>NC_064929.1:123176767-123484267 GCF_023897955.1 Schistocerca gregaria
CTCATAAGTTCGTCTTCGTTGAAGTTATTCGACAGCTGTTTGGCGATCATTCTTGTTCCACTACATACCTTTTGTCACTCGAGATTTCTGAGTTTAATCTGGAAGGCAGTGCAATGCCATTACTGGTACTTGCAAAGAGTTTAGAAATTCCGTAGGGAGATTCACTGTGTATCTTCACGACGCGTTTCAAAGGTTTAAACCTCCATCACCGGGTGTGTCTGTGTTTGTGTTTGTGTGTGTGTGTGTGTGTGTGTGTGTGTGTATGTGTGTGTGTGTGTGTGTGTGTGTGTGTGTGTCTTTTATGATTTTTTCCCTTGTTTGGAGGAACTTAAGCGGCACTGACTAGTGGAGAAACAAAACACTTTCATAACATGGTTTGGGTTTCTTTTGACAAAAAGCTAAACTTATATCCAACGGCAAAAATAAACTAATTAAAACAGAGTGTCTGTACTGGTCACAGGTGCTTTTCAATGTCGTAATGATGACATGTGTACTATCATATTTCGTAAACAAATATGGTATCAGGAAACTATAAGGTGCAAAGATGATACAACAGAAGAGAAACATTATCACAAAGTAAAAAAATATAAAAATGGCTGGTCAAAATGGCTCTAAGCACTATGGTAGTTAACATCTGAGGTCATCAGTGCACTAGAACGTAGAGCTACTTAAATGTAAGTAACCTAAGGACATCACACACATCCATGCCCAAGGCAGGATTCGAACCTGCGACCGTAGCAGCAGCGCGGTTCCTGACTGCAACGCGTAGAACCACTCGGCCACACCAACCGGCAAAGAATATACATCATAACAACATTATTACAGAATAGAAACATTATCATACAGTATAAAAAATACACATCATACAAACACTATTACAGAATAGGTTTTAAAGGAATTTGGAGATATTTCTTTTGAGATGTTGGATACATACGTTGTAAGAAAACATAAATCCGATTTTGTCAAGTTTATATAGCTTTATATTCGTTTATATGATCAGGTGTCACATTGAAAACTTTAAATGCAATAATTATGTCGGTTACAGTGATAAAATTATACACTCCTGGAAATGGAAAAAAGAACATATTGACACCGGTGTGTCAGACCCACCAGACTTGCTCTGGACACTGCGAGAGGGCTGTACAAGCAATGATCACACGCACGGCACAGCAGACACACCAGAAACCGCGGTGTTGGCCGTCGAATGGCGCTAGCTGCGCAGCATTTGTGCACCGCCGCCGTCAGTGTCAGCCAGTTTGCCGTGGCATACGGAGCTCCATCGCAGTCTTTAACACTGGTAGCATGCCGCGACAGCGTGGACGTGAACCGTATGTGCAGTTGACGGACTTTGAGCCAGGGCGTATAGTGGGCATGCGGGAGGCTGGGTGGACGTACCGCCGAATCGCTCAACACGTGGGGCGTGAGGTCTCCACAGTACATCGATGTTGTCTCCAGTGGTCGGCGGAAGGTGCACGTGCCCGTCGACCTGGGACCGGACCACAGCGACGCACGGATGCACGCCAAGACCGTAGGATCCTACGCAGTGCCGTAGGGGACCGCACCGCCGCTTCCCAGCAAATTAGGGACACTGTTGCTCCTGGGGTATCGGCGAGGACCATTCGCAACCGTCTACATGAAGCTGGGCTACGGTCCTGCACACCGTTAGGCCGTCTTCCGCTCACGCCCCAACATCGTACAGCCCGCCTCCAGTGGTGTCGCGACAGGCGTGAATGGAGGGTCGAATGGAGACGTGTCGTCTTCAG
The DNA here is from genome assembly GCF_023897955.1 of Schistocerca gregaria. NCBI lineage: Eukaryota > Metazoa > Arthropoda > Insecta > Orthoptera > Acrididae > Schistocerca > Schistocerca gregaria. The sequence continues at coordinate 123,178,531 of NC_064929.1, forward strand.
CGATGAGAATCGCTTCTGCCTTAGTGCCAATGATGGTCGTATGCGTGTTTGGCGCCGTGCAGGTGAGCGCCACAATCAGGACTGCATACCACCGAGGCACACAGGGCCAACACCCGGCATCATGGTGTGGGGAGCGATCTCCTATACTGGTCGTACACCTCTGGTGATCGTCGAGGGGACACTGAATAGTGCACGGTACATCCAAACCGTCATCGAATCCATCGTTCTACCATTCCTAAACCGGCAAGGGAACTTGCTGTTCCAACAGGACAATGCACGTCCGCACCCAACGTGCTCTAGAAGGTGTAAGTAAAGTACCCTGGCCAGCAAGATCTCCGGATCTGTCCCCCATTGAGCATGTTTGGGACTGGATGAAGCGTCGTCTCACGAGGTCTGCACGTCCAGCACGAATGCTGGTCCAACTGAGGCGCCAGGTGGAAATGGCATGGCAAGCCGTTCCACAGGACTACATCCAGCATCTCTACGATCGTCTCCATGGGAGAATAACAGCCTGCATTGCTGCGAAAGGTGGATATACACTGTACTAGTGCCGACATTGTGCATGCTCTGTTGCCTGTGTCTATGTGCCTGTGGTTCTGTCACTGTGATCATGTGATGTATCTGACCCCAGGAATGTGTCAATAAAGTTTCCCCTTCCTGGGACAATGAATTCACGGTGTTCTTATTTCAATTTCCAGGAGTGTACATACATAACAATTCTGGTTGGGATTCACAGGTAGCAAAGGTTGGAGGCAGAGGAAGAGGGAGCGAAAGGGAAACTGAGAGGCAAAGAGAGACAGGGTGGAAACAGTGACTGGATGAGATGAAAATCTCCAGGTCAGGGGGTTCTTAGGATAGTATCTGTTACATGTAATAAATGCCTAAAGGTTGGGGTAATATATTAGTTAATGCTTTAAAAATTGCAAATGGATGCATATTTTCAAGCATTAACCACTAGACACTGCCATAATTTTCTCCAAATATCGTAACCCAACCCACACACACACACACACACACACACACACACACATGTCGACATGTCGTAGGAACAGGCGTAAACCCTCCTGATTATAGAGGTTTAAACCTTTGGAGAGCGCCGTGGAGATAAATAAAAAGTAACACTAAATCTGTTGTTTCATTTAATTTTCTTTTGAACAGTAAAGCTGATATCGTCGACAATATTATTCTTAGTTACTAAAATTGACCTTTAAAGTAGCCAATCTGGATTGGTACAGCTACGAGTAATTGTTTGATAAATTTGGTCGATGATTTCATTTTCAGCGGTGGCTACGTTGATAAAATCACCGTTAAGTTTAATGAGGCCGGTCGTTTTGTCAGTATGATATGTACATCGCCCATTTGTAAAAAATGATGAGCAAAACGCGCTGTTGCTTCGTCTTCCGATAGTTCAGCTCTCCTATTTTTTTGTTAGTCGCAGTGTTTATATGTGTGGCCAGAGATGCGTTGTTTTTTTTTTTTTTTTTTTTTTTTTTTTTTACATGCATTGGTCTCGTCTGGTGATGTTGAACTGGCAATAACTGGAAGTGTTTGTCGAAAATCTCCTGGGAATATAAGTAAAGCTCCTCCGATCGGAGTTTTCCCGCAAGTCTTGTAATGTTCTGTCCACGGCTTCGGAAGATTTTTGTGTGCGGTTGTGCATTCGTACCAGAAGATAATTTTAGCTTGTTTTTGAAGTTCACCCCGGCGAGATGCTCTTAAGGTATTATATAGCGGTAATTGTTCTTCTGATATATTCTGCGGCAGTTGTTGGGCGGAATGGGCAGTTGATCTTCCATAAATGTGGCTGCAATGCGGGATGATGCCACTGCAAATGCGATGTGTTGTTTAGTACGTATTTCCGCTAGCAATATTAGAAACTTTTTCTTATCCCATTCTTTGATCACAATATAAATTCCTTTGATGATGACCAGTTTCAGTCAGTAATGACCATTTTCAGGTCTGTTCTACGTCATGTCCTAATGTGATAAAGCCGTAATGGCATCGTCAAACACCCGGCCGGGGTGGCTGAGCGGTTCTAGGCGCTACAGTCTGGTACCACGAGACCGCTACGGTCGCTGTTTCGAATCCTGCCTCGGGCATGGATGTGTGTGATGTCCTTAGTTTAGTCAGGTTTAAGTACTTCTAAGTTCTAGGAGACTGATGACCTCAGAGGTTAAGTCCCATAGTGCTCAGAACCATTAGAGCATCGGCAAAACATAAATATTCTCAGCACAGCATCGTCAATAGATCCAAAATATTGTTTAAAATAGGCCACACCATAATTTTGCAACTGTCTTCCAAATGACTGTGTGGACGATGTGACCTATTTGACACCATATTTTAGATCTATTGACGATGCAGTGCTGAGTAATTTATATGTTTTGACGATGCCATTACGGTTTTTACCACATTTGGGGATGGTATAGAATCGACCTTAAAATGGTCATTACTGACTGAAACTGGTTATCATCAAAGGAATTTATGTTGTGATCAAATTTGGGAATAGAAATAAAATTTAAAAAAATTTGAAATTGACAGTATTGGATCTTTGTTCATATTCGCGACTACGTAACATCTGGTAAAAATAGTAGAAACGTTTTTCCCGGTGCCGCCTGTGTTGGTGCCGATCCGGTCCATTTTAACGTCGTAAATTCCCCTTTGATTGTAGTTGAAGAATAGTTTGTTGTGAGCAATGTATTTAAGTAGTTCGTTGATGGCCGTGCGGGATTAGCCGAGTGGTCTCATGCGCTGCAGTCATGGACTGTGCGGCTGGTCCCGGCGGAGGTTCGAGTCCTCCCTCAGGCATGAGTGCGTGTATTTGTCCTTAGGATAATTTAAGTTAAGTTGTGTGTAAACTTAGGGACTGATGACCTTAGAAGTTAATGTAGGTTGAATAGTGTGTAAGCTTAGAGACTGATGACCTTAGAAGTTAAGTCCCATAAGATTTCACACACATTTTAACATTTTTTGAGTTAGTTCATGTACCTTTTTTTATTTTCCCCCACACTGACAGCATCGTTTCGTGGTGCTTGCAGCCCAAGCTGTACTAAGGTCTGGCTGTAAAAAGCGACGCGCAGGGAAACAATACAGCTTCGAATGTCATTTAACTTATAAAAGTATTCGGCAAAAATTGCAGCAGTACTGCACGCATCTTATAAGGGAACCTCCCCATCGCAACCCCCTGAGATTTAGTTATAAGTTGGCACAGTGGATAGGACTTGAAAAACTGAACACAGATCACTCGAGAAAACAGGAAGAAGTTGTGAGGAACTATGAAAAAAATAAGCAAAATATACAAACTGAGTAGTTCATGTGGAAGATACGCAATATCAAGGATAATGTGAGCTGAAGAGCGCCGTGGTCTCGTGGTTAGCGTGAGCAGCTGCGAAACGAGAAGTCCTTGGTTCAACGGTCGCTTATCTCTTTCATGACGGACCTAAATCCCGCCTCGGCTTCTGGACCTATTTACGAACAGCCCATGCAGCTCTCGCAAACACGCCACGTTACCGAACATTATTTGCTAACTATCTTCGAGCGGTCTTTGTTAGACCTCCACTGAGTTGGGGGGTGTCCTCTGTCACCCACCCCTCCTCGCCCGGCGGTGTCTGAGTTTCAACCGCCTACGATCTATTCTACTTCTTACCTCCGCGGATGGGAGAGCGCGTCGCAGATTGCGCGGATTTTCTTTCTTTTTGCATTTCCTTTTTCCCTTCTTCTTCTTAACCAGAATTTATATTTCTTTTCTCTTTCGCCGATGGGTTCCTATAATTTCATGATATTAGTGAATCTTACAAAAACACATGCAAATAAATAAATAAGAACGCCTTCCACTACTGTTGATTCCTGTGTCTCCCATTTCCCTAAGCGCCACAGGCTCGGTGGAGGTGAGGAGAACACTGTGAAAGGTTTAGTTTTTATTTTCAGACAATTATCTTCCTGTCTAGGAATCGCACGTCGGGCAGAACACAGAGCAGTATTGTTAACATGACCGTGTGTCAATTATCAAAGTTCAGGCACTTGCACATTATCAACTTCGCTCTCCAAAATTCCAGGACATGTTCAGATTTGCTTGGACAGATGCAGGATTTCACGGTCTACACACGGAAAAATTTGAAAACGTTAAAAACATGTTTTTTGACAGAGCACAGGGAAAACAGTGCGACTGTGAAACTGTTGCATTCATTTGTTGCAGTTTATGTGTCAAACTCTTATGTTTTCATCACTTTTTTGGGAGTGATTATCACATCCACAAGGAAACCTAAATCGGGCAAGGTAGAATAATCTTTTTACCCATTCGCCAAGTGTACAAGTTAGGTGGGTCGACAACATATTCCTGTCATGTGACGCAGATGCCGTCACCAGTGTCGTATAGAATGTATCAGACGTGTTTTCCTGTCTAGGAATCGCACGGTTTTGCGGTGCGGTCGCAAAACACAGACACTAAACTTATTACAGTGAACAGAGACGTCAATGAACGAACGGACAGATCATAACTTTGCGAAAATAAAGAAAATAAACTTTTCACTTGAGAGAAGACTTGAACCAAGGACCTCTCGTTCCGCAGCTGCTCACCCTAACCACGGGACCACGGCGCTCCTGACGTAATGCTATCCTTGATGTTGCATATCTTGCAAGTGGACTACTCAGTTTGTATATTTTGCTTATTTTTTTCATAGTTCCACACAACTTCTTCCTGTTTTCTCGATTGATCTGTGTTCAGTTTTTCAAGGCCTATCCGCTGTGGCAACTTATAACTAAACCTGAGGTGGTTGCGATTGGGAGGTTCCCTTGTTAGGGGCCAGAAGGAAAGCATAACACGCTCCCGTTCTTAGCTAACATAATACTGTAATTAAAAAGAATAATAAAAATTCCTATCTCAAGCACAGTGTAATTTCTGTAACTGAGCTCTGCATGATTTAAAAGTATTTCGCAAGGATTTCATCATGTAGTTAAATATCGATACCCCTGAAAGGTACTACTTACAGGCATTCGTCTGATAATCTCTAAACTTTCTCGATACCAGAACGTGAGAAATACATTTCAGTAGTGGAAGTGTCACCTTCTACACTGATTACGAGTCGATCAACGACAGAATCCACGAAGCCATGCCCACGCCACCTTCTCTCTCCTACTGACGTGCCGTTCTGTATCCTACAAGCGTTCTGCAGCGACGTGCAACAAACCTTCGTGCTTTGGTTCCAGTACGTCGGGCAGCTTAAATGTCGCGTTATTTCTCCAGATCAGTTCATATTGCAGTGGTACAGTGGCAACTGTAAAGAAGCAGGAATCGTATGTTATGCACGATGCCGTTAGAATGATTGCTTTCCATGTTTCTTCGACGATTTTCATTCTGGGTCGTATAGGACATCTGCGGTATGAAACAATGGACGTAGTCCAAATAAGAAGTATTTGATTTTTCATTTTCGTCCTAAAATTTTAATCACGTCTTCTTAATTCAAATAACGTTTATTAACAGTCTTTTACAAAATGTCGATAGTTAAGTTCCGCGGGCGGTGGCCTACTGGCTATCGTTGCTGTCTCTGGACCACGGGGACTCGGGTTCGACTCCCGGCCGGGTTGAGATTTTCTCTACCCGTGGACTGCGTGTTTGTGTTGTTGTCATCACACCATCATCACCATTCGTGATAGTGGCTGGACTCGATTGCGAAAAAAATGGTCTGTGTAAAATGTGGGACTTTGGGTGGGCGCTGATGACTGAGCAATTGAGCGCCCCACAAACCAAACATCATCATCATCATCGAAAGTTATGAATTTATATTTCCAATCAAAACTGGTATATTGTTTGCAATATGTAATTAGAAACAAGGAGACTTGCACTTTTTCATAAAATATGATGATTATGTATGTGTTAAATAGCATACATTTGATGAATTTTATATTTAAAAAACGTAGACATTTCCAACTGAACAAGAAATGAGCAGACCAAAGTGAGATTTGAGCCAGAGATCCACGGACTTCAGCTATTCTTCCCTTTTACTCAACTCTGTTTACTTTATTTATTAAAGGCCTCAGATGACTTCAAAGGAGATTTTTTTTTTTTTAAATTGTGAACAACATTGAGAACAACTTTTTCCTCAAATCTTTGAGCCAGAGATCCACGGACTTCAGCTATTCTTCCCATTTACTCAACTCTGTTTACTTTATTTATTAAAGGCCTCAGATGACTTCAAAGGAGATTTTTTTTTTTTTTTAAATTGTGAACAACATTGAGAACAACTTTTTCCTCAAATCTTTTCAACTGTTTTTCACACACGTGTTTCACTACGGAGCAGGAAACAGCATGGCATTTTCACCCTATGTATTAACAGCGTGACAATCAGAGCACACACATAGAGAGACTGTGAGTGTACATGATTTTTGAAATAAAAACTACGTAGCTAAAGCTTAGTTGAGAAAACAAGGTGATGGCTGTTTATACATTAGAAAGTATGAAAGTTTCATTTAACGTAGCTTAGTGGTGGTGGTGGTTAGTGTTTAACGTCCCGTCGACAACGAGGTCATTAGAGACGGAGCGCAAACTCGGGAAGGATTGGGAAGGAAATCGGCCGTGCCCTTTCAAAGGAACCATCCCGGCATTTGCCTGAAACGATTTAGGGAAATCACGGAAAACCTAAATCAGGATGGCCGGAGACGGGATTGAACCTTCGTCCTCCCGAATGCGAGTCCAGTGTGCTAACCACTGCGCCACCTCGCTCGGTACGTAGCTTAGTAATAATATATCTGATACATACGTTACTCGCCATTACAATTGTTACACCAAGAAGAAATGCAGATGATAACCGCGTAATCATTGGACAAATATACTAGAACTTACATGTGATAACATTTTCACGCAATTTGGGTGCATAGATCCTGAAAAGATCCTGAAGAACCACCTCTGGCCGTAATAACGGCCTTGATACGCCTGGGCACTGAGTCAAACAGAGCTTGGATGGCGTGTACAGGTACAGCTGCCCATGCAGCTTCTACACAATACCACAGTTCATCAAGAGTAGTGACTGGTGTATTGTGACGAGCCAGTTGCTCGGCCCCCACTTACCAGACGTTTTCAGTTGGTTAGGGATCTGGAGAATGTGCCGGCGGAGCAGCAGTCGAACATTTTCTGTGTCCAGAAAGGCCCGTACAGGACATGCAGTCATACATTATTCTGCTGAAATGTAGGGTTTCGCAGGGATCGAATGAACGGTAGAGCCACGGGTCGTAACACATCTGAAATGTAACGTCCACTGTTCAAAGTGCCGTCAGTGTGAACAAGAGGTGACCCAGACGTGTAACCAATGGCACGCCATACCATCACGCCGGGTGATACGCCAGTATGGCGATGACGAATACACGCTTCCAATGTGCGTTCACCGCGATATCGCCAAACTCGGAAGCGACCATCATGATGCTGTAAATACAACCTGGATTCATCCGAAAGAATGACGTTTTGCCATTTGTGCACCCAGGTTCGTCGATGAGTCGACTTTCGTAGGCGCTCCTGTCTGTCATGCAGCGTCATGTGTAACTGCAGCCGTGGTCTCCGAGCTGATATTCCATGCTGCTGCAAACGTCGTCGAACTGTTCGTGCAGATGATTGCTGTCTTGCAAACGTCCCCATCTGTTGACTCAGGGATCGAGACGTGGCTGCACGATCCGTTACAGCCATGCGGATAAGATGCCTGTCATCTCGACTGCTACTGATACGAGGCCGTTGGAATCCAGCACAGCGTTCCGTATTACCCTCCTGAACCCACTGATTCCATATTCTGCTAACAGTCGTAGGATCTCGATCAACGCGAGCAGCAATGTCGCGTTACGATAGACCGCAATCGCGATAAGCTACAATCCGACCGTTATCAAAGTCGGAAACGGTACGCATTTCTCCTCCTTACACAAGGCATCACGACAATGTTTCATCGAGCAACGCCGGTCAACTGCTGATTGTGTATGAGGAATCGGTTGGAAACTTTCCTCATGTCAGCACGTTGTAGGTGCCGCCACCGGCGCCCACCTTGTGTGAATGTTCTGATAAGCTAATCATTTATATATCACAACATCTTCTTCCTGTCGGTTAAATTTCGCGTCTGTAGCACGTCATCTTCGTGGTGTAGCAATTTTAATGGCCAGTGGTGTAAGTAACACCTACTTCCAGGACAGAGACAACATCAATCTACGTGCGCTACGGATTCTGAGCAATCATCGTGTTTGCCTTTGATTGCATCACGTTTATTCTTATGGTGAACAGAGTGTAATGTTAGGGACCGCCTGCCACACGCTGCAATTCGGAGCCCTACAGCGGCAGGAGGTTGCTACTTTAGTCAACGGAGCGGGAAAGTCGACTTAGTACTGCGAATGACGTGTAATACTTGAACAGATCTTGACAACAGAATTAAAAATTCTTTTCAGCATTCCTTCATGCACATTTGAGGCAAACTAAGTAATGAAATTTCTTTCATACCTGCGTAATGAAGTATTTTTTGGATCAATGTTCATACATTATTTCTGTAATAATTTAAAGTCAAGAATAAATTCCTAAAGCTTCTCACGCACATTCTGAACACTTTGTATACAATGCTACCAGTACCTGCCCGCAGCTATGCTACTCTATACATTTAAAGACTGGTGCATAAGAGCAATGCTTTCACAGTAAACAGCTCCTGGCAATCGTATTACGTTTTGAGTTTAGCAAGTAAGGGAGTAATACGATATAACCACTGACCGTACTCCTGCATGTTTTTAAGCAGATCAGCACTTTCGGATGAAAAATCTGAATGGCTACTCTTCAGTCGTAGCACTCATACAAAATGACGTCCGTTCAGACCGTTTATCCATGAACCTCAGCTGCTCCATATCCATACAATTTTAATCTTTTCAGTGCAAAGCATTTACCAGAGTTTATCCCCTGGATCTACTTATACATTCGGCGTTTCGGTCCCCTAACAGCTCATTAACACTAAATGTGCGATTACTGCTCAGTATTACCATTTTTTTTCCTTTTCCGTTTCTATAGACACTTCGCAAACCGCTAACGCGCATAGAGCAAGATCGCTTGTATCAATATATGGTTCAGTGTCTTAGTCCATAAGAAGTATAGAAGTAATGCATTTAGCGCCTTAGACCTACATTTATTATTCTACAGATCTTGTTGTTGAGAAGTACACTGCTGGCCATTAAAATTGCTACACCAAGAAGATGACGCGCTACAGACGCGAAATTTAACCGACAGGAAGAAGATGTTGTGATATATCAATGATTACCTTATCAGAGCATTCACACAAGGTGGGCGCCGGTGGCGACACCTACAACGGGCAGACATGAGGAAAGTTTCCAACCGATTTCTCATGCACAAACAGCAGTTGACCGGCGTTACCTGGTGAAACGTTGTTGTGATGCCTCGTGCAAGGAGGAGAATTGGTTACCATAACGTTTTCGACTTTGATATAGGTCGGATTGTAGCCTATTGTGATTGCGGTTTATCGTATCGGGACATTGCTGCCCGCGTCGATCGAGATCAAATGACTGTTAGCAGAATATGGAATCGGTGGATTCAGGAGGGTAATACGGAACGCCGTGCTGGATCCTAACGGCCTCGTATCACTAGCAGTCGACATGACAGGCATCTTATCCGCATGGCTGTAACGGGTCGTGCAGCCACGTCTCGATCTCTGAGTCAACAGATGGCGACGTTTGCAACACAACAACCATCTCCACGTACAGTTCGACGACGTTTGCAGCAGCATGGTCTACCATCTCAGAGACCGTGGCTGCGGTTGCCCTTGACGCTGCATCACAGACAGGAGCGCCTGCGATGGTGTACTCAACGATGAACCTGGGTGCACGAAAGCCAAAGGTCGTTTTTCGGATGAATCCAGGTTCTGTTTACAACATCATGATGGCAGCATCCGTGTTTGGCGACATCGCGGAGAACGTACATTGGAAACGTGTATTCGTCATTTCCATACTGGCGTATCACCTGGCGTGGTGGCATGGGGTGCCATTGGTTACACGTCTCGGTCACCTCTTGTTCGCATTGACGGCACTTTGAACAGTGGACATTACATTTCAGATGTGTCAGGACCCGTGACTCTCCCCTTCATTCGATCCCCCCGAAACCCTACATTTCAGCAGGATAATGCACGAGCGCACGTTGCAGGTCCTGTACGGGCCTTTCTGGATAAAGAAAATGTTCGACTGCTGCCCTGGCCAGCACATTCTCCAGATCGCTCACCAACTGAAAACGCCGAGCAACTGTTTCGCCATAATACGCCAGTCACTACTCTAGATGAACTGTGGTATCGTGTTGAAGCCGCATGGGCAGCTGTACCTGTACGGGTCATCCAAACTCTGTTTGACTCAATGCCCAGGCGTATCAAGGCCGTTATTTCTGCCAGAAAAATGGTTCAAATGGCTCTGCTGTGGTCTTTAGTCCCCTAGAACTTAGAACTACTTAAACCTTAGGACATCACACACATCCATGCCCGAGGCAGGATTCGAACCTGCGACCGTAGCAGTCGCACCGTTCCGGACTGCGCGCCTAGAACCGCGAGACCACCGCGGCCGGCATTTCTGCCAGAGGTGGCTGTTCTGGGTACTGATTTCTCCGGATCTATGCACCCAAACTACGTGGAAATTTAATCACTTGTCACTTCTAGTATATTTGTCCAATGAATACCCGTTTATCGTCTGCATCTCTTGTTGGTGTAGCAATTTTAATGGCCAGTAACGTAATTAAGAAGAGCGAAGCAGTGTCTCCGTCGAAAACGGATTCTCCGAATTTCACACGAAATCGCTACCTGCGGTATACACCGGTATGTTTACATTCACATATATATCTAACTTGTGTTTCAATGACCACCAATACACTTTCCCCAGCCTCTGCGTTACGATTTTAACGGCACAGAATTTCTTCATAATTTGTTGCACCCATTTCACCTTACCTTCCGTCCGCCCCCGATAGCTGAGTGGGCAGCGCGACAATATGTCAATCCTAAGGTCCCGGCTTCGATTCTCGGCTGGGTCGGAGATTTTCTCCGCTCAGGAACTGGTTGTTATGTTGTCCTAATCATCATCATTTCATCCCCATCGACGCGCAAGTCGCCGAAGTGGCGTCAAATCTAAAGACTTGCACCCGGCGAACGGTCTACCCGACAGGAGGCCATAGTCACCTTTACCTTACCTCCGGCCGGCGTGGCCGAGCGGTTCTAGGCGCTACACTATGGAACGGAGTGACCGATACGGTCGCAGGTTCGAGTCCTGCCTTGGACATTGATGTGTGTGGGGTCCTTAGGTTAGTTAGGTTTAAGTAGTTCTAGGTTCTAGGGGACTGATGACCTCAGAAGTTAAGTCCCATAGTGTTCAGAGCCATTTCAACAATTTACCGTACCTTACACGCACTTCCTTGGGGCTTACACTGCTGTCTTTCTGTGTTTTTTCTGATTGTTTTCTTTCTTTCTTCTCTTACATCATCTTTCTTCAGAGTTACATTCCTTGTAGCTCTGCGTGCTTGTTCTGCGGTCCGAAAAAGATCGTGCAAGAGCGAGACTATCGGCGACTCAAGAGAATCGCTCAACGTGCCAGAAGTGCAACCTTTCTGCAAATTTCTGGGCCATCAATAAAAGTCAGCGTCCGAATCATTAAGTGAAATATCATCGATATGGTCTTTCGGAGCCGAAGGCCCGCTCGCGTACCTTTGATGACTGCATCGTTCAGTACCAACGTCCTGGGCACATCAGCACCGACATTAGACTGCTCATGACTGGAGAAGTAGTAGGTAATGATAAGTAGTAGAAATGAGAACAGCGAGAAACTTAACATCAGGATTGATGGTCACGAAGTCAATGAAGTTAAGGAATTCTACTACCTAGGCAGTAAAATAACCAATGACGGACGGAGCAAGGAGGACATCAAAAGCAGACTCACCATGGCAAAAAAGGCATTTCTGGCCAAGAGAAGTCTACTAATATCAAATACCGGCCTTAATTTGAGGAAGAAATTTCTGAGGATGTACGTCTGGAGTACAGCATCGTATGGTAGTGAAACATGGACTGTGGGAAAACCGGAACAAGAGAATCGCAGCATTTGAGATGTGGTGCTATAGACGAATGTTGAAAATTAGATGGACTGATAAGGTAAGGAATGAGGAGGTTCTACGCAGAATCGGAAAGGGATATGTGGAAAACACTGATAAGGAGAAGGGACAGGATGATAGGACATCTGGTAAGACATGAGGGAATGACTTCCATGGTACTAGAGGGAGCTGTAGAGGGCAAAAACTGTAGAGGAAGACAGAGATTGGAATACGTCGAGCAAATAATTGAGGACGTAGGTTTGCAAGTGCTACTCTCAGATGAAGAGGTTAGCACAGGAAAGGAATACGTAAGCAACCTGTCTGGTTACCTGCATCCATTCGTGTCCATTTTGCATTACGTCGGTCTTGAACAATTCCAGCAGGACAATGCAACACACCACACGCTCAGGATTTGTACAGAGTGGCTCCAGTAACACTGGTCTGAGTTTAAACACTTCCGCTGGCTGCCACACTCCCCAGACATCAATATTATTGAGCATATGTGGAATGCATTGCAACGTGCTGTTCAGAAGAGATCTCCACCCCCTCGTACTTGTACGAATTCGTCGACAGCCTTAGAGAATTCATGGTGTCAGTTTTCTCGAGCACTACTTCAGACATTAGTCGAGTCCACGACATGTCGTGTTGTGGCACTTCTGCGTGCTCGCGAGGGCCCTACGTGATATTCTACATCTATATCTACATACATACTCCTCTATCCACCAAGCGGTGTGTGGCGAAGCCACAATTCCCGCCAAAGTCATATTTTCTCCATCCCTCTGTTCCACTCGCGGATCGCGCGAGGGAAAAACGACTGTCTGAACGCCTTAGTACGAGCTCTTATTTCCCTTATCTTTGAATGATGATCATTACGCGATTTGAAAGTTGGTGGTAATAATACACTCCTGGAAATGGAAAAAAGAACACATTGACACCGGTGTGTCAGAACCACCATACTTGCTCCGGACACTGCGAGAGGGCTGTACAAGCAATGATCACACGCACGGCACAGCGGACACACCAGGAACCGCGGTGTTGGCCGTCGAATGGCGCTAGCTGCACAGCATTTGTGCACCGCCGCCGACAGTGTCAGCCAGTTTGCCGTGGCATACGGAGCTCCATCGCAGTCTTTAACACTGGTAGCATGCCGCGACAGCGTGGACGTGAACCGTATGTGCAGTTGACGGACTTTGAGCGAGGGCGTATAGTGGGCATGCGGGAGGCCGGGTGGACGTACCGCCGAATTGCTCAACACGTGGGGCGTGAGGTCTCCACAGTACATCGATGTTGTCGCCAGTGGTCGGTGGAAGGTGCACGTGCCCGTCGACCTGGGACCGGACCGCAGCGACGCACGGATGCACGCCAAGACCGTAGGATCCTACGCACTGCCGTAGGGGACCGCACCGCCACTTCGCAGCAAATTAGGGACACTGTTGCTCCTGGGGTATGAGCGAGGACCATTCGCAACCGTCCCCATGAAGCTGGGCTACGGTCCCGCACACCGTTGGGCCGTCTTCCGCTCACGCCCCAACATCGTGCAGCCCGCCTCCAGTGGTGTCGCGACAGGCGTGATTTGAGGGACGTATGGAGACGTGTCGTCTTCAGCGATGAGAGTCGCTTCTGCCTTGGTGCCAATGATGGTCGTATGCGTGTTTGGCGCCGTGCAGGCGATCGCCACAATCAGGACTGCATACGACCGAGGCACACAGGGCCAACACCCGGCATCATGGTGTGGGGAGCGATCTCCTACACTGGCCGTACACCTCTGGTGATTGTCGAGAGGACACTGAATAGTGCACGGTACATCTAAACCGTCATCGAACCCATCGTTCTACCATTCCTAGACCGGCAAGGGAACTTGCTGTTCCAACAGGACAATGCACGTCCGCATGTATCCCGTGCCACCCAACGTGCTCTAGAAGGTGTAAGTCAACTAACCTGGCCAGCAAGATCTCCGGATCTGTCCCCCAATGAGCATGTTTGGGACTGGATGAAGCGTCGTCTCACGCGGTCTGCACGTCCAGCACCAACGCTGGTCCAGCTGAGGCGCCAGGTGGAAATGGCATGGCAAGCCGCTCCACAGGACTACGTCCAGCATCTCTACGATCGTCTCCATGGGAGAATAGCAGCCTGCATTGCTGCGAAAGGTGGATATACACTGTACTAGTGCCGACATTGTGCATGCACTGTTGCCTGTGTCTATGTGCCTGTGGTTCTGTCAGTGTGATCATGTGATGTATCTGACCCCAGGAATGTGTCAATAAAGTTTCCCCTTCCTGGGACAATGAATTCACGGTGTTCTTATTTCAATTTCCAGGAGTGTATATGCTCAACATCCTCGGTGAAGATTGGTTTTCTGAATTTAGAGAGCAGCCCCTTCTGTTTAGCGTGTCATCTACCTGCAGGTGTGTCGCACGTCAAACTTTCTATCATATCTGTAACGCTCTCGCGATGGCTAAATGTACCAGTCCCGAATCTTGCCGTTCTTCTTTGGACCTTCTCAATCTCTTGATATCAGACCTAACTGGCAAGGGTCCCCTACAGACGAACAATACTGTAAGATTAGACGAACTAACGTGTTGTAAGCTATTTCCTTTGCTGGAGGACTGCATCGCTTCAGAATTCTACCAATAAACCGCAATCTAGAGGTCGCCTAACCCGTTACTTGTGTAATCTGATCATTCCATTTGAGATCATTTCGAATAGTCACATCCAGGTACTTGACTGATGTTACCGCTTCCAACGACTGATCATTTATTTTGTACTCATACATTAACGGGGATTTTCACCTTGTTATACGCAGTAGATTACACTTACTAATATTGAGAGATAACTGCCAGTCATTACACCATGCATTTATTTTCTGCAAATCCTCATTTATTTGTTTACAACTTACGTGTGATACTACTTTCCTGTAGACTACAGCATCATCGGCAAACAGTCTAAGGTCGCTGTCAATACCATCAACCAGATCGTTTATGTAAATCGTAAAAAGCAGAGGACCTATTACGCTGCCCTGGGGTACACCTGAAGTTACTCTTGTTTCTGTTGAAGTTACCCCGTTCAGGACGACATACTGCTCCCTGTCTGTTAGAAAACTTTCTATCCAACCGCATATGTCTTTGGATAAACTGTAAGCTCGCACTTCTTTTAGCAAGCGATAGAGCGGAACTGAGTCGAACGCCTTTCGAAAGTCGATAAATATAGCATCAGCCTGGGAGCCGGTATCTAGAGCCTGTTGTATGTGATGCACAAAGAGGGCCAGCTGTGTCTCGCATGACCGTTGTTTCCTAAAACAGTGCTAGTTTCTGCAGGTGAGCTTCTCATAGTCTAGAAAGGTCATTATGTGTGAACACAAAATAGGTTCCGCGATTCTACATCGACATCTTCATTTAGATCCATACTCCGCAAGCCACCTGACGGTGTGGGCGGAGGGTACCCTGAGTATCTCTATCGGTTCTCCCTTCAATTCCAGTCTCGTATTGTTCGTGGAAAGAAGGATTGTCGGTATGCCTCTGTGTGGGCTCTAATGTCTCTGATTTTATCCTCGTGGCCTCTTTGCGAGATATACATAGAAGGGAGCAATATACTGCTTGACTCTTCGGTGAAGGTATGTTCTCGAAACTTTAACAAAATCCCGTACCGAGCGCAGAGTGTTCCACTGGAGTTTATCTATCATCTCCGAAACGCTTTCGCGATTACTAAATGATCCTGTAACGATGCGCGCTGCTCTCCGTTGGATCTTCTCCATCTCTTCTATCAACCCTATCTGGTACGGATCCGACACTGATGAGCAGTATTCAAGCAGTGGGCGGACAAGTGTACTGTAACCTACTTCCTTTGTTTTCGGATTGCATTTCCTTAGGATTCTTCCAATGAATCGCAGTCTGGCATCTGCTTTACCGACGATCAACTTTATATGATCATTCCATTTTAAATCATTCCTAATGCTCACTCCCAGATAATTTATGGAATTAACTGCTTCCAGTTGCTGACCAGCTATTTTGTAGCTAAATGATAATGGATCTATCTTTCGATGTATTCGCAGCACATTACATTTGTCTACACTGAGATTCAATTGCCATTCCCTGAACCATGCGTCAATTCACTGCAGATCCTCCTGCATTTCACTACAATTTTCCATTGTTACAACCTCTCGATACAGCACCATTCGCAAAAAGCCTTAGTGAACTTCCGATGTCATCCACCACGTCATTTATGTATATTGTGAATAGCAACGGTCCTATGAAACTCACCTGCGGCACACCTGAAACCACTTTTACTTCGGAAGACTTCTCTCCATTGAGAATGACATGCTGCGTTCTGTTATCTAGGAACTCTTCAATCCAATCACACAATTGGTCTGATAGTCCATATGCTCTTACTTTGTTCATTAAACGACTGTCGGAAACTGTATCGAACGCCTTGCGGAAGTCAAGAAACACCGCATCTACCTGGGAACCCGGGTCTATGGCCCTCTGAGTCTCGTGGACGAATAGCGCGAGCTGGGCTTCACACGATCGTCTTTTTCGAAACCCATGCTGAAACCTACATAGTAGATTTCTAGTCTCCAGAAAAGTCATTATACTCGAACATAATACATGTTCCAAAATTCTACACCTGATCGACGTTAGATATATAGGTCTATAGTTCTGCACATCTGTTCGACGTCCCGTCTTGAAAACGGGGATGACCTGTGCTCTTTTCCAATCCTTTGGAACGCGACGCTATTCTAGAGACCTACGGTACACAGCTGCAAGAAGGGGGGCAATTTCCTTCGGGTACTCTGTGTAAAATCGAACTGGTATCCCATCAGGTCCAGCGGCCTTTCTGCTTTTGAGCGATTTTAATTGTTTCTCTATCTCTCTGTCGTCTATTTCGATATCTACCATTTTGCCATCTGTGCGACAATCTAGAGAAGTCACTACAGTGGAGTCTTCCTCTGTGAAACAGCTTTGGAAGAAGACTTTTAGTATTTGGGCCTTTAGTCTGTCACCCTCTGTTTCAGTACCATTTTGGTCACAGAGTGTCTGGACATTTTGTTTTGATCCGCCTACCGCTTTGACATAAGACCAAAATTTGTTAGGATTTTCTGCCAAGACAGTACATAGAACATTACTTTCGAATTCGTTGAACGCCACTCACATAACCCTCCTCACACAACATTTCGCTTCGCGTAATTTTTGTTTGTCTGCAAGGCTTTGGCTATGTTTATGTTTGCTGTGAAGTTCCCTTTGCATCAAATCGATGTCAGTGATATTGGCCGGTAATAATGTGCATCCGATTTTCTCCTCTTTTTATAGATTGCTATGACCTGGGCCTCCTTCCAGTCCCCTGGAACTTTCCGCCGTTCCAATGATCTCTGATATATGGTGGATAAGAATGGTGCCATATTTGTAGCATACTGGGCACGTGTAATAGGTTCTTTCGCTCTTCAAGGGTGTAAATTTTAACTTGACAAACCAGAATAACTCTAACAATAAGGTTCACACGAAAAAATGTGTGCTATCCAATGTTGATTATTTTCGTGGCGTACATCTGCTGGTGCTGAAGTTAGCCAACCAGTCCAGGCCCCCGGGGGTTAGGCGGGATGCAACTAATATTACAAATGGGAACCCCCCATTTTTTATTGCACAATCAGATGCTACATAGATAGCTACGTACATTTTGTCTTAAACAGTTGTTTTGAGTCTTGGTTGTTGGCGCTGTAATTGCGTGGAAAATGGTTGTTGTTGTTGTTGTTGTTGTTGTTGTTGTGGTCTTGAGTCCTGAGACTGGTTTGATGCAGCTCTCCATGCTACTCTATCCTGTGCAAGCTTCTTCATCTCCCAGTACCTACTGCAGCCTACAACCTTCTGAATCTGCTTAGTGTATTCATCTCTTGGTCTCCCTCTACGATATTTACTCTCCACGCTGCCCTCCAATACTAAATTGGTAATCTCTTTATGCCTCAGAATATGCCCTACCAACAGATCCCTTCTTCTAGTCAAGTTGTGCCACAAATTTCTCTTCTCCCCTATTCTATTCAGAACCTCCTCATTAGTTATGTGATCTACCCATCTAATCTTCAGCGCTCTTCTGTAGCACCACATTTCGAAAGCTTCTATTCTCTTCTTGTCTAAACTATCTATCGTCCACGTTTCACTTCCATACATGGCTACACTCCATACAAATACTTTCAGAAACGACTTCCTGACATTTAAATCTATACTCGATGTTAACAAATTTCTTTTCTTCAGAAAGGCTTTCCTTGCCATTGCCAGTCTACATTTTGTATCCTCTCTACTTCGACCATCATCAGTTATTTTGCTCCCCAAATAGCAAAACTCGTTTACTACTTTAAGTGTCTCACTTCCTAATCTAATTCCCTCAGCATCACCCGACTTAATTCGACTACATTCCATTTTCCTTTTGTTGATGTTCATCTTGTACCCTCCTTTCAAGATACTGTCCATTCCGTTCATCTGCTCTTCCAAGTCATTTGCTGTGTAAATTTTGATCCGCTAAAACTGAAACTGTCCCTTTCTTCCGATAGGGTGGGGTCTGACTGAGAGGAATTCGAGTTTTACAAATGTTGACACACACATAAATTTTTTCCGTATCTGGGTCAACATTGGTAAAGCTCTAATTCCTCTCCCTCAAACCCCAACCTATGGGGAGAGATCGAGAGTTTTAGTTTTAACGAATCAAAATTTACGAAGTAAATAAGTATTTTTAACCATCCATAACCATTTTCCACGCAAAAATGAGTACATGGCTTTTCTTGGATTACAGCGATAACTACCAAAAATAAAACATAAACTTTAAGACAAAATGTACGTAGTTTTTTATGTAGAATCTGATTCTGCAGTAAAAAATGGGGGTTCCCATTTGAAATTGTAAAGTTGCCTCCAGCCTCACCCCCAGGGGCTGGGGTGGCGGGCTAATTTTAGCACCAGCAGATGTTCCCCTCGAAAATAATCAACTTTGGATTACACACACCTTATTTTTCGAGTTAAAATTAACATATATATATCGGGTGATCAGAAAGTCAGTATAAAATTTTTAAACTGAATAAATCACGGAATAACGTAGATAGAGAGGTATAAATTGACACACGTGCTTGGAATGACATGGGGCTTTATTAGTACCAAAAAAATACAAACGTTCAAAAACTGTCCGACAGATGGCGCTTCATCTAATCAGAATAGCAATAATTAGGATAACAAAGTAAGAGAAAGCAAAGATGACGTTCTTTACAGGAAATGCTCAATATGTCCACCATCATTCCTCAACAATAACTGTAGTCGAGGTACAATGTTGTGAACAGCACTGTAAAGCATGTCCGGAGTTATGGTGAGGCATTGGCGTCGGATGTTGTCTTTCAGCATCCCTAGAGGTGTCGGTCGATCACTTCAGGTAACCCCAAAGCCAATAAGATTGCACGGACTTGAGGTCTGGGCACCCGGGAGGCCAAGCATGACGAAAGTGGCGGCTGAGCTCACGATCATCACCAAACGACGCGCGCAAGAGATCTTTACCCGTCTAGCAATAATTTTTTTCTTTTTTTTTTCCCTAAAGACCCTATGTGTTTCAAGCATGTGTGTCAATTTTTGCCACTCTATCTACGTTATTCCGTGGTTTATTAAGTTTTCAAATTTATACTGTCTTTTTGATCACCCGGTATATATATGTTCAGTTGACGTCTGTGGGCGCGTCATGAATCATCATCATCGACGCAAAGTTAATTGCGTTACTTAGGATTTCGTAAAAACGGTAGACGATAGATACAGTGCGACGATACCAACGAGAGAGTCAAGTACCCTTTACTTAATTTGCAACTGATGCATATTAATTTCAATTACAGTTTTTTTCCCCTGGATGAAGTATTATAGCACACGGAAGGGCTAAAAATTAATTTCATACATCATTCAGCTTACGTAATGAAGGAGGACCGAATTAATTCGTTTCGATGAATACTCAGATGGTAGGCAATTATTCGGAAAGTAATAGCCGTGGGGCCCTCCCTTTGAATCTGCATATTGATTACGCGGTGGCCTAAATGATGAATTTTCACGAGGGGAGCTTACAATGGACCTCTGGATTACAATGTAGCGTCTCGCCGGTGAAATATTCAGTGGGCAATATTGGTGCACCACCGCGCTTGCAGTGCACAAGCAAAGAGCAGAGGCAAACAGCAGTGCGTTTCCACGTTTGTTTCGTAGACAGCCGAATCCTGTCTGTTGAGAAGCCACATTCTGATGTACATCCTGCAGAAAAATGTTGTACTTCAAAAGCTACACTCATATCTAGAGGCTATTCGAAACGTCATCAGCACACAACCTGTGAAACCAAAGTAAAAGCTCTATGGACGCAACTTGTAGTGTCACAAGTGAAGTGCACAGGGTAAAGATACAGCATGATAAAAAACGGGTTCCTAAACAGCATAAATGCCGAAGTGAGCAAAGTATTACATTGTATCCACAATGAGATTTTCACTCTGCAGCTGTGCGCCGATATGAAACTTCCAGGCATATTAAAACTGTGTGCCGGACCGAGCCTCGAACTCGGGACCTTTGGTTTTCGCTGGCAAGTGCTCTGCCAACTAAGCTACCCCAGCACGACTCACGCGCCGTCCTCACAGCTTTACTTCTCCCACTACAATGTATTTTCGACTACACCTTGTGTTAGCCACAAAGGAAAAGCTTGTAGACTCAATATCATATTAAAAAATGGTAGAGTGCGAGTATGTATCGAGTACAAGTTTAATTTTACCCTCCTGGGAATCGAGAATCTGAACGATATTTGCCTGTCTTCGATATCGATACTGGCACGACATCAGTCCCGGGAATTCCAAGTTCGTACGAAAATCTGTACAGTAGTTCCTCAGACTATCCCGGACCTACAAAAAGAGTGAGTAGGGGATCTCATTAGATATATATATATACACTCCTCGAAATGGAAAAAAGAACACATTGACACCGGTGTGTCAGACCCACCATATTTGCTCCGGACACTGCGAGAGGGCTGTACAAGCAATGATCACACGCACGGCACAGCGGACACACCAGGAACCGCGGTGTTGGCCGTCGAATGGCTCTAGCTGCGCAGCATTTGTGCACCGCCGCCGTCAGTGTCAGCCAGTTTGCCGTGGCATACGGAGCTCCATCGCACTCTTTAACACTGGTAGCTTGCCGCGACAGCGTGGACGTGAACCGTATGTGCAGTTGACGAGGGCGTATAGTGGGCATGCGGGAGGCCGGGTGGACGTACCGCCGAATTGCTCAACACGTGGGGCGTGAGGTCTCCACAGTACATAGATGTTGTCGCCAGTGGTCGGCGGAAGGTGCACGTGCCCGTCGACCTGGGACCGGACCGCATCGACGCACGGATGCACGCCAAGACCGTAGGACCCTACGCAGTGCGGTAGGGGACCGCACCGCCACTTCGCAGCAAATTAGGGACACTGTTGCTCCTGGGGTATCGGCGAGGACCATTCGCAACCGTCTCCATGAAGCTGGGCTACGGTCCCTCACACCGTTAGGCCGTCTTCCGCTCACGCCCCAACATCGTGCAGCCCGCCTCCAGTGGTGTCGCGACAGGCGTGAATGGAGGGACGAATGGAGACGTGTCGTCTTCAGCGATGAGAGTCCCTTCTGCCTTGGTGCCAATGATGGTCGTATGCGTGTGTTTGGCGCCGTGCAGGTGAGCGCCACAATCAGGACTGCATACGACCGAGGCACACAGGGCCAACACCCGGCATCATGGTGTGGGGAGCATTCTCCTACACTGGCCGTACACCTCTGGTGATCGTCGAGGGGACACTGAATAGTGCATGGTACATCCAAACCGTCATCGAACCCATCGTTCTACCATTCCTAGACCGGCAAGGGAACTTGCTGTTCCAACAGGACACATGCACGTCCGCATGTATCCCGTGCCACCCAACGTGCTCTAGAAGGTGTAAGACAACTACCCTGGCCAGCAAGATCTCCGGATCTGTCCTCCATTGAGCATGTTTGGGACTGGATGAAGCGTCGTCTCACGCGGTCTGCCCGTCCAGCACGAACGCTGGTCCAACTGAGGCGCCAGGTGGAAATGGCATGGCAAACCGTTCTACAGGACTACATCCAGCATCTCTACGATCGTCTCCATGGGAGAATAGCAGCCTACATTGCTGCGAAAGGTGGATATACACTGTACTAGTGCCGACATTGTGCATGCTCTGTTGCCTGTGTCTATGTGCCTGTGGTTCTGGCAGTGTGATCATGTGATGTATCTGACCCCAGGAATGTGTCAATAAAGTTTCCCCTTCTTGGGACAATGAATTCACGGTGTTCTTATTTCAATTTCCAGGAGTATATATATATATATATATATATATATATATATATATATATATATATATATATATATATATATATATATATATATTGCAAAAAGGTACGGCCAAACTTTCAGGAAATATTCCTCACACACAAATAAAGAAAAGATGTTATGTGGACATGTGTCCGGAGACGCTTAATTTCCATTGTTACAGCTCATTTTAGTTTCGTCAATGGAGCACGTTATCATGATTTCATACGGGATACTCTACCTGTGCTGCTAGAACATGTGCCTTTACAAGTACGACACAACATGTGGTTCTTGCACGATGGAGCTCCTGCACATTTCAGTCGTAGTGTTCGTACGCTTCTCAACAACAGATTCGGTGACCGATGTTTCCTGAAAATTTTGCCGTAAATTTTGTAACACCCTGTGTAGAATGTATGAGTCTGGCAACATACTATCTGAATTTCGGAAATGTATCATCCACACAATTCCGGAGAATGCAAGTCCTGACAAGTTCGGGAGTTATCGCACGTGCAGTTTAACAGCTCATGCATCCAAGTTGCTTACAACAATAATATACAGAAGAATGTAAAAGAAAGTTACTGGTGCGCTAGATAACGATCAGTTTGGCTTTAGGAATGGTAGAGGCACGAGAGAGGCAATCCTGACGTTGCGGTTAACAGTGGAACACTGCTAAAGAAAAATCGAGACACGTTCATAGGATTTGTCGTCCTGGAAAAAGAATTCGACAATGTTAAACGGTGCAAGATGTTCGAAATTCTGAGCAAAATAGGGAGAGACGGGTAATATAGAATATGTTCAAAAGCGAAGAAGGAATAATAAACCTGGACGAACAAGAGCGAAGCGCATGGAAGAAAAAGGTATAAGACAGGGATGTAGTCTTTCCCCCTACTCAAAAAATGTGTGTGAAATTTTATGGGACTTAACTGCCAAGGTCATCAGTCCCTTAGCTTACACACTACTTAACCTAAATTATCCTAAAGACAGACAGACACACCCATGCCCGAGGGAGGACTCGAACCTCCGCCGGGACCGGCCGCACAGTCCATCTCTGCAGCGCCTTTGACCGCTCGGCTAATCCCGCGCGGCCTTTCCCTCTCCTGTTCAATGCGTACATCGAAGCAATGATTGAAATAAACGAAAGGTCCACTAGTAGAATTAAAATTCAAGGTGAGAGGATATCAATGATACGATTCGCTGATGACATAGTTATTCTGAGTTAATTGAAAAAGAGTTACATGAGGTGCTGAATGGAATGAACATTCTAATGAGGACAGCACATGCATTGAGATTAAATCGAAGAAAGACGCAAGTAATGAGAAGTAGCAGAAATGACAACAGCGAGAAACTTAACATCATAATTTACTGTTACGAAGTAGATGATGTTAAGCAATTCTGCTACCTAGGCAGCCAAATAACCAATGACGAACGGAGCAAGGATGACATGAAAAGCGGATTAGCAATGGCAAAAGAACATTCCTGGCCAAGTGAAATCTACTAGGATTAAAATGTAGGCCTTAATTTGAGGAAGAAGTTTCCGAGAATGTACGTCTGGATCACAGCAATGTATGGTAGTGAAACATGGACTGTGGGAAAACCGGAACAGGAGAGAATCGAAGAATTTAAGACGTGGTGCTACAGAATAATACTTAAAATTAGGTTTACTGTCAGGGTCAAGAATGAGGAGTTTCTTTGCAGAATCGGAGAGGAAAGGAATATTTGGAAAACACTCACAAGGAGAAAGAACAGGTTGGTAGGAGATCTGTTAAGAC
Organism: Schistocerca gregaria; assembly: GCF_023897955.1. Lineage (NCBI taxonomy): Eukaryota > Metazoa > Arthropoda > Insecta > Orthoptera > Acrididae > Schistocerca > Schistocerca gregaria. The sequence goes on from NC_064929.1 coordinate 123,202,705, forward strand.
ATCAGGGAATGACTTTCATGGTGGTAGAGGGAGCTGTAGAGGACAAAAACTGTAGAGGAAGACAGCAAATAATTGAGGACGTAGGTTACAAGAGCTACTCTGAGATGAAGAGGTAGGAAAAGGAGAGGAATTCGTGGCGGACCACACCAAACCAATCAGATGACAGTTGACAATAAATAAATAAATAAATAAATAAATAAAAGTAAAAAACTGTACTCATCATCATAAAATAGTTACTCCATACGTTACGTACAACCATGCAAATCATCCCGGCGTATACACCATTTCTTAATGCATTAATTTAATACCCAGATGGCTTTATATCCAAATAAGCTCATTTTTATTAAATAGTTCACAAATATTATTGTTACTCGGTCAGCATCACACAATAGACACAATTGTACATTTAAAATATTGCTTCTTTAAACTGAAGCGGCTCTCTATTAAAATCTTCGCATGGTAATGATATTTGGTGAGTGTCACTGAATTGATCATCGTGGTACTTTGTGGCATAGCAAGAATTTTTCTGCTCTAGTGCTCATGAATTATGATCTGTGGATATCAGAATGGACCCATGTGTATTTCATTTTAATGTGTCTTTCTTCCCATTTCGTTTCTATACTCTGCCATGAGTGTGTGACTGCATGAAGTTTGAATGTGATGACACATACAGTTATGTGGCATGCACATAGAGACTTGCACATCTACAAATGGCGGAAACATCGTGTACACAAGGAATACGAGGGAAGTCCACAGGTGAAGCTGCCGTTTGTACTCAGGTGATTCTTAGCAAAAGCTCTCCGGCGTGACCATGGATGCACAACTGGAATTAACAGACTATGAACGCCGAATGGTATTTGGAACTAGACGCATGAGACATTCCATTTCGGAAATCCTTAAGGAATTCAATATTCCAAATTTCACAGTGTCAAGAGTATGCCGATAATAGCAAATTTCACGCATTACCTCTCACCATGGACAACGCAGTGGCCGATGGCCTTCCCTTACGACAGCGATTGCGTAGAGTTGACACTGGCAACAGACAAGTAACACTGCGTGAAATAACTGCAGAAATCAAAGTGGAACGTACGGCGAACGAAAGTTGTGCAGCGAAGCGTTTTATTGTGTCCTGTCGAACACCTCAAATGAGAGTGTCCGCACGTTCCAATACTGCAGCGATCGCAGCTGTGTGAGGCCAACCGGCACGCTGGGGACATTCTCTGCCCAGAGACTGGGTGTTTTGGTTGTTCTCATCATTTCATCATCATTCGTGCAAGTGGCATCATTAGGTAAGAATTGGGACTTCGATCGGGTGCTAATGACCACGCAGTTGAGCGCTCCACAAATTCAAACATCATTATCATCTCCTACTAGGTAGCGAGAAACCAAGCGGCGCGCGCCTCTCAGAGCCACAATCTGTCCACGAGTGCGTCACCACTACCAACAGAGATCTCCAAGCGTGCAGCAAAGCGTTTTATTGTGACCTGCCAAACACCTTGAATGAGAGTGTCCACACGTTCCAATACTGCAGCGGTTGCGATGACAACAGACGCCTTGGCCAAACACTCAACGTGCTTTTGCTCCTTGCCAGTTCTCTGTAGACTACTGCAAGCCCCTATGAATATCTGCGAACAGAATGAGATTTTCACTCTGCAGCGGAGTGTGCGCTGATATGAAACTTCCTGGCAGATTAAAACTGTGTGCCCGACCGAGACTCGAACTCGGGACCTTTGCCTTTCGCGGGCAAGTGCTCTACCATCTGAGCTACCGAAGCACGACTCACGCCCGGTACTCACAGCTTTACTTCTGCCAGTACCTCGTCTCCTACCTTCCAAACTTTACAGAAGCTCTCCTGCGAACCTTACAGAACTAGCACTCCTGAGAGAAAGGATATTTTCTCCTTTCATCAATTAAATTCAACATTTCTTCTGTTACCCAAAGATTTCTACTAGCCCTCGTATTTTTACGTACTTGATCCTCTGCTGCCTTCACTACTTCATCCCTCAAAGCTACCCATTCTTCTTCTACTCTATTTTTCCTGTCAATTGCTCCCTTATGCTCTCCCTGGAACTCTGTACAACCTCTGGTTCTTTTAGATTATCTAGATCCCATCTCCTTAAATTCCCACCTTTTTGCAGTTTCTTCAGTTTTAGTCTACAGGTCATAACCAATAGATTGTAGTCAGAGTCCACATCTGCCCCTGGAAATGTCTTACAATTTAAAACCTGGTTCCTAAATCTCTGTCTTACCATTATATAATCTATCTGAAACCTGTCACAATCTCCATACTTCTTCCATGTATACAGCCTTGTTTTATGATTCTTGAACCAAGTGTCAGCTATGATTAAGTTGAGCTCTGTGCAAAATTCTACCAGGCAGCTTCCTCTTTCATTTCTTTGCCCCAGGACATATCGACCTACTAAGTTTCCTTCTCTCTCTTTTCCTACTACCGAATTCCAGTCACCCATGACTATTAAATTTTCGTCACCCTTCACTATCTGAATTCTTTTATTTCATCATACATTTCTTCAATTTCTTCGTCATCTGCAGAGCTAGTTGGCATATAAACTTGTACTACTGTAGTAGGTGTGGGCTTCGTATATATCTTGGCCACCATAATGCGTTCACCTGCTGTTTGTAGTAGCTTACCAGCATTCCTATTTTCCTATTCATTATTAAACCAACTCCTGCATTACCCCTATTTGATTTTGTGTTTATAACCCTGTATTCACCTGACCAAAAGTCTTGTTCGCCCTCCCACCGAACTTCACTAATTCCCACTATATCTAACTTTAACCTATCCATTTCCCTTTTTAAATTTTCTAACCTACCTGCCCGATTAAGGGATCTGACATTCCACGCTCCGATCCGAAGAACGCCAGTTTTCTTTCTCCTGATAACGACATCCTCTTGAGTAGTGCCCGTGCGGAGATGCGAATGGGGGACTATTTTACCTCCGGAATATTTTACCCAAGAGGACGCCATCATCATTTAATAATACAGTAAAGCTGCATGCACTCGGGAAAAATTACGGTTGTAGTTTCCCCTTGCTTTCAGCCGTTCGCAGTACCAGCACAGCAAGGCCGTTTTGGTTAATGTTACAAGGCCAGATCAGGCAATCATCCAGACTGTTGCCCCTGCAACTACTGAAAAGGCTGCTGCCCCTCTTCAGGAACCACACGTTTGTCTGGCCTCTCAACAGATACCCCTCCGTTGTGGTTGCACCTACGGTACGGCTATCTGTATCGCTGAGGCACGTAAGCCTCCCCACCAACAGCAAGGTCCATGGTTCATGGGGGAAGGTGCCATAATTATATGTCTTTAAATAGGCGATTTTTGGGTGTTTGAGTTAAAAGTGTGAAAGTTACTTTGTTCATTTTGAACAACGATGAAGTACAATTTCGAATGGTAAATTTGATTAGGAAAAGCTGGTTAGGATCACTTCAACCGTACGTGGGTGTAATACCGTATCGAAGCGAGTGTGATTTTTAACGATCTTTAATCTTATATTTTGTGTACGTTGCTTCTGTCTTTGTGACTCGATTTTTTGCCACGTGCTTGGTAATCAATGACGCTTCTGGTCCACCACGGCACCGCAACAGGCTTTATTTTAACAGTTTGCTTGTTTAATGAGCTATAATTTCTGCAAGAATATCTGTTCTTTCGTGCGCTTTCTACAAAGCAGCACAACATTTTGATTCGGAATGCACCACGTGTTCTAGTTCGGCCGTTTGCAAGCAGCAAACGCAGTTAGTATGTTGAATAATTATCGCACAACCTCGTACGTTGGTTAAACCTCTGTCCAGAATAGTGCATGCGTAGAATCCTAACGCGAATCTCACAGAGAAATTTTTATGCCATGAATCCAAAGGAGATGATGGTATCATTGTCTCCCACCCCCGTTTTCTGTGTTTCTTCTGACTGTAGTTAAATTGTGCTCTGTGACATTCTCACGTAGTTCTTACTTAAATAATTCTAGTCAGGTACCTGTTATGTATAGTTCGGATGTGCAACCAAATACTTAGATATAATAAATAATCTACGTGAAAGATAAATGTGGTGTTGATCTTACCCAGTTACTCCGATTTCCAATCCTGAATTAATCAGATGGTTCAAATGGCTCTGAGCGCTATGGGACTTAACCTCTCAGGTCCTCAGTCCCCTAGAACTTAGAACTACTTAAACCTAACTAACCTAAGGACATCACACACATCCATGCCCGAGGCAGGTTCGTGAATTAATCAGGTTGCTTCATGCACGACATGGAGTGCTATTTATCTGGCTACTTACAGAAATTTTCATACTTGCAATTAAATTATTAAAGTAATTAAACTAATAATTTTCCAGCTCCGTTTTTTTCTAAATGGTTCGACAGCTCTTGGGCTGGTGGGGACCCTGGATTTCTGAATTTTGGTCATTATTTGTGTGAGAGAAGCAGTGACAAATGCGAAAAAACGGATACGGCTCGTCGTTGGTGCTGAATCGATTTCCGGCCAAATGTTCTTTTAACCTAGGGAACAGGTGATAGTCACTGGGCTATAGGATGGGTGGGTTATTATGTTCCACTGAAACTGTTGCAGGACAGCAACGGTTTGCCGAGCGATGTGTGGGCGAGCGTTGTCATGGAGAATGTGTAGGCCTTGCTCAACATTCCTCTTCTCCGGTTCTGAATCGCCCTTTTGAGTTTTTTCAGAGTCTAACAGAACCTGACAACGTTAACTGTGATCCCAGTGGGCATGAAGTCGACCAACAATACCCCTTTCCGATCCCAAAAAACGGTTGTTGTGACTTTACCGGCAGACTGTGTTTGTTTGAATTTCCGCGGCTTTGGAGAAGAAGGATGCCGCCACTGGCGTGATTGTTGCTTGGTCTCAGGTGTAAAGTGGTATGCCCAGGTTTCGTCACCCGTGACAATTGAGTCCAGGAAGTTGTCCTGTTCGGCTGCAAGGCGGTGAAGAAATGCGCGGGAAGCGTAAACTCGTTGCCGCACGTGGTCCTCAGTCAGCATGCGTGGCACCCACCTTGCGCACACCTTCCGGTAGTTCAATGCTTCCGTTAAAATTCTGAGAGCGGTGCTTCGGGAAACTTCAGGAACCAACATGCAGAGATCATCCAGGGTGATCCGCCGATCTTCACGCATGCTTTGCTCAACCTTCAACACTGTCTCCTCAGAAACTGATGGTCTCCCGCTCCTTTGTTCGTTGTGCATTTCGGTCCGAGCTGAAAACTCTCTACAGCACTTACGAACATGTTTGACATCTATGCACGACTCACCATACACTTCCGTCAATGGGCGACGGATTTCAATCGGCGCAGTGCCCTTTGCGTTCGAAAGCAGAATAACTGCGCGCAATTCGCACTTGGCGGTAACACCCAACGGGAGCTCCATTCTCAACGGTTTGCGCTTCAGTGCGACGTGAGCCATGTTTACTCACAGCGCGTGAAGCACTCTTCATAACAGTGTGATCAACAGCCACACAGAGTTCTGTACCTATAAAAAAATACGAGACCTTACTTTTGGGATTACCCTCGTAAATACACTAGACTTAAACAACTGAATGATCGTTATAAATTCCAAGGTATAGTATTAGTATGCACAAAAATTGTTGAAAATTAAGATCAAGTACCGTAATTAAAATTAAAATTTGAGGGCACATTTAAAATGAAATTAAGTGCAGATAAGCATTACGTAATTTATACAATAGTTAAGATTTACTAGGTAAATATATTGAGCACATACTAGCAGGCCAATTTTTAACAGTCGGTTAGGTTGGTTCAAATGGTTCAAATGACTCTGAGCGTTATGGGACTTAACTACTGAGGTCATCAGTCCCCTAGAACTTAGAACTACTCAAACCTAACTAACCTAAGGACGTCACAAACATCCATGCCCGAGGCAGGATTCGAACCTGCGACCGTAGCGGTCACGCGGTTCCAGACTGCAGCGCCTAAACCGCACGGCCACACCGGCCTGCCATGGATGTGTGTGATGTCCTTAGGTTATTTAGGTTTAAGTAGTTCTAAGTTCCAAGGGAATGATGACTTCAGCTGTTAAGTCCCATAGTGCTCAGAGCCATTTGAACCACTGTCTAAGCAAATTTTGGCTACAGTGCGACGAGAGGAAATTATGCCTCGAACAGTTCGACGTATGAAAAAACAGTGAAACTTATAAATATTAATTTTTATATAATATTCTATGATGTAATTAGACGTATCTACGCAACTCTGCAGACATAAATGTCGAAGGTAATTAAAAACGTGTAAAAATAAATGTGCACCGGTGGTCCCGAACTCATTTTATGAAAATAATTCGAATCAGATTGTTACTTTAAAAAGCAGTGCTCTTACCACGATCCATGTAACAAACTTTTCTTGCTGATTTATGAATCCGAAGTTAAGTACGCACGAGCTGCGAAGAATATCGTTTCAGGTAACTTACGTCAGAGTTGTGCGCCGCTGGTATTCGATGGTTTTAATGATCATTTTGCTGAACATAACTGTTCCCATCATAATCAGTCATCTGCTGTATGAACTGTGGCCCAGTTGGTATATTTTACTTATTTTTTTCATAGTTCCACACAACTTCTTCCTGTTTTCTCGATTTATCTGTATTCAGTTTCTCAAGGCTTATCCACTGTGCCATCTTACAACAAAATCTGAGGGGGGTGTGATGGGGAGGTTTCCTTGTTAGTCTCTACAATATGTACTGGTATGGAAGTGGAAGAATACCTAGTTTTCGGAATAATTGTTAGGATTAACATCGTTCAGAAAATTTATAAATTGTGAGAGTTCTTTGAATTGTGTAACTTTGTTTTTCCAAGTAAAACATTGTGAGTGCCGTTGTTTGAGGATACGTTGGAATGGGGGAGTGCGGATTGGAAATACGGGGAACGCCTCGAAGCTGTAGCGGGAACACAACTTTCCCCCGCCGCGTCGCGACAGCTTGCAGCTTATCAGTGCTGCCAACCCCCGCTCGCACCTCGCGGAACTCTCCCCTCTCTGGGTCGTTCCCAGGTTGCTGATTTATCCGCCGCGAGGAAATTTGCCCCGCACTTCCCGGAAAGCCACCCCTAGAGGCGCTGCGCGGGAACTGCACGGCCCTTGTGAAAGTAGCGGGAGGGGAAGGGGGTGGTGCCAGAGGGGGGGATGAGGGTTGAGGGGTGAGGGGAAGGGAACTGTGGAGAGATACCGCCGGCACACTCTGAGGACGTAATTAAAGGCCAGTTTGTCTTGCGACGCGGCGAGGTGAAGCGAGCGTTTGCACGTGGCAGCATACCGGCTTTAGAAATCCGAAATAACCGGCGAAACACCTGCTCACGCTGTTCCCAGACCATTCGCACAGAGCGTGGGTGGGCTGTCTCTCTGGTACTGCAATTAGAGCGAGGCTCGTATTGAATGCTGGGGCTGTGGGGCTATGGTACCACCACATGAACAGAAAGATTTTTTTTGTCATCATTCTACTGACTGGTTTGATGCACCCCGCCACGAATTCCTCCCCAGTGTTAACCTCTTCATCTCAGAGTAGCCCTTGCAACCTACGTCCTCAATTATTTGCTTGACGTATTCCAATCTCTGTCTTGCTCTACAGTTTTTGCCCTCTACTGCTCCCTCTAGTACCATGGAAGTCATTCCCTCATGTCTTACCAGATGTCCTATCATCCTGTCCCTTCTCCTTATCAGTGTTTTCCACATATTCCTTTCCTCTCCGATTCTGCGTAGAACCTCCTCATTCCTTACCTTATCAGTCCACCTAATTTTCAACATTCGTCTATGGCACCACTTCTCAAATGCTTCTATTCTCTTCTGTTCCGGTTTTCCCACAGTCCATGTTTCACTACCATACAATGCTGTACTCCAGACGTACATCCTCAGAAATTTCTTCCTCAAATTAAGGCCAGTACTTGATATTAGTAGACTTCTCTTGGCCAGAAATGCCTGTTTTACCATAGCGAGTATGCTTTTGATGTCCTCCTTGCTCCGTCCGTCATTGGTTATTTTACTGCCTAGGTAGCAGAATTCCTTAACTTCATTGACTTTGTGACCATCAATCCTGATGTTAAGTTTCTCGCTGTTCTCATTTCTACTACTTCTCATTACCTTCGTCTTTGTCCGATTTACTCTCAAACCATACTGTGTACTCATTAGACTGTTCATTCCGTTCAGCAGATCATTTAATTCTTCTTCACTTTCACACAGGATAGCAATGTCATCAGCGAATCGTATCACTGATATCCTTTCACCTTGTATTTTAATTCCACTCCTGAACCTTTCTTTTATTTCCATCATTGCTTCCTCGATGTACAGATTGAAGAGTAGGGGCGAAAGGCTACAGCCTTGTCTTACACCCTTCTTAATACGAGCACGTCGTTCTTGATCGTCCAGTCTTATTATTCCCTCTTGATTGTTGTACATATTGTATATGACCCGTCTCTCCCTATAGCTTACCCCTACTTTTTTCAGAATCTCGGACAGCTTGCACCATTTTATATTGTCGAACGCTTTACCCATGTCGACAAATCCTATGAATGTGTCTTGATTTTTCTTCAGCCTTGCTTCCATAGATAAGAAGCAAATAAAACGCCTTTGCAGTGATACAAATATTTTGATTCATAACTAGTCGACCGAGTGGGGTGGCGCTGTGGTTATACACTGGACTCGCTTTCGGGAGGACGACGGTTCAATCCCGCGTCCGGCCATCCTGATTTAGGTTTTCCGTGATTTCCCTATATCGCTCCAGGCAAATGCCGGGATGGTTCCTTTGAAAGGGCACGGCAGACTTCCTTCCCTAATCCGATGAGACCGATGGCCTCGCTGTCTGGTCTCCTTCCCCAAACCAACCAACCATAACTAGTCTTTTCTCCATTTCTTTGGTTTTAGATGGTACCCACGAATTCGCCAGCTACATTTTTTATACGTCTATACAGGGTGGTCCATTCATAGTGACCAGGCCAAATATCGCACGAAATAAGCATCAAACGAAAGAGCTACTAAGAACGAACCTCGTCTAGCTTGAAGGGGGAAACCAGATGGTGCTTTGGTTGTCCCGCTAGATGGCGCTGCAATAGGTCAAACGGATATCAACTGCGTTTTTTTTGTTTTTTGTTTTTTTTTTCAAATAGGAACCCCCATTTTTTATTACAAATGGTTGGCTCTAAGCACTATGGGAGTTAACATCTTAGGTCATCAGTCCCCTAGAACTTAGAACTACTTAAACCTAACTAACCTAAGGACATCTTTGTGATAGATGGCGATGTAATAGTCACAAACGTATAAGTACATGGTGTCACGTAAGATTCCGCCAGCGCGGACGGTATTTGCTTCGTGGTACATTACCCGTGTTACAATGGACCGTTTACCACTTGCGGATATCGTGTTGATGTATGCTGCTCGGTATCCTGGACGGCATCATCCAAGTGTCCGGGCCGTTCGCCGGATACTTACGTTATTTAAGGAAACAGATAGTAATTGACGGAAAGCCATCGAGTTAAACAGAAGTGATTTCTGGCGTTCCCCAAGGTAGTGTTATAGGTCTTTAGTTGTTCCTTATCTATATAAACGTTTTCGGAGAAAATCTGAGCAGCCGTCTTCGGTTGTTTGCAGATGACGCTGTCGTTTATCGACTAATAAAGGCATCAGAAGATCAAAACAAACTGCAAAACGATTTAGAAAAAATATCGAAATGGTGCGAAAAGTGGCAGTTGACCTTAAATAACGAAAAGTATTAGGTCATCCACTTGAGTGCTAAGAGCAACTCGTAAAACTTCGGTTACACGATAAATCAGTCTAATCCAAAAGCCGTAAATTCAACTAAATACCTAGGTATTACAATTACGAACAACTTAAATTGGAAGGAACACATAGAAAACGTTGCGGGAAAGGCTAACCAAAAACAGCGTTTTATTGGCAGGACACTTAGAATATGTAACAGTACTACTAAGGAAACTGCTGCACGCTGTGGGATCCTTACCAGATAGGTCTGACGTAGTACATCGAAAAATTTCAAAGAAAGGCAGCACGTTGTGTATTATCGCGAAACATGGGAGAGAGTTTCACAGAAATGATACAGCATTTGGGATGGACATCATTAAAAGAATGGCGTTTATCGTTGCGACGGAATTCCGACGAATTCCAGTCACCAACTTTCTCCTCCGAATGCGAAAATATTTTGTTGACGCCGACTTACATAGCGAGGAACGATCACCAAGATAAAGTAAGGGAAATCAGAGCTCGTACGGATAGATATAGGTGTTCATTTATTCCGAGCGCTAATAGAGAATTGTGAAGGTGGTTCGATGAACCCTCTGCCAGGCACTTAAATGAGAATTGCAGAGTATCCATGTAGATGTAGATGTTTTTCACGACCCAATCGTCATGTAAGTCATAGATTTTTCATTTCTTATTTTAAGTTACCTTTTGATTTTATAAATCTTGACACGGGACTGGGATTAGAGATCCGATTCCAGTGCTGCTCTGAACGCTACGAGATGATATTGTCGCATCATTTCGTTGTTCCCTCATGATGTTGAATTTCTCCAGGTCTCTACGAATGGCGCGATCTTAACCACTAGTGAAAGGAAATTTGATAGTTGAGACATCTTCGTGTGGGGTAAATGACGATAATATCTAACATCTGATTGAGCTTAGTTGACAATTCATATATGTACGGGATTCTACTTCCGTCCATCACCATAACTTTACTTCATGACGTTTCACTCTTGTGCTTTTCACTTTATTACACGTCTTTCGTGGCTACTTCTCAAGGCCAATGTAAGTTTCATGGGATTCCTGGCGCAGTGCCACACGTATCATCATTTATTTGCAGGTTCTGACTTTCGGCCTTGTAAACTGATACTGCTGTAAATTTTAATATTTGACATCGCTTTATACATAGTCGAGTCTCGATCAGACACGCAAGCTTAGTTTTGTTAATAGTGGGTTCAATTTCGGATCACGAACAACTTTCTGGAAATAAAATCACTCTCATACCCTCATGCTGTCAGCAAATTTCGTGTAACACTGTGTGTGTAATGGGACTTGTTACATCACAAATCGTTCTAATGAATTAATTAATCTGCGTTACAGTGTTGGTAAGCAACGTGATCAACAAGGTGATGTGTATCTCGATCAAAACAGAACCTCGATATTTTGAATAAACTTTCGGTTCATTTTCGTCAAAATCAGCACTCGTCTCAAAATTAATTTCCAACTTCGTGCATTAAGCGCATTTGCATCTATTGTACGGGATTCACTGAACAGCTCGATCACGCACAGGCGTGTAGCGTATTTCAGATCGAGAGCGCGGGTTTCAGTTTTCCCTAATTCGCTAAACGACTGTTTTGTAATAACGTGATGTGTCTATCTCACGTAAAGTTTAAATGAAGCTGGATTTGCTCTCCATTCGGGTCAGGATAACAAACTAAATTCACCGCGTGGGGCAGCGAACTGTAGACGCACACTTTTAGCACTCGAAGTGACAACTCGTCTCAGAGTAAAAGCCGCACATCAATTCTCACTTTTTTCGTGCACAAAAAATGCAAAATACCTTCATATTAAAAATGTAAATTATGAACGAAGTGCTCGTATTAAGAAGGGTGTAAGACAAGGCTGTAGCCTTTCGCCCCTACTCTTCAATCTGTATATCGAGGAAGCAATGATGGAAATAAAAGAAAGGTACAGTAGTGGAATTAAAATACAAGGTGAAAGGATATCAATGATACGATTCGTTGATGATATTGCTATCCTGAGTGAAAGTGAAGAAGAATTAAATGATCTGCTGAACGTAATGAACACTCTAATGAGTACACATTATGGTTTGAGAGTAAATCGGAGAAAGACGAAGGTAATGAGAAGTAGTAGAAATGAGAACAGCGAGAAACTTAACATCAGGATTGATGGTCACGAAGCCAACGAAGTTAAGGAATACTGCTACCTAGGCAGTAAAAATCCAATGACGGACGGAGCAAGGAGGACATCAAAAGCAGACTCGCTATGGCAAAAAAGGCATTTCTGGCCAAGAGAAGTCTACTAATATCAAATACCGGCCTTAATTTGAGCAAGAAATTTCTGAGGATGTGCGTCTGGAGTACAGCATCGTATGGTAGTGAAACATGGACTGTGGGAAAACCGGAACAGAAGAGAATAGAAGCATTTGAGATGTGGTTCCATAGACGAATGTTGAAAATTAGGTGGACTGATAAGGTAAGGAATGAGGAGGTTCTACGCAGAATCGGAGAGGACAGGAATATGTGGAAAACACTGATAAGGAGAAGGGACAGGATAATGGGACATCTGCTAAGACATGAGGGAATGACTTCCATGGTACTAGAGGGAGCTGTAGAGGGCAAAAACTGTAGAGGAAGACAGAGATTGGAATACGTCAAGCAAATAATTGAGGATGTAGGTTGCAAGTGCTACTCTGAGATGAAGAGGTTGGCACAGGAAAGGAATTTGTGGCGGGCCGCATCAAACCAGTCAGTAGACTGACGACAAAAAAAAAGGCCTGTAATTACCAGTTAACATTTCCCATAGTGAATACACTTCAAGAACTTGTATTTTATAGTCAATAAAATTTTATCGTCTGAAAGACACTATTAGTTTGCTAAAACGGATTCAGATTACAGTCAACTCGTGTCTAGACGATGACGTCACATATCGATACTTACTTAGAATGAACGAAATACCTGTACTGAGAAGTATTGTCCGTTGAGTAATTTACTGACTTTTATAACAAACTAGGTACCCCTAGCATGGCTACAGTTGATATCTCCTCTTATTTAATACTTTCACGTCAAACGAAAACAAAACAGATTCTGTACCCGAGAGCTATCAAGTAAATTAAAATACATTCACACACATACTGAAGCCTGGAATACGATATTGATTAAAGTTTCTGCTTTTATTTTATATCCACGTTTTTGGCAGTGAATCATTGCGAAACAACAAAGCTATTTTTATCGATTTGCTAAAGAAATTTGGCTTATTAATCGTTTCCGCACAGGCAGTCAATTTATTTGATCCAATGTGGTGCATTCCACATCATTGGCTAGCTTCAACTGTTTACTGAATTTCAAGAGCACGTTTTCATCTTCTGGCACGCACGGCGTTATGCCATAATAAAGTATAATGAGGTATTACAGTACTGGCACTTCAGGACAATTGACATCCCGAAAACCACACTGAAAAGCTTAACATCAGGTTTGGGCTTGCTTCTTTGTGAATCTGGATATAAGAACGTGCACTTTAAGCGGAATTATGCATTTTAGTGTGGTTTACTAATTTTCGATGCTCTTGGAGTATCGTCTGATGTTCTGTGTCTTTAACGATGTACTGTAATAATGCTATTGAGGGTGGTCCATTGATCGTGACCTGGCCACGTATCTCACGAAATAAACGTCAAACGAAGAAAACTACAAAGAACGAAACTTGTCTAGCTTGCAGAAGGAAACCAGACGGCGCTTTGGTTGGCCCGCTACATGGCGCTGTCATAGGTCAAACGGATATCAAATGAGTTTTTTGAAATAGGAACCCGCATTTTAATTACATATTCGTGTAGTACGTAAAGAAATATGAATGTTTTAATTGGACCACTTTTTCACTTTGTGGTAGATGGCGCTGTAATAGTCACAAACATATGGCTCACAATTGTAGACCAACAGCTGGTAACAGGTAGGTTTTTTTTAAATTAAAATACAGAACGTAGGTAAGTTTCAACATTATTTTTTTGATTTCGGTTGTTCCAATGCGTCACATGTACCTTTGTGAACTTATCATTTCTGAGAACGTATGCTGTTACAGCGTGATTAACTGTAAATACCACATTAGAGCAACAAATAATCAAATTGATGTCCTTCAACCTCAATGCATTTGGCAGTACGTGTAACGACATTCCTCTCAACAGCGAGTAGTTCGCCTTCCGTAGTGTTCGCACATGCATCGAAAACGCGCCGACTCATGTTGTCAGGCGTTGTCGGTGGATCACGATAACAAATATCCTTCAACTTTCCCCACAGAAAGAAATCCGGGGACGTCAGACCGCTGAACTTGCGAGCCATGGTATGGTGCTTCGTCGACCACTCCATCTGTCATGAAATATGCTATTCAGAACCGCTTCAACCACACGCGAGCTATGTGCCGGACATCTATAATGTTGGAACTACATCACCATTCTGTCGTGCAGTGAAACATCTTGCAGTGAAACATCCTGACACTGAAATCTATAATCTATGTTAACAAATTCCTCTTTTTCAGAAACGCTATTCTTGCCATTGCCAGTCTACATTTTGTATCCTCTCTACTTCGACCATTATCAGTTATTTTGCTGCCCAAATATCAAATCTTATCTACTACTTTAAGTGTCTCTTTCCCTATTATGATGCCCTCCATTAAGTGTCTCATTTCCTAATGTAATATTTGTTATTCAACTTAAACTCGTACGCTAACATTTAACTAAACAGAACCTAATTTGAATTACACCGTGACTGGTCTTAATATAACTTGTCCTTTTATTACTTGTCTTTATATTAAATGAAGTAAAATAATTATGTTGTTTTAATCAAAATTTCCACTTACCTCGCGTCTTGCCTACAAAATGACATGTCCACCTTACTACATGAATTCCTTGACTTTTCACTAAGTGCTCGCACCGCTTGCACGTTTCCACGTGAGGTAGCAAAGTCGAAGTGTCTTCCAATTCAGACGTAGGATGAAAGCTGATGTGAGTTTATTCTTCAGAAATATTGTCTCCAATGTCAGACGTGTTTACTAACGCTTCAAATCGCTCATCTGGAAGAAATCTTTCCAACATGATAGCAGTTCAGAGATTAAGGGAGCTCAGAGATTACTACGTTTGATACATGAACTGCGTCCGCTTCCAAGGAGCGATAATACATCGCTGCAGGTATAATGGTTTGATAATTGCACCGTAATAACAGGTCTGCACTGTTGTGTAATTGCGCACATTTCCACGGTAAATAAGTAGACACGCAAATTAGTATAAAAAAGAAATAAAATTTTGCCTCTGATATTTGCACATGTTGTGTGTTTTTAAACAGACGGGTCGTATAGACCCAAGGGCCACAACTGTAACAAATTAAGCTGTAAGAAGGGGGAGAAAAGCTACTTCTTTCAATTGAGCCTTAAGGTACGTGGAATTTGTAGAATAAGAAAATCTTTTAATTTCGATAGCAAGCGTTTAAATATGAAAATGTTATAGAAAAACATACTCCTTTCCAGGCCGTATTAATCCGAAGATAACTGCAGCAAGAATGCATATTGTACCGATATCTATAAAAAGCATATATATATATATATATATATATATATATATATATATATATATATATATATATATATATATATCGCATGGGAAGTCTCTTAGGTGAAACACTTCTAACACGTGTTGTGTGTATGAAACATTGTACTTACGATAAACGTTTCAAAACAGCAGCAGTCCAGTTTCCATTAAAGACGAACGCAGTAATGTGGGTGACTTCTGTGCCGAGTCTACTTTAACAGTGCACCTATCTTTTCTCGATTGAGGTATTCAGGGGGTAAGGAGAGTGGACAGTGTGTCTCTTTGTTGGGAGCGGAGGCAGTAGTTTCCACCATTCTCATGCAGTGCTGCCACCAAACTAGTTCGTTTTGCACTTCATACCTAACATTTGCAATAGTAGAAATGACACACGGAAGAAACAACTTTTCATGAAAAAGCAGTACAGGTACATTCATGTTCACATGTGGTGCTCATCTGTAGTACGGGATATGAAGTTAAATTAAGCCCATTGTAATACATTTACTGCCACATTGCAAAGGCGTGTAGTAGCTGTAATGGGAAAGGAATCTGCCGATGAGTACTATAGTGCCTATGACTCAAGAAAAGACAGACAATATATAGAAAAATCACTTTCGTTACTTAGTATTTAATATCGATAAATCAATGGTTCAAATGGCTCTGAGCACTATGGGACTCAATTTCTGAGGGTATTAGTCCCCTAGAACTTAGAACTAGTTACACCTAACTAACCTAAGTACATCACACACATCCATGCCCGAGGCAGGATTCGAACCTGCGACCGTAGCGGTCTCGCGGTTCCAGACTGCAGCGCCTAGAACCGCACGGCCACTCCGGCCGGCTCGAAAATTCAGGTATGGGCTTGGTGCACCGATATTACTACTAAAATTATCGATATTTTGAAATATCGAATTTTTTTACCCATACCTAAGCAGCAGGGTTGAAACACATTGTACATTCAGTTTTAAACGTACTATGACTGTAATCAGTCTTCCTATTCTGCCATAATCAGGATCTCTCTCTTAGGTGTGTCGTGCTCTCTCCGCAGAACGAAAATACAGCACGAGAACAGAAATGGGACAATGTTTACACATAAAGTAAAATTTGTAATTACGAAGCAAAAGGATGTTGTGTCCTTGGGGCACAAACAAAATTTGAAGGGAAGAGTTTGGGCTTCAGTGGGAATGAGCTGGTGTTCCTGAGAAGTTAAGGGTTGGCAGCACTGGGCGGGGAACCACACACAGGCGCTCACACTGCAGCTGTAGCTACGGAGGCAGGACGCCAGGGGGGGCAACAGTGGATGTGTGGCTACTTTTGCGGCGGAGGCACGTACAGCGCGGCAGAGGCGTAGGTTTTAATTAGGGCCCGCGGCCGAGGGCAGAGAGCACAGGGCGCCACAAAGGGCTGCGGCTTCTTGGCTCGGAGTGCTTTCCCGTGTCGCGGCCCTGCGCCCTTAGGGCCAAGCAGGTGGACCTCGCTGACGTCACACTCTCAGGACACTGAGGAGTCCTGTTCCAGGCCAGGGTACGCTGGTTCTCCTTCAACAGGCAGTAGAATACGCAGCTGAAGAGCTCAGAAGTGACCAGGTACGGTGTTCGTGCTGTTACAGCCTGCACTGAAAAGCACACTACTGGCCATTAAAATTGCTACACCGCGAAGAAATGCAGATGGTAAACGGGTATTCATTGGACAAATATACTAGAACCGCCATGTGATTACATTTTCACGCAAATTGGGTGCATAGATCCTGAGAAATCAGTACGCGGAACAACCACCTCTGGCTGTAATAACGGCCTTGATGCGCCTAGGCATGGAGTCAAACAGAGCTTGGAGCGTACAGGTGCAGCTACCAATGGAGCTTCAAGACGATACCACAGTTCATCAAGAGTAGTGACTGGCGTTGTTGTCTTGAAAACGTCCCTGTCTGTTGACTCAGGGATCGAGACGTGGCTGCACGATCCGTTACAGCCATGCAGATAAGATGCCTGTCATCTCCACTGCTAGTGATACGAGGCCGTTGGGGTCTAGCACGGCGTCCCCTATTACCCTCCTGAACCCACCGATTCCATATTCTGCTAACAGTCATTGGATCTCGATCAACGCGAGCAGCAATGTTGTAGTACGATAAACCGCAATAGCGAGAGGCTACAATTCTACATTTATCAAAGTCGGAAACGTGATGGTAAACAATTCTCCTCCTTACACGAGGCATCACAACAACGTTTCACCAGGTAACGCCGGTCAGCTGCTGTTTGTGTATGAGAAATCGGTTAGAACTTTCCTCATGTCAGCACGTTGTAGGTGTCGCCACCGGCGCCAGCCTTGTGTGAATACTCTGAAAAGCTAATCATTTGCATATCACACCATCTTCTTCCTTTCGGTTAAATTTGGCGTCTGTAGCAAGTCATCTTCGTGGTGTAGCAATTTTAATGGCCAATAGTGTAACTGTAATCAACCATGCTTTGCCGGGACTCAATTTGCTTCAGTGGAAAAGAAAAATCACACTTCTAATACATTAGGGAATTGGATAAACATCCTAATTCCCTTCTCTATTCTGTCTCTATCCATCTCTCCCACACCCTCTGTCTATCTTCTCCTCCCCCATCTCTCTCTCTCTCTCTCTCTCTCTCTCTCTCTCTCTCTCTCTCTGTCTCCATATCATCTCTCCTCTCTACTCCTTCCAATCTTCTCCTCTCCCCTGCCTCTCTATCTCCTCCAGCCCTCCAGCCTTTCTGCCCACCTGATCCTAATCGTTTTCTATGACCATTTTCTCCCACTACTCTGTCCATCTCGTCTTCTCCTCTCTCTCTGACTTCAAGCCTTGTGTATTGTTATTGCCAATTCAGATTTTGCAGTTCTGCAGCAGTATTGTATTCAGAAACCAATAAGCCGTAAACATCACCTTCCTGTTTGCTTATATATATATATTAATGAAGATATTCAAATATTTTAATAATTATTTTATAAGCTGTAACTATACATTTGTGGACCTATGTTTATCTGAACTTTTTTCTTTAGTTTTACTTGGAGAATAACACATTAAATATTTGCCTATCATCGTGAATTACCGCAGTATATATTTATTATAAAGGATATAGTCTACATATTTATTACAGTGATATGTAAGAATTTTAAGTAAATCGGGGGTGTAAATCATGAGACTTTTGGTAACGATGTTTTTCCTTTTTACAGGGTGGCCGACTCGGGAACAACTATAGAAACTGAAAACCTACTTTCTCAGCTATGAATATAAGGTAGGGGCTCATGAATGTAAATACTACTGAACATTCTAAAACGTAAGAAAATATTATTTTCAGCACAAACTGTTTTTCATTTTTCTATCTAGATACACCCCATATTATTTCTTACGCAACCGATAACACGAAAAATCACAAAACGATTAGCATTGGTTGCATCCCAATGCGTCAGTTACGGCCTGAGGAAATTCAGAGCGAAATCCACGCTTGAAATAAAGGAACTACACTGCTACCGCATATCCCGAGATGCAAGCATATACCCCAAGCTGCTCATAATCGAGGTGTGATTGAGATACTACGATGCAACGACCACTATACTTATTGCTTTTTACTCTGTTATTAAGTGAACTAGAAACAACACAGATGTTCAGTCCCACACAATGAAAAAAGTTCGTGCCTCATTCATCATTACTACAGTACTAGAACGGGCATAACGGTAACGAAAAACCGAGTATCATCGGCCAGCATAAACAAAATTAATGGCTGACCAACGATCTAACAAATGGTAGTTGTGCATAGCTGTGACGGGGGACATCTGCATTGCTTCCGGTCCACTCAATAACAGTGTAAACAGCAATAAGTACAGTGTTTCTTGCACCTTAGTTCGTCAATGGCATCGCGATTACGAACAACGAGGGGCTCACGCTTGAATCACGTGATGTCGAATAGCCCCGCGTTTCCTTTATTTCAAGCGTCAGATACACTAACTTATGGCTATGGCTCAAATGGCTCTGAGTACTATGCGACATAACTTCTGAGGTAATCAGTCGCCTAGAATTTAGAACTAATTAAACCTAACTAACCTAAGGACATCACACACATCCATGCCCGAGGCAGGATTCGAACCTGCGACCGTAGCGGGCACTCGATTCCAGACTGCAGCGCCTGGAAAAGCACGGCCACTCCGGCCGGCTAGTTATTGCTATGCAAGCAACGCCATTCTTCTAGTGATTTTGACATTTTGACATTCAGTGCAGAGTAAAGGTCTCTAAAAGCCTTCAAGTGTTTCCGTCACCAGTTATGCTATAATCCATGTTTTTCAGTTTTAGGGCATGAAACCAGTCATGTGATGGACCAACTCAAAGATAATAGCTACGTAGTCGGGCAATTCTACCAACTGCTTATATGTAGGATTTAGGAATTATTGAAAATAGTGCAGTAATAGGAATTGAAAGTGGTAAAGCAGGAATCACTACAAGAGAAATGCAAGCCTGTAGAAACATTCACGACTATGCGCAACACAGGGTGATTCAAAAAGAATACCACAACTTTAAAAATGTGTATTTAATGGAAGAAACATAATATAACCTTCTGTTATACATCATTACAAAGATGATTAAGAAAGGTTTTTTTTCACTCAAAAACAAGTTCAGAGATGTTCAATATGGCCCCCTCCAGACACTTGAGCAATATCAACCCGATACTCCAACTCGTTCCACACTCTCTGTAGCATATCAGGTGTAACAGTTTGGATATCTGCTGTTATTTCTCGTTTCAAATCGTCAATGGTGGCTGGGAGAGGTGGCCGAAACACCATATCCTTAACATACCCCCATAAGAAAAAATCGCAGGGGGTAAGATCAGGGCTTCTTGGAGACCAGTGATGAAATGCTCTGTCACGGGCTGCCTCGCGGCCGACCCATCGCCTCGGGTAGTTGACGTTCAGGTAGTTACGGACAGATAAGTGCCAATGTGGTGGCGCTCCATCCTGCTGAAATATGAATTGTTGTGCTTCTTGTTCGAGCTGAGGGAACAGCCAATTCTCTAACATCTCCAGATATTGTAGTCCAGTTACAGTAGCACCTTCGAAGAAAAAGGGACCAAAAACTTTATTGGCTGAAATAGCACAGAAAACGTTCACCTTAGGCGAGTCACGTTCATACTGAGTCGTTTCCCGCGGATTCTCAGTGCCCCATATACAGACATTGTGACGGTTGACTTTCCCGTTAGTGTGGAAAGTTGCTTCATCACTAAGCACAATCTTTAAAACGAAAGATTCATCTGTTTCCATTTGAGCAAGGATAAAATCACAGAAATCGATTCTTTTAATCTTATCAGCTGCAGACAGCGCTTGAACCAATTTCAGACGATAAGGTTTCATAACTAACCTTTTTCGTAGGACTCTCCATACAGTTGATTGTGGAACTTGCAGCTCTCTGCTAGCTCTACGAGTCGATTTTCCTGGGCTGCGAACAAATGCTTGCTGGATGCGTGCTACATTTTCATCACTCGTTCTCGGCCGTTCAGAACTTTTCCCTTTGCACAAACACCCATTCTCTGTAAACTGTTTATACCAACGTTTAATACACCACCAATCAGGAGGTTTAACACCATACTTCGTTCGAAATGCACGCTGAACAACTGTCGTCGATTCACTCCTGCCATACTCAATAACACAAAAAGCTTTCTGTTGAGCAGTCGCCATCTTAGCATCAACTGACGCTGACGCCTAGTCAACAGCGCCTCAAGCGAACAAATGTACAACTAAATGAAACTTTATAGCTCCCTTAATTCGCCGACAGATATTGCTTACCTCTGCCTTTTGTCGTTGCAGAGTTTTAAATTCCTCAAGTTGTGGTATTCTTTTTGAATCACCTTGTATATGGAAATTAAAGAGACCCTTAGAGAAAACACTTGTATGAGCATTAAGATCTCACATGACAAGCCAGTATTAAGGAAAGAACGGAAGGCTAAAAGGCGGAAGAAATACGTGTAGGTTCTGTATAATAGGGACAAATGTCAAACAAGGGTAAAGCAATGCAGTCGCATAAAACCATATGCTGATGAATTAGATTACTAAATGAAACACTAAAAGGAGTGTACGAGTCTTACCACCCGAGCAGCAAAATAACTAATAATATAATCCCGATTATATTTAGCCCCAAAGCTAGGAGAAAGGAAAACAGCCTCAATGTATTATTGCGCGTACATTGCGTTACGATCTGTTTTGTTCTTATAACATCTTCAGGTTGCCGAGTCGTGCTAAAGTCAGGATATAAATGGTCATACAATAGCCAGGCCGTTTATATAATGACTTGTAGACTAGACGACAACCAGAAGATCATCCAAGAAGGAAAGATAGTAATAACACAGCTGAGGTAGTTTTCAATAAATCATTAAAATAGATAATGATGTTAGAGGAAGAGAGGATATAAAATGTAGGCATTTCTGAGGAAGAGTAATTTGTTCAAACTGAACAGTGTGTTTGTATGTAGCGAAGTGAAACATTAACGACAAACACTTCTTCGCACAAAAAGATAATGAAAGCTTTTGAAATTTTGTATTATGGGAGAATGTTGATAATTGTATGGGTAGATCGAATTACTTATGAGGAGCCATTGAATCGAAATGGTGAAAACAGAAATTCGTGGCACAAGTGGATTAAAAGAAGAGATTGGTTGATAGAACAGGTGCTGAGCTGTGAAGGAATAGACAATGTGCTAACGGAGAAAAATAAACGGAGACGAGAGGTTTCAATGACATAACTTGGAATCGGAAAATTGGAAATAATGTTCGAATTTCAACGTCATTCTTGAGTTCAGCGATTCCAAATTCACGTTCGCCACTTTTAAAACTGTCTTGCTAAAGCAATTATGGTATAACGCAACAGAGCAGTGTTACCCTCTGAGAGGAATTTTGTTATATTGACCGCGTTGTACCTAACGGAAGTAGGTTATCGGAAATGAAAGTCAGAATTGCTTAAATATTCAAACAGTAATTAATAATATTTTACATAGCTACACACGGTCGCCAGCCTAATTAGGCAAGAGAATGATTAACATTCTTGCTTAAGAAAACAGTTATTAGTAACTTTAACGGACAAACACAACCTATATTTTACCACACGCGAGTGCAATGAACTCTGACATCTGCATATGTTCACGGCTAAGATTGGAAGCTGACAGAGCAGGCCAGATAACGGAACACGCTATTGCTTTCAAGGCTTATTCAAACCGAATAAGTTTTATAACGTTACTATTAACATTCACTGCAGAATCATAAATTGGACATAGGTTATGTCTCTCTCATTTAAATACTGTACTACTTAAAATGAACGTTAATTGGAATCCACTAACAGGTTGCTTATCACTATCTTTTGAATAAAGAAATTATTGTTTTCATAAATAGTGGCCTTCCCGTTACTTGTTACCTAGCATTAGCACAATTGGCAAACTGTGGATCCTGTTATACTATTAATATGCACTTCCAATACACAAAAGATACTAACACTTAGAAAACATGATTATATGACTATTCACTATTGCAGTCTCCACTTTTACTACAGTGAAACATAATGACAAATTTGCAAGAAACTGACTTACCTTTTACAATATACTATAGGCAGTACTATGATCATTAACTAAGTAACACTTTATAATCCTCAGTTTTAAGAGCTTTTAATCTTTAAAAGAAACAGCAAATTGTCTTTGCTACCACAGTCTTCTACTTTCAAGTAAATGATTAAATAGATGACTTTGAAACTCCACAAAACTTTAAATTAGACTGTTTCCATTCCTGGGAAGCTTTCAAAAGACTACATTTACCACCTCTCACAGTTTCACTAAATCCACAGTAAATCTGAATATTCCCTTCCTACTAAAGATCAAACAACATTATTTTGATGTTCTGGGGCTTTAATTTTTTCCACTCTCTAGGACACTCGTTAATCATAGTTTAAATGGAGAGGAACCTGAGAGTTGTTGTGATAGGGAAAAAATTAAGGTAGGTACATGAATTCAATTATAAGTTACCTTACATTCGAGCACACTAACACATCCAATAAGCTGATCCTTCACTGTACTTTATTATAGAATTCCGTTACAGTGATTGCGCAATGTGGTGGCAACCGCATGTTGGTAGGTGGGTTTTAGGCAGAACTGCTTCAACTGTCCCTTCTTGGTGCCGATGATGGATACCAATTCCAGAATCGCTCCAGCTATTTATCCATCCATCCGAGGCATTGGAAAGTGACAGAAAAAGCCTATCTCGGAACCAGCACAATATACAACTTTTAGATGAACTGGTGATAGTTTGTCAGCTCGTCCCTGACTGACTCTTCGTTCCTCCTTTCCTACCTAGGCCAACCACAATTGGCGCGCGCTACACAGTTCCGTTCCCGGGGGGAACCACTACACCTTTTACATACAGAATAATTAAGAACACTAAGTGAGGATCAGCAGTTTACATAACAGCAACCAAAAGCATTAAATAAAACAGAACATTTGCACATATTGACATTTCTACAAAAAAATTATTCACACTGAAACTACAATTACACTCCTGGAAATTGAAATAAGAACACCGTGAATTCATTGTCCCAGGAAGGGGAAACTTTATTGACACTTTCCTGGGGTCAGATACATCACATGATCACACTGACAGAACCACAGGCACATAGACACAGGCAACAGAGCATGCACAATGTCGGCACTAGTACAGTGTATATCCACCTTCCGCAGCAATGCAGGCTGCTATTTTCCCATGGAGACGATCGTGGAGATGCTGGATGTAGTCCTGTGGAACGGCTTGCCATGCCATTTCCACCTGGCGCCTCAGTTGGACCAGCGTTTGTGATGGACGTGCAGACCGCGTGAGACGACGCTTCATCCAGTCCCAAACATGCTCAATGGGGGACAGATCCGGAGATCTTGCTGGCCAGGGTAGTTGACTTACACCTTCTAGAGCACGTTGGGTGGCACGGGATACCTGCGGACGTGCATTGTCCTGTTGGAACAGCAAGTTCCCTTGCCGGTCTAGGAATGGTAGAACGATGGGTTCGATGACGGTTTGGATGTACCGTGCATTGTTCAGTGTCCCCTCGACGATCACCAGAGGTGTACGGCCAGTGTAGGAGATCGCTCCCCACACCATGATGCCGGGTGTTGGCCCTGTGTGCCTCGGTCATATGCAGTCCTGATTGGGGCGCTCACCTGCACGGCGCCAAACACGCATACGACCATCATTGGCACCAAGGCAGAAGCGACTCTCATCGATGAAGACGACACGTCTCCATTCGTCCCTCCATTCACGCCTGTCGCGACACCACTGGAGATGGGCTGCACTATGTTGGGGCGTGAGCGGAAGACGGCCTAACGGTGTGCGGGACTGTAGCCCAGCTTCATGGAGACGGTTGCGAATGGTCCTCGCCGATAACCCAGGAGCAACAGTGTCCCTAATTTGCTAGGAAGTGGCGGTGCGTTCCCCTACGGCACTGTGTAGGATCCTACGGTCTTGTCGTGCATCCGTGCGTCGCTGCGGTCCTGTCCCAGGTCGACGGGCATGTGCACCTTCCGCCGACCACTGGCGACAACATCGATGTACTGTGGAGACCTCACGCCCCGCGTGTTGAGCAATTCGGCGGTATGTCCACCCGGCCTCCCGCATGCCCACTATACGCCCTCGCTCGAAGTCCGTCAACTGCACATACGGTTCACGTCCACGCTGTCACGGCATGCTACCAGTGTTAAAGACTGCGATGGAGCTCCGTATGCCACGGCAAACTGGCTGACACTGACGGCGGCGGTGCACAAATGCTGCGCAGCTAGCGCCATTCGACGGCCAACACCGCGGTTCGTGGTGTGTCCGCTGTGCCGTGCGTGTGATCATTGCTTGTACAGCCCTCTCGCAGTGTGCGGAGCAAGTATGGTGGGTCTGACACACCGGTGTCAATGTGTTCTTTTTTCCATTTCCAGGAGTGTATATACAGTAAGTTTTGTTCCCTCCCAATGGGACAAAGAACTTAAATGACTGATCTACTACATTGCATAGAATAAAACCACGACATCAAAGTTTTAACAAAGGAAGGAGTATACAATTTTATGTTACCCATTCAAACACATTTACAGATACTCATAACATTAAACCAAAGCAAAAGGCAAAATAAATCAGTAGAGCACTAGAGTTATGGTGTTAAAAGTGTTAGCTAATTTGTTTCCGAAAATGTTTTTGGTGTTGAACAGAGTTCCAGTTAATTTTATACAGTAAATCACCTTTGTCTTTTTAGGGACCGTAAAACATCTGGCTACATTTCAGAATTTTTGTACCCGTCTAGCTCCCTCGCTGAGCTGGACTTGCAGTAAGAGGCCTGTCTGATATCTGGAGATTGTCCTAAGCTTCTTAGGGAGCTCTATCCGAGCCTCTGACAAACACACACACACACACACCCACACACGTGTACACAAAAGATGGCGTCCACCCTTGCAACTCACAAGGCACCAGGGACTGTATGGCGTACGGACGACCAGGGGGGGGGGGGGGGAGAAACAGGAGAACGGGGAAGTAGCTGGGGAGAAGGCCATTATTTTTTCTCATTAGCAACCTACATCTTCCCCCCTCACCCACACACCACACGCCATAGCGGCTGCTAACACTCTTTTCCGTAATCAGATTTAATTCTCTCGCCTCAGCCCTAGAGCATCGCGCTGTTTCCATTTGGGGCATTTGCTGTGTCGTGCGTTGTCTGAAGGGTAGGTGAGGGTTGGTAGCAGGGGGGCGAAGAGGAAAGGGACGGAGCTGGGATTAGGCCGTGTTTGAGGATTAGGGGCGCCCGGGGACATCTGCTGTGTTGTCGCAGTTTGGGAGAAACGAGAGAAAGCGAGGTATTTCTCTGCTTGCCTTTTGGAAGGTGCAAGCTGGGGAAATCCGACTTCTGTTTCTGGTTACCTGATCTGTTCTTCTGTTCTCCGAGACACTAATACAAATAATCCTTTCAGTGAGAGGTCGCAAAAGACCAACGATTTTTACGACGTCTGGCGCCTGACAAATTGTCTATCACCCAATCACAATATTGTTAATGATCATCTTGCGGTAGTTTTGTCTGAAGTGCGTATTAAAAACACTGGTACTAACTACGAACCTCTTGAGCACGAGATCCGAAAAGGCCAACGATATTTATGGCACTCAGTGCCTCACATATAGTCTATGGCGCAACCACAATATTGGTAGTTCTACACCTACATCTACAACTACATCCATACTCCGCAAGCCACCTGACGGTGATTACGTAGGCTTTCCGGGCCTAATAAGTCTTGAAAGTCTCTTCGGGTTTGCTG
The DNA here is from genome assembly GCF_023897955.1 of Schistocerca gregaria. Classification (NCBI taxonomy): domain Eukaryota; kingdom Metazoa; phylum Arthropoda; class Insecta; order Orthoptera; family Acrididae; genus Schistocerca; species Schistocerca gregaria. The sequence goes on from NC_064929.1 coordinate 123,229,302, forward strand.
CCGGATCCTGAAATCAACGTGATCGCCGAAATATCGAGTCAAGTTGATTTTAGGATCCGGCAGCAAACCCGAAGAGACTTTCAACACCTGCGGTGTGCGGCGGAGGGTACCTTGAGTACCTCTATCGGTTATCCCTTCTATTCCACTCTCGTATTGTTAATGGAAAGAAAGATTGTCGGTAAGCCTCTGTGTGGGCTCTAATCTCTCCGATTTTATCCTTATGGTCGCTTCGCGAGACATACGTAGCAGCGAGCGAAATATTGCTGGAGTCCTCGGAGAACGTATTATCTCGAAACTTCAACAAAAGCCCGTACCGAGCTACTGAGCGTCTCTCTTGCAGAGTCTTCCACTGGAGTTTATCTATCATCTCCGTAATGCTTTCGCGATTACTAAATGATCCTGTAACGAAGCGCGCTGCACTCTGTTGGATCTTCTCTATCTCCCCTATCAACCAATTCTGGTACGGGTCCCACACTGGTGATCAGTATTCAAGCAGTGGGCGAACAAGTGTACTGTAAGATACTTCCTTTGTTTTCGGACAGCATTTCCTTAGGATTCTTCCAATGAATCTCAGTCTGGTATCTGCTTTACCGACGATTAATTTTTATATGGTCATTTCATTTTAAATCACTCCTAATGCTTTCTCCTAGATAATTTATGTAATTAACTGCTTCCAGTTGCTGACCTGCTATATTGTAGATAATGATAAAGGATCTTTCTTTCTATGTATTCGCTGCACGATACACTTGTCTGCATTGAGATTCAATTGCCATCCTTGCACCATGCGTCAATTCGTTGCAGGTCCTCTTTCATTCAGTACAATTTTCCATTGTTACAACCTTTCGATACACCACAGCATCATCCACAAAGAGCCTCAGTGAACTTGTGATGTTATCCACAAGGTCATTTATGTATATTGTGGACAGCAACGGTCCTACGACACTCCCCTGCGCCACACCTGAAACCACTTTGGAAGATTTCTCTCCATTGAGGATACCATACTGTGCTCCGTTACCTAGGAACTCTTAAACCCAATCAGACAACTGATCTTATAATCCATATGCTCTTACTTTGCTCATTAAACGACTATGGGGAACTGTGTCAAACGTCTTGCGGAAGCCAAGAAACATCTCAGCTTCCTAGGAACCCGTGTCTCTGGCCCTTTGAGTCTCGTGGACGAATAGCGCGAGCTGGGTTTCACACGATCGTCTTTTTCGAAACCCATGCTGATTCCTACAGAGTTGATTTCTAGTCTCCAGAAAAGTCATTATACTCGAACATTCCAAAATTCTACAACCGATCGACGTTAGAGATGTAGGTCTACTGCACAACTATTCGATGTCCGATCTTGAAAATGGGGATGACCTGTGCCCTTTTCCAATCTTTTGTAACGTTACGCTCTTCTAGAGACCTACGGTACACCGTTGCAAGAAGGGGGGAAGTTCCTTCGCGTACTCTGTATAAAATCGAACTGGTATCGCATCAGCTTCAGCGGCTTTTCGTCTTATGAGCAATTTTAATTGTTTTTCTATCCCTCTGTCATCAATTTCTATATCTACCATTTTCACATCGGTTAATGGTAATGTTGTCGGAAGGACTGACACAGCATACAGGAAACTCCAAACAACCTTTGGTTAGATTAAAAAGAAAGTTTGGGAATACTAAGAGTTCAACGACAATTCCGCTGTTAAATGCAGGGGAGAGAGCGGATAGGTGGAAAGAGTGGATTGAAGGCCTCTATAAGGGGGAAGATTTGTCTGATGTGATAGAAGAGGAAACAGCAGTCAATTTAGAAGAGATAGGAGATCCAGTAATAGAGGCACAATTTAAGAGAGCTTTAGAGGAGTTATAATCAAATAAGGCACGAGGGACAGATAACTTTCCATCATCCTAAAATCGTTGCGGGAAATGGCAACAAAACGACTGTTCAATTTGGTGTGTAGAATGAATGAGTCTGCCGACATATCATCTGACTTCTGAAAAATTATAATGTACACATTTCTGAAGATTGCAAGAGCAAGTGCGAGGATTATCGCAGTATGAGCTTGACAACTGATGCTGACAATAATAGTGATATACAGAAGAATGTAAAAGAAAATGGAGAAAGCGTTGGATGGCGATCACTTTGGCTTTGGGAAAGGTAAGAGCACCAGAGAGGCAGTTCTGACGTTGCGATTGATAGTGGAAGCAGGACTGAAGAAAAATCAAGGCATAGGATTTGTCGATCTGCTAGAGGAGTTCGACAACGTAAAATGTTGGAAAATGTTCTAAATTCTGAGACGAATAGGGATATGCTATAAGCAGAGAGCCGGCCGATGAGGCCGAGCGGTTCTAGGCGCTTCAGTCAGGAACCGCGCAACCGCTACGGTCGCAGGTTCGAATCCTGCCTCGTGCACGGATCTGTGTGATGTCCTTAGATTAGTTAGGTTTAAGTAGTTCTAAATTCTAGGGGACTGATGACCTTCGATGTTAAGTCCCATAGTGCTCAGAGCCATTTGAACCATTTTTTATAAGGAGAGATGGGTAACACACAATACGTACAGGAGACAAGAGGGAATAACAAGAGCGGTCGACCGAGAACGAAGCGTTCGGATTAAAAATGGTAAGATGAGAATGTACTCTTTCACCCCAACTGTTCAGTATGTACATCTAAGAAGCAGTGATGGAAATAAAATAAAGGTTCTGGAGTGGAATAAAAATTCAAGGTGGAAGGATATCGATGATAGGATTCGCTGATGACATTGCTATCCTGAGTAATAGTGAAGAAGAATTGCATGAAATGCTGAATGATATGAACAATGTAATGAGTACATAATATGGACTGAGAGTGAAGCGAAGAAAAAGAAATGAGAAGCACGAGAAATGGGAACAGAGAGAAACTTAGTTCATCATGTAGCAGTGTCCTATTTTGAGGACAGAGCACATATTTATTTATAAATACACAATAAATTTTTAATTTGCAGCTATTACTGTTCTACGTCATTTGGTGATGCTGTTTATAACAAATGTATGCTTATAGGAAATTAAATGCAATAAATCCTACCTTTAATTGATTATTGAATACTAAGGCACGCTTTTCGTTATTACAGGTATTTACTTTATCGATAATTTAGTAATATTTTAAATATATGGCCAAGATCTTTTTGTGATTATTTATGGTCAACAATGTGTCTTTTAAACTACTTGCATTTTAGCTCAATTGGTGTTATATTCATTGTTTTCCATCGTTATAAAATTTGGTGTACTCTAAATAGGACACTGGGACTTGGTGTTATCATTTTAGTTATTTGTATTGCTGCTCGTTCGAATATGAAACTCTGCTACTGCTGGTGTATTTTCTTTTTAGGAAGTACTAACTTTACCAAATTTTGTGTATGAAGTTACTTCGAAATTTACAGCGTATTATGTAAGTACATTTATGAATATGTTACCCATTAGTAAACAGTACAGTTCCAGATGGAAAGAGGTATATACACATTCCTTTTCTGTAGTTTATGCTAATGTATTATTTTTTAATTTCACTTTATTTTATTACGTTTTATTTCATTTTATATGGATTATAATGCCCTTCAGACGAGATAGATACCTCACTAACGAAGAAATAGAAGAAATAATAAACAGTGACGCATTCTATAATGAGGTGTCAGATGATCAGGACCATATTGATATCACCGTATGGCCTCCTGAAGCAGACTGTATGACTGACGAAGAAGATGGTCCAGATGATGTGACTGGAACCGTGGAAGTCTCAGACGTGCCACGGGCTATTGAATTACATTATGTTGCATCAGAGAATAACGTAGAAACTGTATGTTAAACTTCACTGCCACATACGTCCCAAGTTTCCAGAAGTAAATCGAAGAAGAGACGTCTTACTGACGAGAAAAGCAATTGGAAAAAAGACAGCTCCAGTTTATACAAAGCTGTCTCAAACTAGTGAGCATGACATCAGCACAAAGAGAGAGGAATTGAAGGAACAACTTTCTTCCTTGACTCCGAATGAGATGTTTGAAGAACTAATGAACGAAAACATATACGAGTTCATAGTGAAATAAACTGTGAGATACGCAGTAAATATGGAGAATATGAAGGATTTTATCCTCACAGGTGAAAAAGTGAAGGTCTATGTCGGATTTCTCCTTTTTGCTGGTTACCATAAGCTCCCTGCCGAGAAGCTACACTGGTCTGAAGATGAAGATGTTGGCATATCAGTTATGAAGACAGCTATGTCAAGGAATAAATGTCAGAAGTTGAAAAAATTGCTTCATTTTCAAGGTAATGTATTAGCCAATGAAAACAAACACTACCCCAGATTTGAAATTAGACCTTTCTTGAAAATGATAAATGAATCTTTTCAAAAATTTGGAATATTTGAAGAAAATTTTTCAATTGACGAAATGATAGTCAAATACTATGGACGAAGTGGACTGAAACAGTTTATCTGAGGCAGCCGTATTAGATTTGGCTATAAGTTGTGGTCTCTTTGTGGAGCAATTGGCTACTGTTTCAAATTTGATTTATACTGCGGAAAGGATCCAGAAGATACTGCAAGGGATGACCTACTATTGGGACAAAGAGTAGTCCTAAGCATGCTGGACTGCATTGAAAAATCCGAGAATCATTGTGTGTACTTTGACAATTTCTTCTCTAGTAGAGATCTTCTGATTCATCTGAGAAATTTGGGTTTTCGAGCAACTGGGACTGTCAGAGAGAATCGAGTTGGTGACTGTCCACTAAATGAGCAGCATCGAACTGAAAAAGACAGTCCGAGGAAACTATGACTGCCAGTTCGACAGGAATGGTGAAGTCTTATTAGTGCGATGGCCACGACAACAGATGCTTTACAATTGGTACAAATTTTGACAAAGTTGAACTTTTGGCAACAGCTACGCGGTACAGTAGACAAGCAAGTATGAAGACACAAGTGCAACAGCCTGACGTTTTGAAGTCGTATAACGCGTACATGGGAGGTGTTGACCACTATGACTGGTTAGCTGGAAAATATGCGACGGTAATTAGAGGGAAAAAATGATACTGGCTCCTACACTCCTGGAAATGGAAAAAAGAACACATTGACACCGGTGTGTCAGACCCACCATACTTGCTCCGGACACTGCGAGAGGGCTGTACAAGCAATGTTCACACGCACGGCACAGTGGACACACCAGGAACCGCGGTGTTGGCCGTCGAATGGCGCTAGCTGCGCAGCATTTGTGCACCGCCGCCGTCAGTGTCAGCCAGTTTGCCGTGGCATACGGAGCTCCATCGCAGTCTTTAACACTGGTAGCATGCCGCGACAGCGTGGACGTGAACCGTATGTGCAGTTGACGGACTTTGAGCGAGGGCGTATAGTGGGCATGCGGGAGGCCGGGTGGACGTCTCGTCGAATTGCTCAACACGTGGGGCGTGAGGTCTCCACAGTCCATCGATGTTGTCGCCAGTGGTCGGCGGAAGGTGCACGTGCCCGTCGACCTGGGACCGGACCGCAGTGACGCACGGATGCATGCCAAGACCGTAGGATTCTACGCAGTGCCGTAGGCGACCGCACCGCCACTTCCCTGCAAATTAGGGACACTGTTGCTCCTGGGGTATCGGCGAGGACCATTCTCAACCGTCTCCATGAAGCTGGGCTACGGTCCCGCACACCGTTAGGCCGTCTTCCGCTCACGCCCCAACATCGTGCAGCCCGCCTCCAGTGGTGTCGCGACAGGCGTGAATGGAGGGACGAATGCAGACGTGTCGTCTTCAGCGATGAGAGTCGCTTCTGCCTTGGTGCCAATGATGGTCGTATGCGTGTTTGGCGCCGTGCAGGTGAGCGCCACAATCAGGACTGCATACGACCGAGGCACACAGGGCCAACACCCGGCATCATGGTGTGGGGAGCGATCTCCTACACTGGCAGTACACCTCTGGTGATCGTCGAGGGGACACTGAATAGTGCACGGTACATCCAAACCGTCGTCGAACCCATCGTTCTACCATTCCTAGACTGGCAAGGGAACTTGCTGTTCCAACAGGACAATGCACGTCCGCATGTATCCCGTGCCACCCAACGTGCTCTAGAAGGTGTAAGTCAACTACCCTGGCCAGCGAGATCTCCGGATCTGTCCCCCATTGAGCATGTTTGGGACTGGATGAAGCGTCGTCTCACGCGGTCTGCACGTCCAGCACGAACGCTGGTCCAACTGAGGCGCCAGGTGGAAATGGCATGGCAAGCCGTTCCACAGGACTACATCCAGCATCTCCACGATCGTCTCCATGGGAGAATAGCAGCCTGCATTGCTGCGAAAGGTGGATATACACTGTACTAGCGCCGACATTGTGCATGCTTTGTTGCCTGTGTCTATGTGCCTGTTGTTCTGTCAGTGTCATCATGTGATGTATCTGACCCCAGGAATGTGTCAATGAAGTTTCCCCTTCCAGGGACAATGAATTCACGGTGTTCTTATTTCAATTTCCAGGAGTGTATTTACCCGTATGCTGGAAATGGCTCTCGTAAATGCCTGGCTCTTCTACAGACTAGTACATGGGAAAAATGCACAGGATTTACTGGATTTCAGACATGCTGTTACAGTTACATACCTGAAATTGGACACTGGAAGCTAAATGCAACGGGAAACCAAAAACATATTGTGTTAAATGCCGTGTAACACTGTGTGCGAAGTGATTTGTACCATTTCACAAGAAATAAATTGTTAAGACTTGAATACAGTTTAGTATGCTATCTGATACTGTTAGATGCCAGCCTCCTATTTTGAGGACGGCCACTATATCAGCATGTGTAAATATTCTTTGGCTATTTTTGTACTAATTGTGGTTCATACACTATGTACATTATACTTAAATAATAAAACATTCAATTTTTAAAAAAAAAATTAATTTGGGATTTAATGGGTTAAGATAAGGACTGACGGTTACGACGTAGATGAAGTTAAGGACGGATGAAGCAAGGAGGACATCAGAAGCAGACCAGCACTGGCAAAAAGAGCATTCCTGGCCAAGGGAAATCTACTAGTGTCAAACATAGAGCTTAATTTGAGGAAAAAATTTCTGAGGATGTACGTTTGGAGCACAGGATTGTATGGTAGTGAAACATGGACTGTGGGAAAACCGGAACAGCAGAAATTTAAGAATTTAAGATGTGGTGCCAGAGGCAAATTTTGAAAACTAGGTGGACTGATAGGGTGAGGAATGAGGAGGCCTTGGGTCATCTGTTAAGACATGAAGGAATGGCTTTCATGGTACTAGATGGAGCTGTAGAGAGTAGAAACTGTAGAGGAAGACAGAGATTGGTATACGTCCAGCAGATAACTGGGGATGTAGGTTCCAACTGTTACTCTGAGATGGTTGGCGCAGGAGAGGAATTCGTGGTGTGGTGGGGTGCCGCATCAAATCAGTCAGAAGACTGATGCCTCCCCCCCCCCCCTCCCAAAAATAAATAAAAAATTGTAACAGTGGGCGGGACTGGAAGTATTAGATGTTGCCCATGGAATAAGGCTACAGAGTGTAATTGAACTGCTTAGACGACGACTGACTCACAACAGTGCTACAATTGCTAGTTCTGTTGATACAGGGCAGTTGTCGACATTTGGGCATCATCATTTGTTGCAGGTCGTGGTTGACGTTTCCCATGTGGCTGAACACTTCCAGATTCCTTAAATAACGTAAGTACCCGTCGAACGGTCCGAACACTTGGATGATGTCGTCCAGGATACCGAGCAGCATACATAGCACGCGCCCGTTGGGCATTTTGATCACAATAGCCACACATCAACACGATATCGACCTTTTCCGCAAATACACGATATCGACCTTTTCCGCAAATAGGTAAACAGTGCATTTTAACACGGGTAATATATCACGAAGCATATACCGTCCGCACTGGCGGAATGTTACGTGATACCACGTACTTATACGTTTGTGACGATTACAGCGCCATCTATCATAAAGCGAAAAAGTGGTCCAACTAAAACACTCATATTTCTTTGCATATTACACGAATATGTAATAAAATGGCTCTGAGCACTATGGGACTTAACATCTGTGGTCATCAGTCCTCTAGAACTTAGAACTACTTAAACCTAACTAAGGACATCACACACATCCGTGCCCGAGGCAGGATTCGAACCTGAGACCGTAGCGGTCACGCGGATCCAGACTGAAGCGCCTAGAACCGCACGGCCACACCGGCCGGCAATATGTAATAAAAGAGGGGGTTTATATTTAACAAAAACGTAGTTGATATCCGTTTGACCTATGGCAGGGCCATGTAGCGGTCCAACCATACCACCATCTGGTTTCCCCCTTCAAGCTAGACGAGTTTCGTTCTTTGTAGTTGTTTCGTTTGATGCTGATTTCGTGAGACATTTGGCGCGTTCACTATTAATAGACCACCTTGTATATTCCACTGTCAGATGTGTCTGAAGGGGTTTCAGTTATAAATTTCGTCTCGTTCGTTTCCGGTACTGATACATTCGCCCTTCTCCGTTACCCTCGAAACTCTGTACCATCATCACGGAATGACCCTGTACACACATACCATTACAGGCTCCTGGCGTCTATAACTTTGACGCTCTGTAGCGCCGTTGCATGACGTTTCTGGACAGGGGTTCCTATTCAAAATATCTTATTCTCACTCCCGTCCACAAGTTCTCAAATTTTCAACGGCAATTTTCGAACACCACTTATATTAATAATAGGCAACCAATGCTGTCCAATCGCTTCAACATGTTACGCGTTTCGGAATTACACCCATCTTCAGATATCACAAACTTCAACTCCTTCCTAACCTACCAGGCGTACATCCTTGACAACTCAAAGAAAGTGTCCAATAACATATGACTATAACTGCGACACAAGCAGTCTTGAAGCAAAGCGTGGGGAAAGACAGACTGTGTGTGATTATAGAGATTTAACTTCCATAGCAGATGTTCTCATTTTAAAATGCGCTATAATGTTGCGAGACGTCCAAAAAGCTTTTTGACACAATAAACCACCTGATGTGTACAGGTCTGCATATTTCGTATTAGGTTTATGTGTTCGGAGTTGGGCAGAGGTACTGAAACACTGCAAATATATCACTAACACACAAGTAAATACTTCATTGCGCTGCGTTGCTTAACTTAAGTTGTACTACAGCGACTCTTTGGATGTGCTTGCGGACAGATACAGCTAAGTAGTGATCTGTCAGGACGTGCGTTACCGAACTCAATGTCAACAGTACGAGGGACCGCACTGCCAGTCACAGCAGTAAACACTTGAAACTTACTGGCAGATTGAAACTGTGTGCCGGACCGAGACTCGAACTCGGGACCTTTGCCTTTCGCTGGCAAGTGCCATCTGAGCTACCCAAGCACGACTCACGCCCCGTCCTCGCAGCTTTACTTTTGCCGGGACCTCGTCTCCTACCTTCCAAACTTCACAGAAGCTCTCCTGCGAACCTTGCAGAACTAGCACTTCTGAAAGAAAGGAGTAAACACTTGTTCCGTTGGAAGGTTATACACAACTCCAGTTGCAGATTAAGTCTCCTGCCTCGGCCCCGGATGTGTTTCTAATGTCTTTAGGTTAGTTAAGGTTTAAGAAGATCTAGGGGACTGATGACCTCAGATGTTAAGTTCCATAGTGCTCAGAGCCATTTGAGCCATTTTAGACCAAGTATCATAAGCTGATGGCCATTACGAGCTGCAGCTACGAACTGCGACCCTAGAAGTCCCTACGCAAACTTCCTCCCGCGAGAGCCGTACATGAAGCATCCGTTGCTCCCTGTGGCCGCGCGCTTAATCCGGTATTCTTTGATAAAGAAATACACACATCAAAAACAGTTTTGCACCCCTCGGTTCCGAGAGGTCCATAACCTGTGCAGAAAATTGGAATAGAGATCGAAATAAACATCATTTCCGGCCATTCTATTGCTCATGAAAACCACACATTGCACGTTGTACCACCATACAGTGAGACCTTCAGAGGTGGTGGTCCAGACTGATATACACACCGGTACCTCTAATACCCAGTAGCACGTCCTATTGCATTGATGCATTCCTACATTCATCGTGGCACACCATCGAGAAGTTCGTCAGGGCACTGTTTGTCCACATTGTCCCACTCCTCAACGGCGATTCAGCATAGATCCCTCAGTCGCTGGTGGCTCACGTCGTTCATAGACAGGCCTTTCCAATCTATCCCAGGCATGTTCTATAGGGTTTACGTCTGGCCCCTCTATTCGAGCCATGTCTTTATCCTGAAGGAAGTCACTCACAAGATGTCCACAGTGGGGGCTGAAGGAAGTCATTCACAAGATGTGCACTATGGGGGCGCGAATTTTCATCCATGAAGACGAATGCCCCCCTCCCCCAAATGTTGCCGATATGGTTGCAGTATCGGTCGGAGGATGGCATTCACGTGTCGTACAGCCGTTACGTCGCCTTTCGTGACCACCAGCGGCGTACGTCGGCCCCACATAATGCCACCCCAAAACAGCAGCCAATCTCCACCTTGCTGCACTCGCTGGACAGTGTGTCTAAGGCCCTGAGCCTGACCGCGTTGCCTCTGAACACGTCTCCGGTGATTGTCCGGTTGAAGGCATATGTGACGCTCATCGGTGAAGAGAACTTGATGCCAATACGGAGCGGTCCATTCGGCATGCTGTTGGGCCCGTCTATACCGCACTACACGGTGTCGTGGTTGCAAAGGTGGACCTCGCCATGGACGTCGGCAGTGATGTTGCAAAACATGCAGCCTATTGCAGACAGTGTGAATCGTAACACGACGTCCTGTGGCTGCACGAAAATCAACATGGTGGCGTTGCTGTCAGGGTTCTTCCGAGAAATGATCCGTAGGAACGGTCATCCACTGCAGTAGTAGCCCTTCGGCGGCCTGAGCGACGCATGATGTCATCAACAGTTCCTGTCTAAAACATGGTTCAAATGGCTCTGAGGACATCAGTCTCCTAGAACTTAGAACTAGTTAAACCTAACTAACCTAAGGACATCACACACATCCATGCCCGAGGCAGGATTCGAATCTGCGACCGTAGCACTCGCGCGGTTCTAGACTGGCGCCTAGAATCACTCGGCCACCGAGGGCCGGCAGTTCCTGTCTCTCTGTATCTCCTCCATATCAGAACGACATCTCTTTGGTTCACTCCGAGACGCCCGGACACTTCCCTTGTTGAGAGCCCTTCCTGACACAAAGTAACAATGTGGACGCCATCGAACCGCGGTATTGACTGTCTAGACATGGTTGAACTAACGACGACACGAGCCGTGTACCTCCTTCCTGGTGGAATGACTGGAACTGATCGGCTGTCGGACCGCCGCCATCTAATAGGCGCTGTTCATACATGGTTGTTTACGTCTTTGGGTGGGTTTAGTGAGGTCTCTGGTCAAAGGGACTGTGTCAGTTATACAGGATCCACAGTCTACGTCTATCTTCAGGAGTTCTGGGAACCGGAGTGATGCAAAGTATTCGTCAAATTTCGTTGACAGACGTCTTTGACGTGGCGCTAAAAAGAGATATTAGACTGTAGGTATTAGGATGACCTCATATTTTTCGTCAAATTTCAAGAAGGCGTATAAAAACTTCTAATCAAGCTGCGGAGCTATGGGGTATCGTCTCAGTTGTGCGACTGGATTCGTGATTTCCTGTCAGGAAGGTCGCAGTTCGTAGTAATAGACGGCAAATCATCGAGTAAAACTGAAGTGATATCAGGTGTTCCCCAGGGAAGCGTCCTGGGACCTCTACTGTTCCTGATCTATATAAATGACCTGGGTGACAATCTGAGCAGTTCTCTTAGGTTGTTCGCAGATGATGCTGTAATTTACCGTCTAGTAAGGTCATCCGAAGACCAGTATCAGCTGCAAAGCGATTTAGAAAAGATTGCTGTATGGTGTGTCAGGTGGCAGTTGACGCTAAATAACGAAAAGTGTGAGATGATCCACATGAGTTCCAAAAGAAATCCGTTGGAATTCGATTACTCGATAAATAGTACAATTCTCAAGGCTGTCAATTCAACTAAGTACCTGGGTGTTAAAATTACAAACAACTTCAGTTGGAAGGACCACATAGATAATATTGTCGGGAAGGCGAGCCAAAGGTTGCGTTTCATTGGCAGGACACTTAGAAGATGCAACAAGTCCACTAAAGAGACAGCTTACACTACACTCGTTCGTCCTCTGTTAGAATATTGCTGCGCGGTGTGGGATCCTTACCAGGTGGGATTGACGGAGGACATCGAGAGGGTGCAAAGAAGGGCAGCTCGTTTTGTATTATCGCGTTATAGGGGAGAGAGTGTGGCAGATATGATACACGAGTTGGGATGGAAGTCATTACAGCATAGACGTTTTTCGTCGCGGCGAGACCTTTTTACGAAATTTCAGTCACCAACTTTCTCTTCCGAATGCGAAAATATTTTGTTGAGCCCAACCTACATAGGTAGGAATGATCATCAAAATAAAATAAGAGAAATCAGAGCTCGAACAGAAAGGTTTAGGTGTTCGTTTTTCCCGCTCGCTGTTCGGGAGTGGAATAGTAGAGAGATAGTATGATTGTGGTTCGATGAACCCTCTGCCAAGCACTTAAATGTGAATTGCAGAGTAGTCATGTAGATGTAGATGTATTATGCGCAGCGATTGCTAGTACCACAATTGCATTGTTTTTGAATTTGGAAGAAAAGCCGCAGATAAAAAGGAAATACAGGACGAGATAATACAAGCATTCTGCAAAATTTGGAACGACAGGTGCAACAGGAGGGAGTCAAGTTGTATATGTAAATCACTTTCGACTGGATGCGGGTTTATGTCAATATTTGCTCAGTAAATTTACTTCTGACGTTACAAAACAGAATATTCTCTTGAGAAATGCTATATGTGAAGGGAAAAATCTGAAACTCGGGTTTATTTATACAGGAGAGAGCTAATCTAGTTTACAATGCAGCACTCGAATATCACATAGCACATTAACCAAAATAATTCCAGAAAGGTGTGAAGTGATTTTTAAAGCACTGAACCGGGGAATATGTAAAGGCAAAAAAATGTTTTGTACACTATACTGGTAATAAAAACTACTTTCATTATTGAATAATTTAATTAATGGGATTACTGTTCCAACAACTACAATATTAAAAAACTTCCTGGCAGATTAAAACTGTGTGCCCGACCGAGACTCGAACTCGGGACCTTTGCCTTTCGCGGGCAAGTGCTCTACCAACTGAGCTACCGAAGCACGACTCACGCCCGGTACTCACAGCTTTACTTCTGCCAGTATCCGTCTCCTACCTTCCAAACTTTACAGAAGCAATATTAGTAAAAATTACAAAACAGATGAAACGCTTTTTAACTTGTGGTCTCCACAGTTCAAAAATACCCAAAGTACAATAGGAAGCTAAGAAAGAATTTTTTTATTTTACAGTGTGACAACATCCTCCATTCCGGTTTGTGGAAATCTGGCTGTATGTCTCCAGATGTAGACGTATAGGGCTGTAGGTGTGATTGTGGACATAAGCGGCTTATTCCTCCTGCCAATCAACCCACAATTAATAGCATGCACTGTGGTTCTTGCTCACCCCTCCACCCTAGTCGAAGCACGTTTGCGTCGAAGGAACTCCACAACTCTGAAGCCATCTCTGTAAACACACTACAGCGACATCAGATACCTCTAGTGGCGCCAGTGCTCCAAGCGGTTACACTTCACATCGCAGTGAACAGAAGACTAACGACTTTAATGATGCAATCTACGGCGACACCCGAAATTTTATCATTTTTATTTGGCGACAGGTGACATTTGACAAAGTTCCCTATTACACCATCAAATTTCATTGACATAGATATTTCACACATCGGCATTGACGAAGAAATATGATACTGTAACATCGGCCTTAACGAGATGCGGAAGCCCATCTCACTGGCGACGGCGCCAACGTTGCTGATTGGAAAGCGCCTGTGATTGGCGGCGAGCTTCAAAGGGCCGCCTCTGACGTCAGTCGGAAATTGTCTCGAATGCCAGCTCAGGTTGCATCCGTTGGCGAGGACGCAACATTACCATTACCTACTTGAAACGATTAAAGCAGTATGGTGGCCACAACACTTTATCGAATTAATATGCTGAATACACTACTGGCCATTGAAACTGCTACACCAAGAAGATATGCAGGTGATAAACGGGTATTCATTGGACAAATATATTACACTAGAACTGACATGTGATTACATTTTCACGCAATTAGGGTGTGTAGATCCTGAGAAATCAGTACCCAGAACAACCACCTCTGGCCGTAATAACAGCCTTGATACGCCTGAGCATTGAGTGAAACAGATCTTGGATGGCGTGTACAGGTACAGCTGCCCATGCATCTTCAACACTATGCCACAGTTCGTCAAGAGTAGTGACTGACGTATTGTGACGAGCCAGTTGCTCGGCCACCATTGACCAGACGTTTTCAGTTGGTGAGACATCTAGAGAATGTGCTGGCCAGGGCAGCAGTCGAACATTTTCTCTATCCAGAAAGGCCCGTACAGGACCTGCAACATGCTGTCGTGCATTATCCTGCTGAAATGTAGGGTTTCGCAGGGATCGAATGAAGGGTAGGGCCACGGGTCGTAACACATCTGAAATGTAACGGCCACTGTTCAAAGTACCGTCAATGCGAAAAAGAGGTGACCGAGACGTGTAACCAATGGCAACCCATACCATCACGCAGGGTGATACGCCAGTACGGCGATGACGAATGCACGCTTCCAATGTGGCGTTCACCGCGATGTCGCCAAAGACGGATGTGACCATCATGATGCTGTAAAAAGAACCTGGATTCATCCGAAAAAAATGACGTTTTGCCATTCGTGCACCCAGGTTCGTCGTTGATCACACCATCGCAGGTGCTCCTGCCTGTGATGGAGCGTCATTAGGAACCGCAGACATGATCTCCGAGCTGATAGTCCGTGCTGCTGCAAACGTCGTCGTACTATTCGTGCAGATGGCTATTGTCTTGCAAACGTCCCCATCTGTTGGCTCAGGGATCTAAACGTGGCTGCACCATCCTTAACAGCCATGCGGATACGATGCCTGTCATCTCGACTGCTAGTTATACGAGGCCGTTGGGATCCAGCACGGCGTTCCGTATAACCCTCCTGAACCCACCGATTCCACATTCTGCTAACAGTCATTGGATCTCTGCCAACGTGAGCAGCAATGTCGCGATACGATAAACCGCAGTCGCGATAGACTACAATCCGATCTTTATCAGAGTCGGAAATCTGACGGTACGCATTTCTCCTCCTTACACGAGGCATCACAACAATGTTTCACCAGGCAACGTCGGTCAACTGCTCTTTGTCACTGAGAAATCGGTTGGAAATCCTCATGTCAGCACGTCGTAGGGGTCGCCACCAGCGCCAACCTTGTGTGAATGCTGTGGAATTCTAATCATTTGCATGTCACAGCATCTTCTTCCTGTCGGTTAAATTTCGCGCCTATAGCACGTCATCTTGGTGGTGTAGCAATTTTAATGGGCAGTAGTGTATTAACACATTGTTCTTCCAGAATCGTAGTAAACAGATGGCGAACAAGAAGACGTAACTGCAACAGATCGTTAAGACAAGGGTGTCCTACAGTCGAAGGTCATGTTCGCGATAGTACTAGAACCTTTGTTAGTCACTGTGGGACAACAGCTAAAGGGACTCAACACACACCTTGCGAAATGGCGCAATGGTTGGCACACTGGACTCGCATTCGGGACGACGACGGTTCAAACCCGCGTCCGGTCATCCTGGTTTGGATTTTCCGTGACTTCCATAAACTGCTTTAGGCAAATACAGCGTGGTTCTTTTCAAAGGACACGGCCGACCTTCTTCCCCATACTTCCCTAATCGATCGGACCGATGACCTTGCTGTTTAGTCCACCCCCGCAAATCAACCTACCAACTAAACATAAACCCTCAAAACATACAAAATTAATTGTTGGTAAGGAGGGTGCCAGATTAAGATTCATTGGGAGAGCCCTTAGAAAATGCAGTCCATTACAAAACACTCGTTCGACCTATACTCGAGTATTGCTCATCAGTGTGGGATCCGTACCAGGTCGGGTTGTACATTTACATCTACATCTACATCCATACTCCGCAAGCCACCTGACGGTGTGTGGCGGAGGGTACCCTGAGTACCTCTATCGGTTCTCCCTTCTATTCCAGTCTCGTATTGTACGTGGAAAGAAGGATTGTCGGTATGCTTCTGTGTGGGCTGTAATCTCTCTGATTTTATCCTCATGGTCTCTTCGCGAGATATACGTAGGAGGGAGCAATATACTGCTTGACTCTTCGGTGAAGGTATGTTCTCGAAACTTTAACAAAAGCCCGTGCCGAGCTACTGAGCGTCTCTCCTGCAGAGTCTTCCACTGGAGTTTATCTATCGTCTCCGTAACGCATTCGCGATTACTAAATGATCCTGTAACGAAGCGCGCTGCTCTCCGTTGGTTGACGGAGGAGATAGAGAATATCCAAAGAAGAGCGGCGCGTTTCTTCACAGTGTTATTTAGTAAGCGTTACGGAGATGCTTAGCAAACTCAAGTGGCAGACTCTGCAAGAGAGGCGCTCTACATCGCGGTGTTGCTTGCAGTCCAGGTTTCGAGAGGGTGCGTTTCTGGATGAGGTATCGAATATATTGCTTGCCCCTACTTATAGCTCCCGAGGAGATAACGAATGTAAAAGTAGAAAGATTCGAGCGCTCACGGAGGCTTTCCGGCAGTCGTTCTTTTTGCGAACGGATAGGGAGGTAATGACAGTGGCACGTAAAGTGCCCTCCACCACACACCGTTGGGTGGCTTGTGGAATATGAATGTAGATGTAGATGAACATCATACGTGGGGCATACGCTGAAGACATAGGCCTCGTGATTACCGATGTAAATGATGTGGAGAAAGCCGTGCAAATCACTGACAAGTGCGAACCATTGCCACAAGCAAAGCTGAATAAATCGGAATCATATATCATCAGTATCGGACTTCGAATACATACGCATATTTAGGGCAATTCAATGTCTCACATAAGAAAATATTGAGTATCGCATACAGATCCTACATAGGCGCACCATCGCTACTAATTGAAACAATACAGTCACAAGCGGACGAGTAAAAGCGTCACCTGAGGAAACTCCACGAATTTCAAAGGGCATTCCTGGCAAAAATCAACTATGTGGTGCAAGTGACACCCATTGCTCGAGACAAAGCCACCAGCATTATGTTGGCCTTACGTCACTTTGTTACTCGTCGAAACACGTTACTGTTGTTGTGGTCTTCAGTCCAGAGACTGGTTTGATGCAGCTCTCCATGCCACTTTACCCTCCACAAGCCTCTTCATCTCCCAGTACCTACTGCAACCTACATCCTTCTGAATCTCCTTATTCACCTGTTGGTCTCGCACTACGATTTTTACCCTCCATGCTGCCCTCCAGTACTAAATTCCTTAATGCCTCCGAACGTGTCCTACCAACCGATCCCTTCTACTAGTCAGGCTGTGGCACAAATTCCTCTTCTCCCCAATTCTGTTCAGTACTCCCTCATTATTTACGTGATCTACCCGTCTAATCTGCAGCATTCTTCTGTCACACCACATTTCAAAAGCTTCTATTCTCTTCTTGTCTATACTGTTTATCTTACATGTTTCACTTCCATACACGGCTACATTCCAAATTAATACTTTCAGAAAGGACTTCCTGACACTTAAATCTATACTCAATGTTAACAAATTTCTCTTCTTCAGAAACGCTTTCCTTATCAGTGCCAGTCTACATTTTATATCCTCTCTAGTTCAACCATCATCAATTATTTTGCTCCCTAAATAGCAAAACTCCTTTACTACTTTAAGTGTCTCATTTCCTAATCTAATTTCTTCAGCATCACCCGACTTAATTCGATTACATTCCATTATCCTCGTTTTGCTTTTGTTGATGTTCACCTTATATCCTCTTTTCAAGACACTGTCCATTTCATTCAACTGCTCTTCCAAGTCCTTTGCTGTCTCTGACAGAATGACAATGTCACCAGCGAACCTCAACGTTTTTATTTCTTCTCCATGGACTTTACCTACTCCGAATTTTTCTTTTGTTTCCTTTACTGCTTGCTCAATATACAGATTGAATGACATCGGGGACATTCTACAACTATGTCTCACTCCCTTCCCAACCGCTGCTTCCCTTTCATGCCCCTCGACTC
The DNA here is from genome assembly GCF_023897955.1 of Schistocerca gregaria. Classification (NCBI taxonomy): domain Eukaryota; kingdom Metazoa; phylum Arthropoda; class Insecta; order Orthoptera; family Acrididae; genus Schistocerca; species Schistocerca gregaria. The sequence goes on from NC_064929.1 coordinate 123,247,498, forward strand.
TTATAACTGCCATCTGGTTTCTGTACAAATCGAAAAGAGCCTTTCGCTCCCTATATTTTACCCCTGCCACCATTAGAATTTGAAAGAGAGTATTCCAGTCAACATTGTCAAAAGCTTTCTCTAAGTCTAGAAATGCTAGAAATGTAGGTTTGCCCTTCCTTAACCTATTTTCTAGGATAAGTCGTAGGGTCAGTATTGCCTCACGTGTTCCAACATTTCTATGGAATCCAAGCTGACCTTCCCCGAGGTCGGCTTCTACTAGTTTTTCCATTCGTCTGTAAAGAATTCGTGTTAGTATTTTGAAGCTGTGACTTATTAAACTGATAGTTCGGTATTTTTCACATCTGTCAACACTTGCTTTCTTTGCGACTGGCATTATTATATTGTTCTTGAAGTCTGAGGGTATTTCGCCTGTCTCATACACCTTTCTTACCAGATGGTAGAGTTTTGTGAGGACTGGGTCTCCCAAGGCTGTCAGTAGTTCCAATGGAATGTTGTCTACTCCGGGGCCTTGTTTCGACTCAGATCTTTCAGTGCTCTGTCAAACTCTTCACGCAGTATCATATCTCCCATTTCATCTTCATGTACATTCTCGTCCATTTCCATAACATTGTCCCCTAGAACATCGCCCTTGTAAAGACACTCTATATGCTCCTTCCATCTTTCTGCTTTCCCTTCTTTGCGTAGAACTGGGTTTCCATCTAAGCTCTTGATATTCATACAAGTGGCTCTATTTTCTCCAGAAGTCTCTTTAATTTTCCTGTAGGCAGTGTCTATCTTGCCCCTCGTGAGATAAGCCTCTACATCCTTACATTTGTCCTCAAGCCATCTCTGCTTAATTTTATGATTGTTTTAAAATTTATTTTAATAGTTTCAAGGTGTAATTTTCTTTCTGATTTGTAATTCAATCCTTCAACCGTTAATGTTTCTCTGGTATTGCTTGTGGGCTTCAGCATACAAATAATTTTAATTCTCTCTTAAGAAGCTCTTCAGGCGCCAGTGTAATTTCTGTTACAGTTAAGTCCTTTAAAATGATTGATGAAAATTATTACCTTAAATAAAGTGGATGTGTTTACTGTAAAACCAACTGTAACTGAGTAAGGCCCCGTCCACACCTTTTCCTGCTTTCCTTAAGTCCCACCTTTGACTATCAGTCTTTTCAATTGCAACAATATTTCGTATTTTCCATCAAATTTAGTTCTTGACGGGTTTTTCCAGACGTCCGAGTCAGCAGTGTAATTCTTATAATTAAGAAGTTTGACTGTATCATTCATGCTGTTTAATGGAATTATCTGCAGCATCGATAGGTATCTGTTGCATTGCGGGTTATTTTATCAGCTTCGTTTTGAGACTGCGCTATTATTCTGTAATATATCGCAGTGGCGAGGTTACGGTGACACTAAATTGAGTAATCGAATTGTTCCGACAGTGGTGCGCGCAACCTGATTTTCATTGCAGCGGCACGCTTTTAACTTGCCATCAGGACGCTCCTCACTGCAGAGCAGTAGCAATAAGCGGATTAACTGCGATGGGAGTGGATACAGACCCACATCGCTCGGTGCCTATATTGGTTCGTGGTAGTCAATTTTTAGGGAATTTTGTTTTCTCTTAATTTTCTTCATATCAATATTTGTGTCTCATTCGCATAATCCAGTATCAGAACTCCATCTTAGACTCTCGCACAACTAAGCAAATGCGAGGGGAAAATTTACTGTCGTTCAAAATATTATTTTCGTCCTACTGAGTTTTTCTGTAGCTACGGAAACGTGGAGCGATCCCCTGACATTGATGTTCCAAACATATTTCATAGTTCAAATATTGCACCTGAAATTTTATTAATATACAGGGTGTTACAAAAATGTAAGGCCAAACTTTGAGGAAACATTCCTCACACACAAAGGAAGAAAAGACGTTACGGTGACATGTGTCCGCAAACGCTTACTTTCCCTGTTAGAGCTCATTCTATTACTTCTCTTCAAATCACATTAATCACGGAGTGGAACCACACAGCAACAAAACGTACCAGCGTGACTTCAAACACTTTGTTACAAAAAATTTCAAAATGTCCTCCGTTAGCGAGGATACATGCATCCACCCTCCGTCGCATGGAATCCCTGATGCACTGATGCAGCCCTGGAGGATGGCGTATTGTATCACGGCCGTCCACAATACGAGCACGAAGAGTCTCTACATTTGGTACCGGGGTTGCGTAGACAAGAGCTTTCAAATGCCTCATAAATGAAAGTCAAGAGGGTTGAGGTCAGGAGAGCGTGGAGACCATGGAATTGGTCCACCTCTACCAATCCATCGGTCACCGAATCTGTTGTTGAGAAGCGTACGAACACTTCGACTGAAATGTGCAGGAGCTGCATCGTGCATGAACCACATGTTATGTCGTACTTGTAAAGGCACATGTTCTAGCGGCACAGGTAGAGTATCCCTTATGAAATCATGATGACGTGCTCCATTGAGCGTAGGTGGACGAAACTAAAATGAGCTCAAACATGGAAATCAAGCGTTTCCGGACACATGTCTACATAACATCTTTTCTTTGTGTCTGAGGAATGTTTCCTGAAAGTTTGGCCGTACCTTTTTGTAACATCCTTATATTTTATCGTTGACTGCAGACTCTGCTTGTATTTACGTAAAAATGAACACATGATGTAAACATACAATTTAGTCAAATTACTTCGTATATTTAGCTAAAATTGCTTTAATCATCACATAACAATTTCACTAGTCATAGTCTATTAGTTTAAGTAAATTCACTTGTCCGGATATGTTCATTAATATTCTTACTACCTTTATTGTAACAAATTTTTAATTCTTCCAGTATACGGTTCACTCGTTATGTATAGTAAAACAACATTGTTAATCAACGCAATTTTTTTTTCTTGAAAAGTACTCATACACAATACATACCCACTCTATCCACCTGACACATCAACACACACACACACACACACACACACACACACACACAGACACACGACTTTCTCCAGCCATCAAATTCAAAACCGTCAATTCTGTCAATCTCTTAGCAAAGGAAACTATGCAGCTCGTAAAATGGATGCAAAATCTCACATTTGGTCCGTTTGGAATAATACTATTTCTTTTTCTTTAACAATGCACACTAATTAGTCCTTTTAGGTTCGTGTTCGTGCCTAACCACACACTCGGAAGTCGCCACATATTCGGAAATGAAGAGCCATATATTTGTGACAAGGAAGAATACAAATTTTATTGCCATCCTCTTAGCTTATTGCCCAAGCGCACACTCAGAAATCGCCCCATATTCGGAAATATTTATTTCATGCTTCGTTTCCTAATCAGACGCATATGTAAACTACATCGAAGATGAAGCCAGAAAGAAATTTTCACACTTCAGCGGTGTCTGCGTCGATATGAAACTTCCTGCCAGATTACAAATGTGTGCCGGACCAACATCGAACGTAGCAGAACAGGCTTCAACTACAGTTATCAGAAGGTCGCATAATGTGTTTAAAGTGGTAAGATGAAAAAAGTAAAATAAAAATTAAAAAATCGCAAATAGCAGGACGCGAACGTACTTCTTTCCTTTTTGTTTGTTTTTCCCCCCTCAAAATTTAATATAACGAAATAATGATATACAGTACACTGACGGAAAAAGACTAATGCTGAAGTTTAGATGGGTAGATCACATAACTAATGGAGGTATAGAGTAGAATTGGGGAGAAGAGGAGTTTGTGGCACAACTTGACAAGCAGAAGGGACCGGTTGCTAGGACATGTTCTGAGGCATGAGGGGATCACAAATTTAGCATTGGAGGGCAGGGTGGAGGGTAAAAATCGTAGAGGGAGACCAAGAGATGAATACACTAAGCAGCTTCAGAAGGATGTAGGCTGCAGTAGGTACTGGGAGATGAAGAAGCTTGTTCAGGATAGAGTAGCATGGAGAGCTGCATCAAACCAGTCTCAGGACTGAAGACAACAACAACAACATAAAATTACTGACTGGAACATAAGCTACACTGACGGCTGAAGGCCTTATTAAGAAGAGATTCAAATCACTTGTAGGCTGAAGGCCGCAATAGGAATAATTGTAACAAAATATGACTTTTTAAACAACTAACACAATCCGACGAAACAAGGAGTGATCCACAGACAGTGCTCAAAGGTTACACCTGGCGAAGTCCGTCAAACGTAAGATGATACAGGCAGCCCAGTGTTATGCTAACATAACATGTCACATTTTAAACGCAAGGCCAACACTCCCGCAAAATCTACCTTACGTCCGATGGAATAACCCATACCAGGCAGACGGGTAGACTACAGATATCGTAAAATGACAAACATTATAAAAGAGAACATGTTCAAACGCCAGAATAATCCTGGGTGATCACAACAGGTTACCTCCACAAATCCAGTGACCAGACAGCGCTAAAATGATTGCTCATTCAAAACCACACTAGATACACACGGCCGGCCGCGGTGGCCGTGCAGTTCTAGGCGCTGCAGTCCGGAACTGCGGGACTGCTACGGTCGCAGGTTCGAACCCTGCCTCGGGCATGGATGTGTGTAATGTCCTTAGGGTAGTTAGGTTTAAGTAGTTCAAGGGTACTGACTGAAACGGTACAGAAGTTTCCGCTCTATAAGCACCAGGTTTCGCTGCTCGCTCGCACCGGGAAATAGAAACAGAGGCGGCTCAGCAGCCAATTTTATTATACGACACGGCCGGCGGCGGGTGCAACATATCCCATGTGGACGGGTGGAAAGAAATGTATCACGCTTCATAATACGTATTTGTATGTGAAGTGTATTATGCATTTCTTGTACGTGGATGTGAATCTGCACATGAACTTTCCAAATCCTCCTCACACCTCTCCGTAAAGCGTGGCCAAATCTTAGTTGGGAAGTGGATCTGTAGTATAGTAGTGCCAACCTTACTCCTGGCTAGGAGATCAGAGAGACAGCACAGGCAGGTAAAAGTCAAAGACTTTCCAGTGTCACAAGATTTGTGGTGGAGTGGTTGGTCACGGCCAAGTGGTTCGACCACCACCTCCAACGGGGCCCAGGAAGACCTAAGGGTGCCCGCCAGATATTCATGAAGATGTGTTACGGAAGACGGGTAAGTGAGCAGACGTGCCCTCACTGCGTCTGTCTCAGTGTTCACGCATGGAAGAGAGGTATTTGAATATTTGTACTAATTCTTTTATTTCCAGCTTCGGATTGTGTAAGGAAATGAATGTTCTCGTTTGATTTCGGAATTTTGCCCCCCTGTGTTAATGTATCTGCTCCCCAGTTTACCTGCTATCCTCCTCACGTAGTGGATGTCCTATGTAAAATATTGGGAAACTTTGGTGGTATACGTTTGTCCAACGCAATTCCGTCTTGCCTGTAGAAAAGTGCGTGCAGATTCCTATACAATATACCCGAGCTATAAGATGTAAAATTGGAATATCTCTAAACTGGAACAACTGCTGCAATAGCTGTTAAATCGAGTGACAATATTTAAAATAAATACGTAATCAACTGTCATCAATCTTTAACATACCTTAAAAATCACAAAGAAGTCAAGTTAAAGGAATTCGTTTAAAAATAAAAGATACAGAATGCAGGGCCCCACACATCAGCGTGTGAACCCTCGAGTCACTTGCCTAGTATCGTACAGAAAGGGCACGCTCTCTAGGTAGCCCTCTCAAGCTCCCCTCCCCAGTTATCCGTTGCGCAATTTTGATTCAGGGCTTGACTACATCAACTTTCATCTGGCGTCCCTAGGCAAGGAGATACGACGGTAAACCTAAGATGTTAAGTCCCATAGTGCTCAGAGCCATTTGAACCATGGATTCACACGGATCCGCGAAAACAATTCCACAAACAACTCAAACAATACTAAAACCAGTCACTGTGGAACAACAAAGACAAATTACAAGCCGACACAAACACAGAGAACCCAGAAGTGGTCGGAAGACCAAATGCACGTCCACCGTTAAGACGACCGACCGAACGACCCGCCAACGGTCGCTACCGATCAAGTCAGGCAAGTCAAACGTCCCAGCCTGAATCGTCAACTATAGTTCAATTCTTTTATCTCGGCGGTTCGTGCATGCCCGCCCACACGCGGGAGATTGCTGCGTTGCCAGTTGTACGCGCCAAGAGAAGCAGCGCCATTGTATGGTTCGAAAACTTACGTTTAGGATGGAGCGCGCAGTTTATGAAGTAAAGCCACCGCAAACCGCATTAACCCTTTCGCTGCTACAGAGACGTGCTCCCCGCATTCCGCGATGTGTGCGATTTTGTCATCACTACTCTGCTAGCCTGTGCAGACACATGGTGTTTCGACTGCTTTGACACACTTTATCATTCGATTTCACAAAAACTATTTGGCCCAAAAATAAGATTTTTACACATCTTCGTGACTGCTACCTTCCCCCCATAAATGACTTAATTTTGTTTCGATCTTCAACGCAGTTATCTTGCAGCATTAGATGTAGTAAACCATTGCACGAAATTTTTAAGAGTTTGCAGAGGTAAAAGTCCATAGCGTATACTTTCCGTATGGTCGATTTTAGTTGCCACTAGAAATTTCAAAAAATTACATTCGAAGGAATAAAATTCATGAAGTAAGACACTTCGATATTGTTTTTAGGTAAAGAAAATATTAAGCAGCGAAACAACTTTTTTTTTTTAATCTCATTTTGTTCGCTTTCGTTCGTTGCTTCTGCTCGGGGCAGACGCCGTAGGACATCCGTTGAAGGTCGTTGTTGGTCGATTAAATCAGTTTTTTTTTATTACTGAGGGCAGCTATCCCTCTGACCGAACACGCTGAGCTACCGTGCCGGCTCGATTTTAGTTGCCACTAGAAATTTCAAAAAATTACATTCAAAGGAATAAAATTCATCAAGTAAGACACTTAGACCGAGCGACCGAGCGAGGTGGCGCAGCAGTTAGACATTGGACTCGCATTCGGAAGGACGACGGTTCAATCCCGCGTCCGGCCATCCAGATTTAGGTTTTCCGTGATCGCTCCAGGCAAATGCCGGGATGGTTCCTTTGAAAGGGCACGTCCGACTTCCTTCCCCGTCCTTCCCTAATCCGATGAGACCGATGACCTCGCTGTCTGGACTTCTTCCCCAAACAACCCAACCCCCCAAGACACTTTGATATTGTTTTTAAGTAAAGAAAATTTTAAGCACCGAACCAGATTTGAACTCAGAACCTCTCACTTCATAGCCCTACACTTTAACCATTACGCTACAGCAGCTTGTCATGTAATGTTTTCCCGGAGGGCTTGAAAATATCACGCAAAATACCGACAAACCCTGCTGGTATGGCTATGAATTACTCATCTTTCGTCGAAGTACAATAGGAAATAAACAGTTACCGCTGCTCTTAATTGCGAAAAAGCGGTTAGTGAGAATGTTACAAACACCTTTCCTTATCGCCTGAATAAATTTTGCTTGTTTGGTTTAATTAATTAATAGAATATGAAGCAATTGGTATTAAGAATGCTTTTTCTAAACTTTCTGTAAAAGGAAGTCTGCTATCAAGACATTGCTTTTGTTCAATTGCTTTATTTATGACTGATCGTTTCTAAAACTGAAGACACTCGTCCGTGCTGTGCACTGCAGTCCATCTCTGGCAACGTCGTTCTCTGTTCATTGGCTGACTGTGTTTTGTGACGTCAGATGCGCAGAACGAACCTAAACTCCCCCGCCGACGTAAATGAGGCGCACTTTATCAGCTTGTTACCATGAAGTCACTTCGGCGGACGGACACATACACAATGGTGGCGGTTTCAGTACTCGTATTTAACGATCCACTCAACTTAAACTCGTTGAATCCAGACCTCGGCGTGGTCGTGCATTCTCGCGACCACATCCTTCCATGAGGTAGTGCATGTATTGCAAGCTGTCCCGGCGAGTCCTGGGGCTGTGCGGCCATCACTTGTGCTCCGTCCCTGCCGAACTTCCCTGACACACCACGGCACGGAAAACTGGAGGTCGCTCCAAAGACAGTACCGCAGTACTCGCTATCGACAAACGCCGCTGCTGCCACTCACGGACAGAGAAAGCGAGCAAACGTAGTGGCACCAGTGAACAAACAAGGGAACCTCCCCATCGCACCCCCCTCAGATTTAGTTATAAGTTGGCACAGTGGATAGGCCTTGAAAAACTGAACACAAAGCAATCGAGAAAAGAGGAAGAAGTTGTGTGGGAATTAGCAAAATATACAAACTGAGTAGTCCATGCGCAAGATAGGCAACATCAAGGATAATGTGAACCCAGGACCGCTGTGGATAGCGTGAGCAGCTGCGGTTCAAGTCTTCCCTCGAGTGAAAAGTTAACTTTCTTTATTTTCGCAAAGTTATGATCTGTCCGTTTGTTCATTGACGCCTCTGTTCACTGTAATACGTTTATGGTCTGTGTTTTGCGACCGCTCCGCAAAACCGGGCGATTAGTAGACGAAAGGACGTGCCTCTCCAATGGGGACCGAAAACATTTAATCGCAGGGTCACAGGTCAACCGATTCCTCCACAGGAAAACACGTCTGATATATTCTATACGACTGCGGTGACGGCATCTGAATCACATGACAGGAAAATCTTGTCGGCCCACCTAACTTGTACACTTAGCGGATGGGTAAAAAGGTTCTTCTACCTTGCCCGATTTAGGTTTTCTTGTGGATATGATAATCACTCCCAAAAAGTGATGAAAACATAAGTGTTTGTCACATAAACTAAAAATAAAATAATGACATTCGAGGAAAGACTTGAACCAAGGACCTCTCGTTCCGCAGCTGCTCAAGCTAGCCACGGGACCACGGCCTTCCTCAGCTCATATGGCCCTAGATGTGCCTATCTTTCGCATGCACTGCTCAGTTTGTATATTTTGCTTATTTTTTTCATAGTTCCACACAACTTCTTCCTCTTTCGTCGATTGATCTGTGTCCAGTTTTTCAAGGCCAATCCACTGTGCCAACTTACAACTAAATCTGAGGGGGGCGCTAAGGGGAGAGGGGGGGGGGGGGGTTCCCTTCTAAGATACCGACGCCAACCTGGCACGAAGGCGAGCCGCAGCACGGCTCATCTACAATGTATTTTTAACTTAAATTACCGTGAAATATACTGCAGGAAAAACTTCGTACACTGGGAAAGGAGACGTCGATTTTGATCCGATGACGGCATACGCCGCCTGTGAGGTAGGAGATGTACGGCGTCCGCCAACAAATAGCGTAGTGGCATAGCTACCAGAACGCCATCAGTTGTCACCCTTTAGTAGGGAATGCTCACAGCCAGAAAGGTCAGTGTGGTGCAAACGTGTGAAGCAAGCAGGCAGCCATGCCACAAAGGTATACTCGTGCGTCCTGCACCCATCTGAGGGAGCTTGAGTAGGACCAAATTGCGGCCTTTCGAGTGCCGGGATGGTTCTTTCGGAGAATTGCCACACAACTTGGACGCCCTGCGCCAATCGAGCAACGATGCTGGTATCAGTGGTCACGTGAACATTCTCACTCCTGCAGACGCGGTTCTGGATGTCCAAGCAGGCGAGACACCTGCCAGGATCGCCGCATTGTAAGGGAATTCAATTGGCTCAAATGGCTCCAAACACTAAGGGACGCCGGCACGGTAGCTCAGGGTTAGCTGCACTCTGTAATAAAAAACTGAGTTAATAGGTCATCACCGAACTTAAACGGATGTCTCACGACGTCCGCCCGAGCACATCAATGAACGACAACGAACAAAATGATTTTTTTAAAAAAAGGGACTTAACACCTCAGGCCATCAGTTACGAACTTCACTCATGCTCATAAATTAAGGATAATGTGCAGAATGTGGTGCGACACAACGTGGCACTACACAAAACTGACGCTAATAGCATAATCACATAGGGAACACATACGACACAGGTCTCTTAAGTCTACAGTATTGGTGATAAGTTCAGAAAACCGTCCCGAAATACATGTGCTACAAAACGTCACTGTTTCCTGCGCAAGTACCCCGACATCAAAATTGGATAAGATCACCATGCACACGTACACAGGCCGTACAACGGGTTGGCATACTCTGGATCAGGTGGTCGCGCATCTGCTGGGGTATGGCCTCCCTTTCTTGCACCAGTGCCTGTCGGAGCTCCTGAAGTGTTGTAGGGGTTCGAAGATATGAAGCGATACGTTGACCGAGAGCATCCCAGACGTGCTCGATGGGGTTTAGGTCTGGAGAACAGGCAGGACACTTCATTCGCCTGATATGCTCTGTTTGAAGCTACACCCTCACGATATCAGCTCGGTGGAGCCGTGCGTTATCATCCACCAGGAGAAAGATGGGACCCACTGCACACCTGAAAAGGCAGACATGGGCAAACCGATTTTATCCTCCTGGTCTCTTCGCGAGATATACGTAGGAGGGAGCAATATACTGCTTGACTCCTCGGTGAAGGTATGTTCTCAAAACAAAAGCCTGTACCGAGCTACTGAGCGTCTCTCCTGCATAGTCTTCCACTGGAGTTTATCTATCATCTCCGTAACGCTTTCGCGATTACTAAATGATCCTGTAACGAAGCGCGCTGCTCTACGTTGGATCTTCTCTATCTCTTCTATCAACCCTATCTGGTACGGATCCCACACTGCTGAGCAGTATTCAAGCAGTGGGCGAACAAGTGTACTGTAACCTAGTTTCTTTGTTTTCGGATTGCGTTTCCATACGATTCTTCCAATGAATATCAGTCTGGCATCTGCTTTACCGCCGGTCAACATTTTTTTTTTTTTTTTGTGTCATCAGTCTACTGACTGGTTTCATGCGGCCCGCCACGAATTTCTCCCCTGTGCTAACCTCTTCATCTCAGAGTATCACTTGCAACCTACGTGCTCAATTATTTGCTTGACGTATTCCAATCTCTTTCTTCCTCTACAGTTTTTGCCCTCTACAGCTCCCTCTAGTACCATGGAAGTCATTCCCTCATGTCTTAGCAGATGTCCTATCATCCTGTCCCTTCTCCTTATCAGTGTTTTCCACATATTCCTTTCCTCTCCGATTCTGCATAGAACCTCCTCATTCCTTACCTTATCAGTCCACCCAATTTTCAACGTTCGTCTATAGCACCACATCTCAAATGCTTCGATTCTCTTCTGTTCCGGTTTTCCCACAGTCCATGTTTCACTACCATATGATGCTGTACTCCAGACGTACATCGTCAGAAATTTCTTCCTCAAATTAAGGCCGGTATTTGATATTAGTAGACTTCTCTTGGCCAGAAATGCCGTTTTTGCCATAGCGAGTCTGCTTTTGATGTCCTCCTTGCTCCGTCCGTCATTGGTTATTTTACTACCTAGGTAGCAGAATCAACTTTATATGATTATTCAATTTTAAATCACTCCTAATGCGGACTCCCAGATAATTTATGGAATTAACAGCTTCCATTTGCTGACCTGCTATATTGGAACTAAATAATAAAGGATCTTTCTTTCTGTGTATTCGCAGCACATTACACTTGTCTACATTGAGATTCAATTGCCATTCTCTGAACCCCTCGTCAATTCCCTGCAGATCCTCTTGCAATTCAGTACAATTTTCCATTATTACAACCTCTAGATATAGCACAGCATCATCCGCAAAAAGCCTCAGTGAATTTCCGATATTATCCATAAGGTCATTTATGTATATTGTGAATAGCAACGGTTCTACGACACCCCCCTGCGGCACACCTGAAATCACTCTTACTTCGGAAGACTTCTCTCCATTGAGAATGACATGCTGCGTTCAGTTATCTACGAACTCTTCAATCAAATCACACAATTGGTCTGGTGGTCCATATGCTCTTAATTTGTTCATTAAACGACTGTGGGGAACTGTATCGAAGGCCTTGCGGAAGTCAAGAAACACGGCATCTACCTGGGAACCCGTGTCTATGACCCTCTGAGTCTCGTGGACCAATAGCGCGAGCTTGGTTTCACACGATCGCCTTTTTCGAAACCCATGCTGATTCCTACAGAGCAGATTTCTAGTCTCCAGATAAGTCATTATACTCGAACATAATACGTGTTCCAAAATTGTACAACTGATCGACTTTAGAGGTGTAGGTGTATAGTTCTACACATCTGTTCGACGTCCCTTCTTGAAAACGGGTCACACTGGCCCACCCCAGGATTTATACGGGGTGTTGAAAAAGTCTCTCCACAGTGTTGTATGATTGTTCGCCTGCCCGGGTTGCTTCCCTTCAAGTGGACTCTCCCAACACTCCAATGTTTCGTTTATCTCAGCCAGCGTCAGTATTATCGTTGGTTTGTGTCGTTACGTGTTGACGTGAACGTTTAAGTTTAGTTCCTTTGTTTCGTTTTTGTCTCTGTTAAAATGCTAACTATTGAAGAATGTGTGCTTTTAGCCGAACAAGTGTTCAAAGCTGGCGGTAAATACACAGTTTCAGTTCGTCAAACATTTAATTCAGTTTTTCCAGAGACAACACTCCCACATCGCGATACTGTGCGAGAATTGGTTAACAAATTTCGAAGCAGGGGTTCAGTGACAGTTGCACCGAGAAATGGACGTCGTAGAGTTTTGTCTGAGGATAAACTGCTCGTTATTTCCAATAACATGTGCATGAGTCCGAACAAGTCAGTAAGAAAACTCGCCCAGGTTATCAGATGTTAGTGTCTGAAAGGCCCACACAGCTGTAAGGAAAAAAATCATAACTTTCCCCGTACGAAGTGACAGTCGTGCAAGAGCTGAAAAATACTGATCATGGCAAGAGACTGCATTATTGTCAGCGGTTCAAAAATTTCGCTCAACAAAATGGAAGTGATATTCATAATGAAACGTTGTCACTGATGAGGCGTGGTATCGTTTGTCCGGGTACATGAACTCGCAAAATTCTCATATGTGGAGGACCCATTGTGTCTTCATGAGGAACCATTGCATTCTGTGAAAGTAGAAGTTTCGATTGTAATTTCCAGACGTCGGATTGTGGGTCCCATATTTTTCAACGAAACAATAAACGCACAACGTTACTGTAGTGATATTCTGTACCCATTTATAGGAGAACTTGTGTTAAGTGAAATACTGAACGGCTCTTTTCAACGAGATGGTGCAACCGCGAATACAGCTCGCGTTTCAGTGTCACCACTTCCTGATGTTTTTGGACATCGCATAATTTCACAGGGACTCCGGCCTCCACGATCGCCTTACCTAACACCACCTGACTTTTTCTTCTGGGGTGCAGCGAAAGCAACTGTCTATAAAAACGCGTCCAAAATCCATCGATGATTTGAAATCTGCAACATCCACTTTCACTGCTTCTGTTACAGAAGAAATGTTACAGCTTGTGTTTGGAAACATGACCAGGCGAATGGATTTGTGTATCCAACAACAGGTGGGGTGGGGGGGGGGGGGAGGGACACTTTCAACATTTAATGTGAAAGTTGGGTGAGTAAAAATTAATATTCAATAAATTAATAACACGTATTTCACTGAGTTTCATTTCGGTATATTCACTGCGGCATACGGCACGCGAGGCTAACAATCATACGGCACTCCAGACAGACTTTTTGAACACCCCGTAATTTGGGGTGCCATAAAGCTAAAACTCTCCATCACGTTTAGTGTTTGTGGTGGGAATCTTAACCAGCGTTCGGTATGTGTTGAATGTTGTCAGACTCTTTATATTCCCGTTCATGCAACAGGAAAGTAAAGTATTCTTCCAACAGGATAATGCTCGGTCACGTACTGTCCGTGAAACTCTACGTGTGCCTTTCGGTGTGGCCGAGAGGTTCTAGACGCTACAGGCTAGAACCGCGCGACCGCTACGGTCGCAGGTTCGAATCCTGCCTCGGGCATGGATGTCTGTGAAGTCTTTAGGTTAGTTAGGTTTAAGTAGCTAAACCTCTAGGGAATTCATGGCCTCCGATGTTAAGTCCCAGATTGCTCAGAGGCATTTGAACCATTTTGAAACTCAACGTGCTCTGCAGGGCCGTGCGGCAATTTCCCTAGCCAGCACAGTCTCCGGACGTGACTCCAATCGATTAAGTGTGGTACGTGAAGGGACGAGAAGTGCCTCAAGCGACTTGTCAACCACGAAATCTTACACAACTACGAGGAAACGTCGAGCAGATGTAGCATAAGACGTCCCAGGACGTCACATGTACGGTAGGCCACCGTATTCCAGAATCAGTGACTGCTTCGCCGCCCATGGAAGTTACACCACATACAACGCTGAAGCACCAACGAAACTGGTATAGGCATGGATATTCATACAAAGAAATATAAACATTCCTCTGCAATAGCTGTAGTCGAGGAATAATGTTGTGAACAGCACTGTAAAGCATGTCCGGAGTTATGGTGGGGCATTGGAGTCGGATGTTGTCTTTCAGGCGGCAAACGTGGCCGTGCGGTTCTAGGGCGCTGCAGTCTCGAACCGCGAGACCGCTACGGTCGCAGGTTCGAATACTGCCTTGGGCATGGATGTGTGTGATGTCCTTAGGTTAGTTAGGTTTAACTAGTTCTAAGTTCTAGGGGACTAATGACCTCAGAAGTTGAGTCCCATAGTGCTCAGATCAATTTGAACCCTTTTGTTTGTCTTTCAGCATCCCTAGAGATGTCGGTCGATCACGATACACTTACGACTTCAGGTAACCCCCTAGCCAATAATTGCACGGACTGAGATCTGGGGACCTGGGAGGCCAAGCATGACAAAAGTGGCGGCTGAGAGCACGATCATCACCAAACGACGAGCGCAAGAGATCTTTCACGCGTCTAGCAATATGGGGTGGAGTGCCATCTTGCATAAACATCGTACGTTCCAGCAGGTGTTTATCAGCCAGGCTGGGGATGATGCGATTCTGTAACACATCGGCGTACCTCTCACCCATCACAGTAGCAGTTACAAAACCAGAATCAAGCATGTCCTCGATGTAAAAAGGCACGATAACGGTAGATGTGGTAAATACAACCCATACCGTGACTTTCTCGTCGTGCAATGGAGTTTCCACGACAGTTCTAGGATTTTCGGTAGCCCAAATTCTGCAGTTGTTGGCGTCGACAGACCCTCGGAGCGCGAAATGAGCTTCGTCGGTCCACAACACGCTACTCAACCAATCGTCATCTTCTGCCATCTTTTGAAACGCCCACACCGCAAATGCCCTCCGCTTCACTAAATCGCCAGGTAACAGTTCATGATGCCGATGGATTTTGTACGGATAGCATCGGAGGGTACGCCTAATACCAACCGAACAGTGGTGTACGGAATGCCGGTGCGACGTGCGACTGCACGAAAGGGCATAGACGAACCCGCTACAGTCTCCATTTCTTCCTGAACTGTCTCAGGAGCATTACGCCTTGTGCTCGGTCGGCCACTACGGAGTCCATCGTCTAAACAACCCGTGGCTTCCAACTTCGAAATCGTTCTCGCCACAGCTTCATTTGTCAACGGACCTTTACCCGTTCGAATCCCCTGTGGCGATAGGATCGTAACGCTGAACTAGCACATTCCCCATTCTGATAATACAGCTTCACTAAAAGCGCCATTATTCCTCGACTACAGCTATTGTTGAGGAATGATGGTGGACATATTGAGCATTTCCTGTAAAGAACATCATCTTTGCTTTGCCTTACTTTGTTACGCTTATTATTGCTATTCTGACAGATGAATCTGTCGGACATTTTGTGAACTTTGTTTTTTTTCTTGGTTCTAATAAAAACCCATGTCATTCCAAGCATGTGTGTCAACTTTTACCTCCCTATCCACTTTATTCCGTGGTATATTAAGTTTTCAAATTTATACTGACTTTTTGATCACCCGGTATATCAACGGGGACAGGTGAAAATGTGTGCCCCGACAGGGACTCAAACCCGGGATATCCCGCTTACATGGCTGACGCTCTATCCATCTGAGCCACCGAGGACACGGAGCGCGACATGTCCGAAAGAACAGACACTATATCCAATGCTGGCCATGACCTTCCCCTTCTGTGCGGATGCACACATATTCCCCGAACTCTTACGGCACTTAGTAAGAATGTCTTCCACGAATAATGAGTGTGTTGGGGTGGGACAGTACGAATGTAGTGTGTCGACATACAAGGTGAGAATGTGGGTCTCGCAGGAGGAGTGTGCGAGATAGCCGCTGCAGTCGCGCTATACTCTGTGCCCTCGGTGGCTCAGATGGATAGAGCGTCTGCCATGTGAGCAGGATATCCCGGGTTCGAGTCCCGGTCGGGGTACACATTTCCACCTGTACCCGTTGATATGTATCAACGCCCGTTAGCAGCTGTAGGTATTGATATAAATCTAATTTCACTCGCGAAATGGTCATAAGGGAATGTCCTTATTTCATCACTACCGCCGAGATCCATCGCTCGTGCGCCGTCTATAACACCACGTTCACGTTGATACTCACTTAAACCTTGACAACCCGCCATTGTAGCAGCAGTAACCGATGTAACAACCATGCCAGACACTTGTTGTCTTATATAGGCGTTGCCCCCCGCAGCGCCGTATTATGCCTGTTTATGTATCTCTGTATTTGAAGACGAACGCCTATGCCAATTTCTTAGGCGCTTTATGTTGGAAACTAGCACGCTTTTCTCGACCACGAATGGTTTCTTGGCATGCGCTAGTTCACTTTTGTTATGCCCTGTTTCCTTCGCCTGTCATTTTTTTTCCTTCCACGGCACCAGAACTTTTTAACCCTGTCTAATTCGTTGTCCTCGATTTTGCTCTTAATTTTACGTTAATATCCCGTGTGATACTCTTCTTTATTTTCGGCTTTCTTTGATTCACTCTCGACCTATACTGTTTACTCACTAGACTATTCATTCCACTGAACATGTCCTGTAGCAGTTCTTCATTTCAGCTTTTTCACGTAATTACCAAATTTGCTAAAACTGTGTGGAAAAAAAAAACTACAGAACGATGGACTCCGTAGTGGCCGACCGAGCACAAGGCGTAATGCTCCTGAGACAGTTCAGGAAGAAATGGAGACAGTAGCGGGTTCGTCTATTATTATTCATTCCAAGCATGTGTGTCAACCTTTACCTCGCTATCTACTTTGTACCGTGGTATATTAAGTTTTCAAATTTATACTGACTTTTTGATCACCCGGTATATCAACGGGGACAGGTGAAAATGTGTGCCCCGACAGGGACTCAAACCCGGGATATCGCGCTTACATGGCTTAACGGGTGCTGAGGAGGAGGGGGGATTGTCAGATTTCACGGTTCTCCGGGGGACACGGAATAAAGTCGGTATGGCCTTGATGGCAAGCAGATTCGCTATCGATTCAACTGTTCCGCCGGCCAAAATCTGATGGCGTCGATGGATCGCAGCGGTCGCCGAGAGCTCTCGCACGTGCAAATTCGCAATTGCCCCGCGCAATTGAACGTAAACAGTAATGCGACTGATGCCCTGCGGCAATTATTAAGTCTATAAATGGGTGCAGCTAAGCCGATATCTCGGATGCTATGCGATACGCCCCGTTTCGTTTAGCCAGCATCGGGTTTATCGACCATTACTAATACACTTCTTGAAAACACGTGAATTCGGCCCTTATCTGCTTCGACTTGGAAAGTGAGTTTCTTTCCCGTCATCACTATGCTCGCGTCTTCTACTGGACATTAATATCTTGTAGATTATGAACTTATACTACTGGCCACTAAAATTTCTACACTACAGACGCGAAAATTAACCGAAAGGAAGAAGATGAGGAGATATGCAAATGATTAGCTTTTCAGAGCATTCACACAGGGGTGGCTCCGGTGGCGACACCTGCAACGTACTGAGATGAGGAACGTTTCCAACCTATTTGGCATACACAAACAGCAGTAGACCGGCGTTGCCTGGTGAAACGTTGTTGTGATGCCTCGTGTAAAGAGGAGAAATGCGTACCATCACGTTTTCGGCTTTGATAAAGTTCGCATTGTAGCCTATCGCGATTGCGGTTTATCGTGTCGCTACTTTACTGCTCGCTTTGGTAGAGATCGATTGACTGTTAGCAGAATATGGAATCGGTCGGTTCAGGAGGGTAATACAGAACGCCGTGTTGGATCCCAACGGCCTCGTATCACTAGCAGTCGCGATTACAGGAATCTTACCCGCGTAGCTGTAACGGATAGTGCAGCCACGTCTCGATCCCTCAGTCAACAGATGGGGACGTTTGCAAGACAACAACCATCTGCACGAACAATTCGACGACGTTTTCAGCAGCATGGATTATCAGCTCGCCGACCGTACCTGCGGTTACCTTTGACGCTGCATCACAGGCAGCAGCGCCTAGGATGGTGTACTCAACGGCGAACCTGGGTGCACGAATGGGAAAAAAGTCATGTTTTCGGATGAATCCAGGTTCTGTTTACAGCGTCATGACGGTCGCATCCGTGTTTGGCGACATCGTGCTAAACGCGCATCGGAGGCGCGTATTCGTCATCCCTGTATTGGCGTATCACCTACATTTCAGCAGGATAATGCACGACCGTATGTTGCAGGTCCTGCACGGGCCTTTCTGGATACAGAAAATGATCGACTGCTGCCCTGGCCAGCACATTCTCCAGACCTTTCACCAACTGAAAACGACTGGTCAATGGTGGACGAGCAACTGGTTCGTCACAATACGCCAGTCACTACTCTTGATGAACTGTGGTATCGTGTTGAAGCTGCATGGGCAGCTGTACCTGTACACGCCATCCAAGCCCTGTTTGACTCAATGCCCAGGCGTATCAAGGCCATTATTACGGCCCTAGGTGTTTGTTCTGGGTACTGATTCCTCAGGTTCTATGCACCCAAATTGCGTGAAAATGTTATCACATGTCAGTTGCAGTATAATATATTTGTACAATGAATACCCAATTATCATCTGCATTTCTTCTTGGTGTAGCAATTTTAATGCCAAGTAGTGTATAATTTTGCACATACGTTCAGCATTATGTGTCCATATTGTCTGCGAAATGAGTAGCGAATAGACTTTGTACAAAAGAAGCAGTAACTGTAAACGTCATCACCTCATACCTGGTGCGACATTTTCGGTTCCTGAAAAGCGAAAATGCAGTAAGCGATAAACGTTTTCCCTTTCGTCATTGTGTGGGGATTGTCAGCGAGGAAAAATTTGACAAAGTTTTAAAATTTTGTAGCAAGTGTTCGCTCGTTCTCAAATACTGAATAGTGCGAGGAGTAGCAATACATTATGGAACGCCAAAATTGTGCAACAAATAGTGTGGAAGTGCGGAAAAAGCACATTCAAGATTGCACAAACATTGTAATCATTACTTTGAATAGTATCATGTAGCTCATATCAACGAAGGGCAGCATTCTGGCAAATGTGATACAGCACAAAATGGAAAAGTAAATAACTTCTTAAAACAGCAAATATTTTTCCTTCTTTCAAGTTACCACATCAAAAAAAAAAAAAAAAAAAAAAGTTCAAATAGCTCTGAGCACTATGGAACTTAACACCTATGGTCATCAGTTCCCTAGAACTTAGAACTACTTAAACCTAACTAACCTACGGACAACACACAAAACCCAGCCATTACGAGGCAGAGAAAATCCGTGACCCCGCCGGGAATCGAAACCGGGAACCCGGGCGCGGGAAGCGACAACGCTACCGCACGACCACGAGATGTGGGCTATCACCTTACCAACA
The DNA here is from genome assembly GCF_023897955.1 of Schistocerca gregaria. Lineage (NCBI taxonomy): Eukaryota > Metazoa > Arthropoda > Insecta > Orthoptera > Acrididae > Schistocerca > Schistocerca gregaria. The sequence continues at coordinate 123,267,098 of NC_064929.1, forward strand.
TTACATAGAAATCGTTTCGTTTATAAATATAAACGTAGTGTATCATGCAGCATTTATTCACGCGTCTCACTATTTATGAGCTACGGAGTCCGTCATAAAAAGGTAAACACACTTTAAGGAACGAAAAGCATTACTTATCTATTAATTTTGCATTTAATAATTGATATCAGATGTTGTACAACCTGAAGTTTGGCACATGGCTACTTTAAATGTTCAAAATGTTCATCGTTGGCGGCTATACACATAACTGAACGACTTACAAGCGTATGAAACTCTAGAATTTTCCAAGTCTATCAAAGACTATAGTAAAAATAGAGATAATTTACTATAAAATTTGAGTTTTTTGCTAAACATGACGTTTAAAATGTAACAGCTCATTCATTTTTTTCATAAATAAAATTACCTGTAGAGTTTCATACACCTTAAGTATCATTTGTACGCTGTGCAAAATTCATCGAGGAATCTTACGAAGCAAAGTGAACCTATAGCAACAAATGCAGCCAACACTAGATGATAAAATGATGAACATTCACATGTAAAGAAAGTTTGGTTTGTTATGTTTTTGGACTGCCACCGCTATGAGTGTGAATCCTGAATACTTCCTGGTCATGGTGACAAAGTTTTATGAAATTATTTGTAAAAGTAGACACTGGAAATTAATATGTCCTGTGGTGCCTCTCCTGCTCCAAGTCGGCCCGTTTGACGTCCTACCCCGTGTTATATGGACGGTTAATATGGGTGGCCAAATCATTGGTTCGAACTGTCGATAATGTTCTTCAAACCAATTGTGAACAACTGTGATTCGGTGACATAACTTCGTTGTTTGGGAACATGAAATGAAACGACGTATGGCATTTTTGGCCGGGAGGTCCCATGCGGGGAAGTTCGGTCGACGTATTGCAAGTACTTTTTAGTTGACGCCACTTCGACGACTTGCTATGAAAGGATGATGAGGAACTCACAACACCCAGTCACTACGAGGCAGGGAAAATTCCTGACGGAGCCGGAAATCGAACCCGGGACCCCGTACGCGGGAAGCGAGAACGCTACCGCAAGACCACGAGCTGCGGACGTTTGGAAACATGAAGTCTCTGAATGGCTCCAAATCGTCTCCCAGTAGTCGAACATAATCAGTCTCAGTCAATGATCGGTTCTGTTGGAGCAGAACGTTAGTCGCGTCTTCAAATCGTCCGGTGAGATAGAAACAGTTGCCTATAGAAAACCAGTGCTTAGTCGCCAGCAGGAACAGAACAGCGAATAGCATTATCATAAGTGGGCAGAGACAGCCTGCCTAGAGTTTTAAGTGAGCGCCGTTAGTTTGGAAATGATCTTCGAAAGGCGCATCAGGACAGAAGATTAACCTTCTTTCGACTGTTTAGTTTGTGTCCAAGGAACTACAGTCAATGCAGAACGGAGACGCCAGACCCGTATTCTATAGTTCCTGTAACATGTGCTACCAAAGTTGGGTAGTATATTTCACCATTCGCTTTCATTGTGTGTGTACTGCCCTGAAACCCAGGCATCCGTGCTACCAGACCACCTGCATTGGCCTTTCTCCGTGGTGGCCAGATTTTCATCTAACTGGATGCCCCACACCACTACCGTTCAAATTACATTGTTCTCCAATACATTCTGCTGATACTGCTAACATATTAATGTTAGGCATGAAGTCGTTTACTTGATAACGTTTTATAGCACTATAATAATTAATGAAAATTGTATACTTACTTGTCCGTACCACCCACAATGTGTGTCTGTACCCGAAAAATTGTTCAAATGACTCGAAGCACTATGGGACTTAACATCTGAGGTCATCAGTCCCCTAGACTTAGAACTACTTCAACCTAACTAACCTAAGGACATCACACACATCCACGCCCGAGGCAGGATTCGAACCTGCGACCGTAGCAGCGGCGCGGTTCGTGACTGAAGCGCCTAGAACTGCTCGGCCAAAAAGGCGGGCGTCTGTGCCCGAATAATCACTTTCATGAACTATTTTATTTAATCACCTCTTTTGTCTGTGTTTATTATGGTAGCTCTGGTCAAGCAACAGGCCTTGCTGCAGAAAATGTGAAAACAAAACACGAATTGGGAGAGCTGTTCCAACACTGTGTAAGCAACAGAGTATTGATTCCCCGCAAGTTTATCTACGTTACAAACCATTGCTTACGTTTTGGCACTAACAGGCACAAAGCGCAGAAAACCTCGAGCGTTTCACAAAGGTTCACTGGGCAACGTAAGACTGTAGACGCCTCCTTTGCCACAGAGCGCTGCGGCATACAGAGGTGGGAAGCTGGCGACTTGAGGTGTCTGCTGAATACTTCATGAACTTTAACTCTGAAGTTTTACCTCAGAATGTTTTAACACGGTGGCAGGCTGCTGTATTAGCAAGGAGAGGTCGTCAGCGGTGCGACCGACTTTTTGAAACTGTCGGCACGGTGATGTAGGCTAAGGTCCCAGGTATCACACATTGCACGACGGTGGGGGCTTGTTTATGAGTAATTGACGAAAACAATTCGCAATTTTGAGTGACAGTCAATAGTGATAAAAATTGAGCTACACAGGGTGAGTGACTAACTACTGCCACCTAAAATTACCCCGAAAGTATAGCTGAAAAGTGTGTGGGACAAACATTGCACCGGACGGCAGGGGTTTTTCTGTTGCTAGGTGGGGTCGCGTCAGAGATATGAAGGTCAACTTCGTTTTTTCGAATGGGATGCTATAGCTTGGTACTTGTTTTCTGATATCGGCTATCGAGACGAATCCAACGATGTGTAAAAGTAAGGTCTATGAAGGTACAAAATGTGGCATTAACGTCCATTTACAGAAGGGGTTAGAAATAATGATCATTGGTATCAATGCAGTGATGCAATCTTCTTATCACGGATTGAGTGGTATTCTTTATCACTTTGGCACTTAACGACAAACATTCTCTCGTATACAGGGTGGTTTATTGATAGTGGCCGGGCCAAATACCTCACGAAATAAGCATCAAAAAGAAAAAAGTCCAAAGAACGAAACTCGTCTAGCTTGAAGGGGGAAAGCCGATGGCGCTATGGTTGGCCCGCTAGATGGCGCTGCCATTGGTCAAACGGATATCAACTGCGTTTTTTAAAATAGGAGCCCCCATTTTTTATTGCATATAGGCCTACGTGGTACGTAGAGAAATGTGAATGTTTTAGTTGGAAAAAATTGGTCCAACTAAAACACTCATATTTCTTTACGTGCTACACGAATATGTAAGAAAATTGGGGGTTCCTATTTTTTAAAAAAAACGCAGTTCATATCCGTTTGACCTATGGCAGCGCCATCTAGCGGGCCAACCATAGCTGCATCTGGTTTTCCCCTTAAAGCTAGACAAGTTTAGTTCTTTGTACTTCTTTCGTTTGCCGCTTATTTCGTGAGATATTTGGCCCAGTCACGATCAATGGGCCACGCTGTATAGTGGAGATAGTAAAATGTCTCCGAATGCGTTGTATCCATCTAACGTGCCATTGACAGGTAAACACCATTCAACTGTTTCGCAATACAACACTAATAGGAACGGTAAGACAAGTATCGTCGAATCAAACGAATGTAAAAGATGTATTTTTTCGAAGAAGAAGTCGATATGCTTCTCATATATGGAGAATGCCAGCGAAATTCACTTTGGAGACAAAGACCGAGCAAAGCTCAGGCCACATCACTGTGTTCGAAGGACCGCGCCCGAATATAGCTCGGCTGTGGTTTACTCGGCGCTCAAGCCACCAGTCTCTCGAAAACTGGGCTCATTTCATATGAGAACAATGTACGGACGGCTCAGTATGTGTCCCTTGACAGGTGTTGCATCCTGTTTCAAATTTCAGATTATTTCGAACCATATATAACTGAATGTAACAACTGCAGTCGCGAATGGCTGAGTCAGTGTGTCATCGCACTGATATAATTTCGTGCGTGTACTTGCTAGGTTTTGCAGTTGGCTGTAGTTCTGCTACAAAGACGTCCCGTTTGCTAAGAAACCAAGAACTTTTGGAAGCTAATGAGGAATAAATTGCACAGTAATTCACCTTTAATTTAATTTAATATTATTTTTATTTATTTATTTATTTTTTTATGTGGTGGGAAGGGTTGGCGAAGATAACTATATCTTCTGTTATCATTGTTCTAAAACCTGCAATCCACCAAAGAACTAAAATAAATATGAAGAACAAATCTTGCGGCTTGGTCCCCGTTTTAGTATGTATTGCTCTTGAAAATATACCCATTACAAATGTGCTACTAACGCTTTAAATAATGGCATAAGTGGCTTCTTGCCCCGCTATTCCTGTAAGCTGTTGGTCTTCAAAGTGTTGTGCGCTGAAAGATATCCGCAACGTACTCACCCTACACGTCGTATATTTAAATATGTGTGTGATAAATTCAGAGCAATTGTACCTCTAAGGCATCGGAAACATATCAGACAAAGCAAAGTTACTAGCGTAAATTTGTACTCTTGCCACTGAGGTTCGAGATCCTTGTGTTAGTTCGCATCATATCGCAAGGGAATATGGCATGAGCCAGAGCAGTGTTGTTCGTGTTTTGCATCGCCGTAAATATCATCCTTACCATATCAGTTTCCACCAACAATTAACTGGGTCGTATTGTATGCATCGCACTGAATTATGCGATGGGCTCAATGTCAGATTCAGAGGGATTAACACATTTATTAATATGATTTTATTTACTGACGAAGCTACATTCACGAACCGTGGAGGTGTTAATTTGCATAACATGCGTTATTGGGCAGCTGCAAGTCTATGTTGCTGCCCGTTGCACACTAAAAACCGTGATCGGTGAATGTATGGTGTGGTATTCTGGACGACAGATTTATAGGCCCCTATTTCATCAAAGGAAATCTTCATGGTAAGAAGTACACCACATTCCTGCTAGAAACATTAGGTCAGTTGCTCGAAGAAATACCTTTAGGAATAAGGAACAGCCAGCCGGAGTGGCCGAGCGGTTCTAGGCGTTACAGTCAGGAGCCGCGAGAGTGCTACGGTCGCAGGTTCGAATCCTGTTTCGGGCATGGATGTGTGTGATATCCTTCGGTTATTTAGGTTCAAGTACTTCTAATTTCTAGGGGACTGATGACCTCAGAAGTCAAGTCCCATAGTCCTCAGAGCCAAAACAAGGAACAGAACGTGATATCTACACGACGGGTGTCCGGCATATTTTTCGCTGATTGCTAGAAATGAGATGCAGAGACAATTTCCAAATCGTGGGATGGGACGCGGAGGAGCTATGTTGTGGCCCACTCGTAAAAGACATTGTTTGTATAGACGACCCAACTACACCTGAAGATATGCGAGAGAGAATTGCCTGAGCATGTACTGCCGATGGGGTAACGAATACCACTTCATAGATGGACGTTCACGCAAACTTTTTGACCTTCGTTGACCTTCAAAGACCTTACTGTTACGCATCATTCGATTCGTCTCGAATGCCGCTATTAGAAAATAAGTACGAAATCATAGCACCCCATAATAAAAACCACCTAGCAACAAAAAACCAACGTCATAGTATGGCCCTCCGTTGTCCCATGCAACTTTTGATCCACAAACTTTTCAGTTCCTATCATAAAAAGCACTCTTTCTTCAGGCCACGAGCGGCCTACCGGGACCATCCGACCGCCGTGTCATCCTCACTGGAGGATGTGGGTATGAGGGGCGTCGGGTCAGCACACCGCTCTCCCGGTCGTTATGATGGTATCCCTGACCGAAGCCGCTACTATTCGGTCGAGTAGCTCCTCAGTTGGCATCACGAGGCTGAGTGCACCCCGAAAAATGGCAACAGCGCATGGCGGCCTGGATCGTCACCCATCCGAGTCGCGACCACGCCCGACAGCCCTTAACTTCGGTGATCTCACGAGAACCGGTGTATCCACTGCGGCAAGACCGGTTGTCTAGCTCCTACAATACTTTCGGAGTCATTCTTGGTGGCAATAGTTGGCGACATACTGTATATTCTGCTTGGTATAATGGGGAGGATAACAGTCTCAAAGACGGGAAGTTGTGGGTTCGAATCACGTCGGATACAGTATTTTTTGAATTTTTAAATATTTATCGAAGTGACTGATCATTATTTTTATTCAATTAATTCATTAAAGTGTAATTTTTCAATTTCGTTGAAAGGTAAATTAATACAAGTTTTTCTAAGAAAATATTATATTGAACCAGAGATGGTCAAATGTAGTGCCTATTGATATGTGTAATGTGTTAGAGTAACTTTAGATCTGGGAGATGTGTGGAGAACTCTCAAGCGTCAAGACGTGTTGTATCTAATGTGTGCTGGATATACAGGATGTTTCAAAAAGGTACGGCAAAACTTTCCGGAAACATTCCTCACACACAAGCAAAGAAAAGATGTCATGTGCTCATATGTTGGGAAACGCTTAATTTCCATGTTAGAGGTCATTTTAGTTTCGTCAGTATGTACTGTACTTCCTCGATTCACCCCTATGATTTCATACGGGATACTCTACCTGTGCTGCTAGAACATGTGCCTTTACAAGTACGACACAACATGTGGTTCATGCACGATGGAACTCCTGCACATTTCAGTCGAAGTGTTCTCAACAACAGATTCGGTGACCGATGGATTGGTAGAGGCGCACCAATTGCATGGCCTCCACGCTCTCCTGACCTCAACACTCTTAACTTTCATGTATGGGGGCATTTGAAAGCTCTTGTCTACGCAACCCCGGTACCAAATCTAGAGACTCTTCGTGTTCGTATTGTGGACGGCTGTGATACAATACGCCATTCTCCAGGGCTGCATCAGCGCATCAGAGATTCCATGCGACGGAGCGTGGATGCATGTATATTCGCTAACGGAGGATATTTTCAACATTTCCTGTAACAAAGTGTTTGAAGTCACGCTGGTACGTTCTGTTGCTGTGTGTTCCCATTCTATGATTAATGTGATTTGAAGAGAAGTAATAAAATGTGCTCTAACATGGTAAGTAAGCGTTTCCGGACACATGTCCACATAACATATTTTCCTTCTTTGTGTGTGAGGAATGTTTCCTGAACGTTTGGCCGTACCTTTTTGTAACACCCTGTATACTTACTCTCGACGGGCAGTAATGATTTTTATTTTCAAGGTACTAAGATGTTTGCTAACTGTAGTAGGAATCTCAACGGAAGTTGGAAGTAATTAAGGTAAAGAAAGTTGTAAAAATAAGTCTATTTATAAGTGATGACTGAGAATGTATAGCACTCACATTCAAAGATTTTGTAGAGCTAATTGTTAACGTATAATCAGTTTATTGAGCGTGTTAATTGTGAGCATTATAAATTTTCAAAGAGTCAAATAACAAGTGTTAATGTTAGTGGCTTACTGTTACTTGCCCCAAGTCAACACCAGTTCCCACATCCATGTCATTTTTGATTAACTGTTTTTCTCAGTCATACTCGATTTAATTAAAATCTTTGCTAAGCAACAGCCTTGCATAATAGCTGTTTGCTAACTATACAATTTAAAGTACTAACAGAGAGCAGTGCATAGAGCGTTAACATTGCGCAGATAAACATAAAAAAATTTGTTATTTCAGTGATAGCGTTCGTTTAACACAGGGACCATTATTTTCAAATTGATCAAATTTTGTTTTATTACCAGCGCTAATTTCAAATCAGTAGTGTTGCATCATATTGAGTTATTGTGGCGTAAAATCATGCAGTTTCGTTTTGGTTTTTTAAGTTTTTGACAGTTTACATTCTAGCAGCTAAATTAAATTTACATGGTTGCAGCCAGAAAAGTTCAGTACTGGGCAAAGCGCTGAAGTAAGAAGATACACCTTCAGGATAAAGTACACGTTCACATCCCATTCCCAATCTAACAGACTACTGTCTGATAAGTAATTTCAATCATACTTCATACGTACATGTCTCACTTGGCGACTACTTTGTACATATCTAAATTCCTTTTGGAATATTTTTAATGTAATACAGTCAGGCATATGCTCTGCTCTTTGTTACTTTGGTAGTAAGTTTAGTTAGCAATTTCGATCTGCGCATTTACTAATCTGTGTCAATTATTCCTAAAAAGTCAACGGCAAATTGTTCTTTATTTCTTCTCTGTTTGTTCTTTTACTGATCTGTCTATGATGCCGCGTAAAATGATTAATAGTACAACGCGTAAATCAGACATAGACAATGCCGAAAATACTCATTTGCCAAATAACTCTGTTGCAGTGAATACCAGTTCTGACAATACTGCTTTGACGACAGTGCATCGCACGGCAGTCAATGAAATTTGCATCTTCAATGCCAAACAGTCAAACTACCTTCAATTTTGCTTTACCCACGTGTGTCGGAATTAATCAGACGGCATAGTCCACAAATGCGGAATCCGCCGACGCACGTAATTCCCATGTATAAAATTTGCACTCTGATAAATTACCTTTTGAATCCAATCAAAATGACAATACCGAAACCTCAAGAGACATGCCAAATGCTGACATTGATGAATAGTTTACGCAAAATACTTTAAGCACTGATGGTCAGTGAACGAATAATGCCTTTATGAGGATGTTTCAACAAATCATGGATGGTAATAGAAGTCATAGCAGAAACAAGACGAACGTTTCACTCAAATTAGTGACACGGTGAACCAACGGACACAAAAACTGAGTGACGAAGTTAATAAAGTCTCACAAAAAGAAGAGAAACTGACAAGGAGCATACAATAATAAATTAACGAATGTTTTGAACAACAAGAAATGCGACATAATGAACGCAGAGGCATGTAATCATTTTCAAGAGCATGTTTCACTTGCTGTCCAAGCACAGAATGAGACCATTCACCAACAAAACAAAAAGACGGAACGGATAAGCGAAACTCTCGGTCACGAACAACATGAAATCAGCAAATCATTGTAGCTCACGTAGAAAAATACATAGGCAATTGCTACAGTAAGGTTTTCGGTGATACGAGCATACAGTTTCAAAGCGATTTTACAGAGCATAAAACATAAGTAGAAACTCGTTTGGGTCAACAACACCAGGAAGACACACAAACTGTCTCCAGTAGACTTGAAAAATTAGAACTTGATACTGATTCTATCGTAGTCGTATCTGGCACTCGCAAACTTAACAAGTGTTCAAAAGGAACTGAAGGAACAGATCGATGAAAATGACACGAAAATGACACGCACAATACTGCTCAAATTTCGCCACTTGCAGAAAAACTTGATAACCTCTCTAACAGAGTAGAAATTGCACAAAGTAATACCGATATTAAATATAGAGACACATTGCCTTCTCCTTTCACTCAGTGTGAACAATTTCAGTCTATTAATGAGATGAACTCACACAGATAAGCTCTGAATTGCAAAGTTAACAGTTTGCACCATGAAATTGCCACATTGAAAGATTAGAATTCATACAATCCAATATAATGGGGCAGAAGAATTTGTCACTACACCGCTAAAACACCACCCTGGCAGGTTACGATGTGTCAGAGAATTAGACACGGTCACATTCTTATGACACAGTCATAAACGGTTTCGGCCAAACAATGACCATCTTCAGACTCTTACGGCGGTAGACACTGAACACAGGTTCATGCGTTGTCATTAGAATGTGATAGCGTCTATAAATAAACAAAATTTTTTTAAAAAATAATCAGTCACTCACTCCATTGACAAAATGTCGTTTTTTACAAAATTAGACGTGGAACAACGTCCGCAAAACCCATTTTTTCACGGTAGTCAACCAAATCAAAATTTCCGGCACGATGGTTTCTTGTCGGTACGTAAGTTCAATAGAAAAACAGGTGTTCATCCCTTAAACTGGGTGTAACTGTTTTGATTCTCGTTATCACCTAATTGTTACTCATAAACTGGAATTCATTTGCAGCTTTTTGGGCGGCGAGCCCGCTACCAGAATGTGCCTCATTGCAAGACAATACTACTCATTAGAAGAATTTCAAAATGCTTCTTGTCAGCTTGTTCAAACTACACAATCAGGAATTAAAGACCAGTTAATCAGTTTACCATTCTTTCAAAATTCTAAATTTCCAAACAGTACCCAATTTTTTGAACACATGGTTCAAGAAAATTAGCTCCTTACCCACCCATATAGTCTCTCAGCATTAATACAGCTGTTTTTGTTGTTGTGGTCTTCAGTCCTGAGATTGGTTTGATGCAACTTACATTGCTACTCTATCCTGTGCAAGCTTCTTCATCTCCCAGTACCTACTGCAACCTACATCCTTCTGAATCTGCTTCGTGTATTCATCTCTTGGTCTCCCTCAACGATTTTTACCCTCCATGCTCCCCTCCAATACTAAATTGGTGATTCCTTGGTGCCTCAGAACATGTCGTACCAACAGATACCTTCTTCTGGCCAAGTTGCGCCACAAACTTCTCTTCTCCCCAATCCTATTCAACACTTCCTCATCAGTTACGTGATCTATCCACATTATCTTCAGCATTCTTCTGTAGCACCACATTTCGAAAGATTCTATCCTCTTCTTGTCCAAACTAATTAACGTCCATGTTTCACTTCCATACGTGGCTACACTCCTTACAAATACTTTGAGAAAAACTTCCTCACACTTAAATCTATACTCGATGTTAACAAATTTCTCTTCTTCAGAAACGGTTTCCCTGCCATTGCCAGTGATCTACCCATCTAATCTTCAGCATTCTTCTGAAGCACCACATTTCTAAAGCTTCTATTCTCTTCTTGTCCAAACTATTTATCGTCCATGATTCAGTTCCATACATGGCTACACTCCATACAGATACTTTCAGAAACGACTTACTAACACTTAAATCTATACTCGATGTTAACAAATTTCTCTTCTTCGGAAACGCGCTCCTTGCCATTGCCGGTCTACATTTTATATCCTCTCTACTTCGACCATCATCAGTCATTTTGCTCCCCAAATAGCAAAACTCCTTTACTACTTTAAGTGTCTCATTTCCTAATCTAATTCCCTCAGAATCACCTGACTTAATTCGACTCCATTCCATTATCCTCGTTTTGCTTTTCTTGATGTTCACCTTACATCATCCTTTCAAGACATTATCCATTCCATTCAACTGCTCTTCCAAGTCCTTTGCTGTCTCTGACAGAATTACAATGTCATCGACGAACTGCAAGGTTTTTATTTCTTCTCCATGGATTTTAATACCTACTCTAAATTTTTCTTTTGTTTCCTTTATTCCTTGCTCAATATACATATTGAATAACATCGGGGATAGGCTACAACCCTGTCTCACTCAATTCCCAACCACTGCTTCCCTTTCACACCCCCGACTCTTATTACTGCCATCTCCTTTCTTTACAAATTGTAATTAGCCATTCGCTCCGTGTATTTTTCAATTGCCACCTTCAGAATTTGAAAGAGAGTATTCCAGTCAACATTGTCAAAGGCTTTCTCTAAGTCTACAAATGCTTGAAACGTAGGTTTGCCCTTCCTTAATCTAGCTTCTAAGATAAGTCGTAGGGTCACTACTGCCTCACGTCTTCCAACATTTCTGCGGAATCCAAACTGATCTTACCCAAGGTCGGCTTCTACTAGTTTTTCCATTCGTCTGTAAAGAATTCGCGTTAGTATTTTGCAGCTGTGACTTATTAAACTTATAGTTTGGTAATTTTCACACCTGTCAACACCTGCTTTCTTTGGGATTGGAATTACTATAATCTTCTTGAAATCTGAGGGTATTTCGCCTGTCTCATACATCTTGCTCACCAGATGGTATAGTTTTGTTAGGCCTGGCTCTTGCTAGGCTGTCAGTAGTTCTAATGGAATGTTGTCTACTCCCGGCGCCTTGTTTCGACTTAGGTTGTTCAGTTCCCTGTCAAACTCGTCTAAATTACCGCGTTCATCACGAGTCTCCCCATTAACAGAGCATAAAAAAGAAAGCATTCCTGCATTTCGCGATCTTTTACAGCTAACTGAACTACAACATTCTAACTGTCATTTTGTCAATACAAATTTCTCCCAAAAGAGTAACAGTAATAACACATATGGATATCAAAACTTATCAGGAAATTTTAATGAGAGACGTAATAAGAGATTTAGGAATGGCAGCTTTCAAAATAATTTTCAAAGACGCCAAAATTTTAATAATCACTATTTACAAAACTGACCACAGTACCAACAGTTTGGTAGCAACAATCAGAATTTTTTACAACAGCTTCACCAACAAACCAGGAAGTTAGAAATTCCAGACAACACTATTCTCACCAAGATCAATAATGGTTCGCCGCAAACTTTCGTGAACACTTAACAGCATAGCAATAATTCTACACTACAAGGCAATAATTTTGTCAATAGAAACCAGACATCGTATTTCAACCGAAATGTTCCGTATCAGACTAATTACAGCAACAAACGAAGAGGTCATAATCAGAATTTTCGGCGCAAGTATGGCAATGACAATTTTTGTAAGGATCAAGGACGATTTCAACAACAACCTCCACTTAGTGTGCATGAACCTGACGTACGCCGGCCGCAGTGGCCGAGCGGTTGTAGGCGCTTCAGTCTAGAACCGCGCTACCGCTACTGTCGCAGGTTCGAATCCAGCCTCGGGCATGGATGTGTGTGATGTCTTTAGATTAGTTAGGTTTAAGTAGTTCTAAGTTCTAGGGGATTGATGACCTCAGATGTTAAGTCCCTTAGTGCTCAGATCCATTTGAACCATTTGAACCTAACGTACGTTTCCACCCACCTCGAATCCCTAATGACCACAAAAGCAGAACTGTACAAATTATTAAGATGCCACAACAACCATCGACAAGTAATCAAATTCCTAATACTACATGACTAGAGGAAAACCTAGTTGTTTAGTATTGCAACGACGATCGGCAATTAGAACCTTACGAAACAGTAATTGAAAATGTAATCTCTTTCGACGACATTAGAGAAATGAGTTTGTAAGAAAAGAATCACAGTAAGAAGACAGCTTCACATCCCAACATTGGCATATAAATAGGTACAAATAACTATACGGCTGTGATAGATTTAGTTTCGCATATTATTGTGATAGCTGATGCTGCATTTAATATCTGTAACCGTCTGCTACAGCGGGCCGGGGTGACCGAGCGGTTCTAGGCGCTACAGTATGGAACCGAGCGAACGCTACGGGCATGGGTGTGTGTGATGTCCTTAGGTTAGTTAGTTTTAAGTGGTTCTACGTTCAAGGTGACTGTTGACCTCAAAAGTCCCATAGTGCTCAGAGCCATTTGAACCATTTTGAACCTCCGATACACGCACGATTTTTTTACCCCTGCTACACGCGCGCGGACTGAGTGTCCGCAATGCGTTTTATACTATATTCATGAACAATTCTGACATTACAGTTGGCGAATATAATATATTCGAGTCTGGATAACATGAATAAAACAATGAATTCGTAAACACAATGTATTTCAGCATCAGTTGTGTACATAAAATATTTTAACTCATAATTTACCCGTAAACCAATAAGAACATTTATTGTACTTGTTGTAATTTACGTTCATCTGTTTTTTCACTGTTTTTCCAAATGAATATTACCAACACTTATCTTAAGTAAATTCTTTTTCAGAAAGTATAGTTTAGAGCCTCACTGTCAATTCGAGTAAATCACTCGTGGTGGTTGCCATTTTCACTGCACAGATATGCACCGACATGTTCCAAGCATACATATTTATTGCACACATTGCAGGAAAATCTCGTCGGTCTGGTTTTTTTCCTATCACAGAAGTTGCATTTTCCTCGAGCTGTTGTTTGTGGAGGTCTAGGAAGAGCTTCAGCTGTTGGTAATCCCAAAATTTGCTTGATACGATTCTTGATAATCAAAATATCCACGGGTGTACTGCCGGTCTATTGTGTCCAACGGGCACAATATTTCGGCGATCAAACATGTCGCCATCATCAGGTGAACTGACGGACTGAGCTCCTGTGAACGTGCCGGCACGGATATCCGTACGCCATGGCTGCTCAGAGGGAACTGGGTTCGGTCGCGGCGGCGGCCGATTTAAATGCCCTCCGCCCGCGGCGCGCTCCCTCCGCCGTCCGCGCCCCGCGCCACGGTCGCGCGGTGGAACAGATTGCGTCGGTGTGATGGCTCTGTCCGCCGTGGTCGTCACAACTACACGTTTGCTCGATTTACTCTTGATTAACCCAATCGCTGGTTCCCAAGCCTTGCTAAGGATATAGCCACAGTCACGGTTTATGAGGTCGTTATTGGTGCGAATTTCGGTGGCCGCTCTAACAACGCTGTCCCAGTATCTCGACGTCTGTATCAGAATCCTCGTGCGGTCATACTCCATAGCGTGATTTTCCGACAAACAATGTTCAGCGACCGCCGACTTGCTCGGATACATCAGTCGAGTGTGCCTCTGGTGTTCACGGCATCGATCCTCGACGGTATGCATCGTCTGACCAATATACGACTTGCCACTCAAGAATCACGATTCTTGATGTTCACCGGTGTACTTAGATGATTGACCTTCATTGTCATATAATCATGCAACAGTTCTTTGGCAAGAACTTTAGATAGTCTTTTCTGGGGATTGTTGAATTCGAATTGCTCTTGTAAATTATGTATCCATTAATTCCAGCAATATTTACTGCTGTCATAATTCGAGGAATTTCACGTTTATTTTTTCGAATTTTTCCAACCACTGTCAGCTTGTCATTTTCCAACAAGTCAGCCGCAAATGGAATTGATGTGAACCAATTATCACCTGGTACATTTCTGCCAGATTTGGATATGCATTTCACCGTTCTTTTGACAATAGCATGAGGTGTGTTATCGCAGAGATAAGGCCCATCCTCTTGCTTTCCACAGTATATTTCTAAATGGCTGATTTAGAACATCCTTGCATCTGTAAGTGCAAACATTTTTATACCATATTTTGTCGGTTTTGATGGAATGCATTGTATAAACCCACACCTGCCCCTGAATGCATCCAGCATTTCATCTACTGCAACTAGTTCTGATAAACTATAATGTTTCTTGCAGTTTTCATTCAACTGATCTATCAGCAGCTAAATTGTCTGTTTCCTTCCGATGAGCTCTGTTTCTGACGTCATCAAATCTCAGTCAGCAAGAAACGAAAACGGTCTATGCCCATTGAAAGTCTAAAGTACTCCACTCCAGTACCATCTGCAGCACAGAGACCTAGTAAATTTGTGTACGATGTTCGTAGCACACCCACCAAGAAAAGGAGTCCTAAACAAGCTTTGATTTCTGTTATGTTAGTGTCTGCAGCATCTCCTTCTCTGTAATATGTAGAACGGATGGTAAATGTTAGTGCAGCGAACAATTTCTTCTAAAATGTCATCTGTGAAGAAAAGTTGTAAACAATCAATTGGATGCTTTTTTTGCTTCGCCTATGACTCCCGCTAAATGCTTGATAATATTATGTTGAGGTCTTCTTGCTCTTCTGTTTTGGATTAGAGGTCGATTGCTCCATTGCTTACCGGCTTTCCCAAAATACAAGTCAAATTTTTCGATAGAATCACTTTCGTCCAGCGACTATTCACTATCTAAATAGTGATCACTTTCGAATATTGTCTCCAGATCACTACATTCTTCATTACCAAGCTCTTCGTCCAACCACTGCGAAACCTGATCGTCATCCACTGTTCTTCTAAAAAAAAAAGGTGTATAACTTATTTCACTAATCGGTGTTGGTCAATGAAAAGGCCAATAATTGTATGACAGTCTGGATAATAAATAAATACAAAAAGTTTCTAAACGAAACTATGTTTTGTAATGTTATAAGGGAAGAAACCTCCTTACGTGCAATACATCGTAAAAGAACTGATGATAGATCGCGCCACACAATTGCATACACGCGGTCTGACAATCCGCACCTCACGAGACTGCTACTTCTGGCAATAATGACTAACTTCAATTGTTGGCAACAATTCGTTGTGGAAGGAGGGGAAGGTAGAAAAAACCGCTAATGGAAATCTTGAATTTATAAGTGATTGTTGATAGAATGATAAAATTGCGGACTCACAGTCTGCGTTGCGTGTAACCGAGGGGTAAACACGATGATTTCTGCCCGATTTTCTCGCTGCTCAAAACAAAAGTATGTGGCGCAGCTTCTAACAAAGACGTCGACGTAAATCTTCAAACACATTTGCCTTTCTCTGCAAATGTTGAGTTTTATTCCAATTTTTGGATGGTTCCCTTACTCACCACCGACAATATTACGTACGGACTTGCTCATCCAATATAAACGTATTTTGGATTTCTAAAACTCGTACCCCATATTAAATGAAAATTATAACCTAGCTGCTTTGGAATTTCACCAAACCTTATCATCTGAGGAATAAAACGTCAATATAATTGAACATATTACTGTTACCAAAAATACGCATTTGCATACATCCTTTTACACAGACGCTTATTTTCATTGCAGTAATGTACCAGACGATATGCAATACGATGGTGAGCAAACAATTACCAACAAGGTTAAGTTAAAGCCAAGCAACAGCTGATGACGAATGGTGACAATAAGATGACATTTGACTACTGCATTCACGAGACTGATAACATTCCAGGTACTATGACAGGTTTCTTATATTAATTTCAGGTCAAACCTCTCGATTCTTTCAAACCTAAATTTTATTCCATACCATGCTTTTTAGAGAAGAGGTGAAACAGGAATTTCAAGCCATGCTCGAAGAAGAAATTATAGAACCAGCTGTTAAGTTCATGAGTGCACTACGCATTGTTATTACAAATGAAGGATCATTATGCCTTGTTCTCGATTCATGATAGATCAACGACATTATAGTAATGGAAAACTGATCAACCACAGGCTTTAGACGAGCTTTTACACAAATTTCATGCTGAATCTTTTCATTCAGCACTAGAACTAAAATCGTTTTTTTGGTAGATGAAATCCACTCCAACTGTAGAAAATACATGGCATTTCTCTGTTTTGGGCAATTGCTATCAGGCCACATGGGGTAGCTGCGCATTCTAAGGCATCCTGTCATTGTCCGCATGTCTCCTCCCAAGGTTCGAGTCCTCCCTCGGGCATGGGTGTGTGTAGTGTCTACATCTACATTTATACTGCGCAAGCCACCCAACGGTGTGTGGCGGAGGGCACTTTACGTGCCACTGTCATTACCTCCCTTTCCTGTTCCAGTCGCGTATGGTTCATGGGAAGAACGACTGCCGGAAAGCCTTCGTGCGCGCTCGAATCTCTCTAATTTTATATTCGTGATCTCCTCTGGAGGTATAAGTAGGGGGAAGCAATATGTTCGATACCTCATCCAGAAACCTACCCTCTCGAAACCTGGACAGCAAGCTACACCGCGATGCTGAGCGCCTCTCTTGCAGAGTCTGCCACTTGAGTTTGCTAAACATCTCCGTAACGCTATCACGGTTACCAGATAACACTGTGACGAAACGCGCCGCTCTTCTTTGGATCTTCTCTATCTCCTCCGTCAACCCGATGTGGTACGGATCCCACACTGATGAGCAATACTCAAGTACAGGTCGAACGAGTGTTTTGTAAGCCACCTCCTTTGTTGATGGACTACATTTTCTAAGGACTCTCCCAATGAATCTCAACCTGGCACCCGCCTTACCAACAATTACTTTTATATGATTATTCCACTTCAAATCGTTCCGTAGGTGTACTCCCAAATATTTTACAGAAGTAACTGCTACCAGTTTTTTCTCCGCTATCGTATAATGATACACTAAAGGATCATTCTTTCTGTGTATTCGTAATACATTACATTTGTCTATGTTAAGGGTCAGTTGCCACTTCCTGCACCAGGTGCCTATCCGCTGCAGATCTTCCTGCAATTTTCTAACGCAGCAATTTTTCTGTATACTACAGCATCATCCGCGAAAAGCCGCATGGAACTTGCGACACTACCTGCTAGGTGATTTATATGTATTGTGAAAAGCAATGGTCCCATAACACTCCCCTGTTGTACGCCAGAGGTTACTTTAACGTCTGTAGACGTCTTTCCATTGAGAAGAACATGCTGTTCTGTTTGCTAAAAACTCTTCAATCCAGCCGCACAGCTGGTCTGATATTTCGTAGGCTTTACTTTGTATATCAGGCGACAGTGCGGAACAGTATCGAACACCTTCCGGAAGTCAAGGAAAATGGCATCTACCTGGGAGCCTGTATCTAATATTTTCTCGGTCTCATGAACAAATAAAGCGAGTTGGGTCTCACACAATCGCTGTTTCCGGAATCCATATTGATTAGTAGAGAGTAGATTCTGGGTTTCCAGAAATGACATGATACGTGAGCAAAAAACATGTTCTAAGATTCTACAACAGATCGATGTCAGAGATGTAGGTCTATAGTTCTGCGCATCTGCTCGACAACCCTCCTTGAAAACTAGAACTACCTGTGCTCTTTTCCAACCATTTGGAACCTTTCTTCCTATAGAGATTTTCGGTACACAGCTGATAGAAGGGCGGCAAGTGTCCATACCGTAAGTTAGTTTAAGTTAGGTTAAGTAGTGTGTAGTCTTAGGGACCGATAACCTCAGCAGTTTGGTTCCATAAGACCGTACAACAAATTTCCAAAATTTTCCAATTGCTATCAGTTTTGTAAACAACCATTAGTTGACGATATCTTCTGGTGCTTACATACTAGGCATGAAGTCAGTAATACCGACTGAATTGAAAGACAGAACAACCACGTATGTCGTTGACATTTTAACTGCAGAAACCACATGGTCTGACCGTAACAATACTATCAAGCATTACTTCAGACATTTCTTCAGAAAGGCTTCATATTTAATCTGAGTAAAACTCACTTTGGTAAATCTTCTATTAAATTTCTAGGTCATGTCCTTTTTGCCGACAGCAAAGTGGTCGATCCAGAAAAACGTCAAGCAATTAGAGATTACGATCGTTACTTTCAAGAAGGGTAGTAGGAGTAATCCATTTAACTACAGACCTATATCATTGACGTCGGTTTGCAGTAGGGTTTTGGAGCATATACTGTTTTCAAACATTATGAATCACCTCGAAGGGAACGATCTATTGACACGTAATCAGCATGGCTTCAGAAAACATCGCTCTTGTGCAACGCAGCTAGCTCTTTATTCGCACGAAGTAATGGCCGCTATCGACAGGGGATCTCAAGTTGATTCCGTATTTCTAGATTTCCGGAAAGCTTTTGACACCGTTCCTCACAAGCGACTTCTAATCAAGCTGCGGAGCTATGGGGTATCGTCTCAGTTGTGCGACTGGATTCGTGATTTCCTGTCAGGAAGGTCGCAGTTCGTAGTAATAGACGGCAAATCATCGAGTAAAACTGAAGTGATATCAGGTGTTCCCCAGGGAAGCGTCCTGGGACCTCTACTGTTCCTGATCTATATAAATGACCTGGGTGACAATCTGAGCAGTTCTCTTAGGTTGTTCGCAGATGATGCTGTAATTTACCGTCTAGTAAGGTCATCCGAAGACCAGTATCAGCTGCAAAGCGATTTAGAAAAGATTGCTGTATGGTGTGTCAGGTGGCAGTTGACGCTAAATAACGAAAAGTGTGAGATGATCCACATGAGTTCCAAAAGAAACCCGTTGGAATTCGATTACTCGATAAATAGTACAATTCTCAAGGCTGTCAATTCAACTAAGTACCTGGGTGTTAAAATTACGAACAACTTCAGTTGGAAGGACCACACAGATAATATTGTCGGGAAGGCGAGCCAAAGTTTGCGTTTCATTGGCAGGACACTTAGAAGATGCAACAAGTCCACTAAAGAGACAGCTTACACTACACTCGTTCGTCCTCTGTTAGAATATTGCTGCGCGGTGTGGGATCCTTACCAGGTGGGATTGACGGAGGACATCGAGAGGGTGCAAAGAAGGGCAGCTCGTTTTGTATTATCGCGTTATAGGGGAGAGAGTGTGGCAGATATGATACACGAGTTGGGATGGAAGTCATTACAGCATAGACGTTTTTCGTCGCGGCGAGAGCTTTTTACGAAATTTCAGTCACCAACTTTCTCTTCCGAATGCGAAAATATTTTGTTGAGCCCAACCTACATAGGTAGGAATGATCATCAAAATAAAATAAGAGAAATCAGAGCTCGAACAGAAAGGTTTAGGTGTTCGTTTTTCCCGCTCGCTGTTCGGGAGTGGAATAGTAGAGAGATAGTATGATTGTGGTTCGATGAACCCTCTGCCAAGTACTTAAATGTGAATTGCAGAGTAGTCATGTAGATGTAGATGTAGATGTAGATGAACAAAGCAACTTGGTAGCTTCCTACGAATGGTCAACTTTTTTCATCGCCTCGTTCGTTATTCTGTTCTGGATACCCCGAGATTATGTCAATTAACAGGCAAAAATACTATCTTTCCTAATTCTTGAATCTTAGCACGCACTCTTGAATGCACCGATACTATCACACCCTGATCCCACTAACAGTTCTGAAGCAGCCCTTGGCGTATTCATTATGCAAGAGACAGAAGAAGATGGCATTATTGTTATTAAAAGGATTGCATTTGCTAGCTGCATTTTGTCTGCTGCAGAACGCAACTATTCGATTACAGAGCTGAAAACCTTATCTTGTCGTAAGGGCTTTTACTAAATTTGGACACTTTTTGTAAGGAAGACATAACAATATTTGTACTGACCACTGTGCTATTCAATTTATGCTTTCCGCAAAATTTTCTCACTACCGCCTTGGACGATGGAAGTTATCTTTACAAGAATTTGACTTTACTGTAATCCATATCACCGGTGAAACTTCCCAGCGGATTAAAACTGTGTGTCGGATCGAGACTTGAACTCGGGGACCTCAGCCTTTCGCGGGCAAGTGCTCCACCAACTAAGCTACCCAAGCACGACTCACGATCCGTCCCCAGGGCTTCAATTCTACCAGTACCTCATCTCCTACCTTCCAGACTTCACAGAAGCTCTTCTGCGAACCTTGCAGAACTAGCACTCCTGGAAGAAAGGATACTGAGGAGACATGGCTTAGCCACAGCCGGGGGGATGTTTACAGAATGAGATTTTCACTCTGCAGCGAATGTGCGCTGGTATGAAACTTGCTGGCAGATTAAAACTGCGTACCGGACCGAGACTCGAACATGGGACCTTTGCCTTTCGTGGGCAAGTGCTCCACCATCTGAGCTATTTAAGCACGACTCACGAGTTCGAGTCTCGGCCCAGGACACAGTTTTAATCTGCCAGGATGTTTGATATCAGCGCACACTCCGCTGCAGAGTGAAAATCTTATTCTGTAAACATCCCCCAGGCTGTGGCTAAGCCATGTCTGCTCAATATTCTTTCTTCCAGGAGTGCTAGCCCTGCAAGGTTCGCAGAAGAGCTCCTGTCAAGTTTGAAAGGTAGGAGACGAGGTACTGGCAGAAATGGGTCTGTGAGGATGGGGCGTGCTTGGGTAGCTCAGTTGCTAGAGCACTTGCCTGCGAAAGGCAAAGGTCCCGAGTTCGAGTCTTGGACCGGCACACAGTTTTAATCTGCCAGGAAGTTTCATACCAGCCCTCACTCCGCTGCAGACTGAAAATCTCTTTCTGGGCATATTACCGGTTCTCAAAATGTGGTAGCAGGTGCTTTAACCCGTCCCCTTACCACCAGACAAGTCATTGCACACATTTCTGCCAAACTAACTACAGTATGTCGTACATACAACAAGTACCTCTTGAAAACTTTATTTCTGCTTCTCTTAACGACATTTCCAAAGAACAGGATAAGGACAGTATTTGGAAAATTATTAAGCAGCTTTGGCTGGTGATGTTTTCGTGTTTTTCATGGGAGGACATACACCCCTTATTGTTTTGCGTGGCGATTTCATAGTACAGGCCTACACTCATGTTTTTAGGACCTTCTTGCTTCCCACTGTTAAGAGCAATTCGGAAATCGCAACTGCTTCTTACAACACTATCGACCACCTGTTCATAACGCACGCCCTGTGGCGGAGTAGTTACTCGACAACAGCACCCCTGTAATGAACTGGCCAGCACCGAGTCCTGACCTGAATCCTACAGAACACCACTGGGATGTTTTGGAACGCCGACTTAGTGCCAGGCCTCACCGACCGACGTCGATACCTCTCCTCAGTGCAGCACTCCGTGAAGAATGGGCTGCCTTTCCCCAAGAAACCTTCCTGCACCTGATAGAACGTATGCCTGCGAGAGTGTAAGCTGTCATCAAGGCTAAGAGTAGGCCAACACCATAGTGAATTCCACCATTACCGATGGAGGGCCGGAATAACGGCATGGATACACTTGAGCATTGAGTCAAACAGAGCTTGGATGGCATGTACACGTACAGCTGCCCATGCAGCCTCATCACGATACCACAGTTCATCAAGAGTAGTGATTACCGTATTGTCACGAGCCAGTTGCTCGGCCACCATTGACCAGACGTTTTCAATTGGTGAGAGATCTGGAGAATGTCCTGGCCAGGGCAGCAGTCGAACATTTTCTGTATCCAGAAAGGCCCGTACAGGACCTGCAACATGCGGTCGTGCATTATTCTTCTGAAATGTACGGTTTCGCAGGGATCGAATGAGGGGTACAGCCACGGGTCGTAACACATCTGAAATGTAACATCCACTGTTCAAAGTGCCGTCAACGGGAACCCATACCATCACACCGGGTGATACGCCAGTATGGCGAGGAGGAATACACACTTCTAGCGTGCGTTCACGGCGATGTCGCCAAACACGGATGCCACCATCATGATGCTGTAAACAGAACCTGGATTCATCCGAAAAAATTACGTTTTGGCATTCGTGCACCCAGGTTTGTCGTTCAGTACACCATCGCCGGCGATCCTGTCTGTGATGCAGCGTCAAGTGTAACCGCAGCCATGGTCTCTGAGCTGATAGTCCATGCTGCTGCAAACGTCATCGAGCTGTTGGTGCAGATGTTTGTTGTCTTGAAAACGTCCCCATCTGTTGACTCGGGGATCGAGACATGGCTGCTCGAACCGTTACAACCATGCGGGTAAGATACGAGGCCGTTGGGATACGAGGCCGTTGGGATCGAGCACGGCATTTCGTATTACCCTCCTGGACCCACCGATTCCACATTCTGCTAATAGTCTTTGGATGTTGACCACCGCGAACAGCAATGTCGCGATACGATAAACCGCAATTGCGGTAAGCCACACTCCGACCTTTATCAAAGTCGTAAACGTAATGATACGCATTTCTCCTCTTTACACGGGGCATCAGAACGTTTCACCAGGCAATGCTGGTCAACTGCTGTTTGTGTATGAGAAATCGGTTGGTAACTTTCCCCATGTCACCACGTTGTAGGTGTCGCCACCGGCGCCAACCTTGTGTGAATGCTCTGAAAAGCTAATCATTTGCATATCACAGCATCTTCTCCCTGTCGGCCAAATTTCGCGTTTGTTGCACGTCATCTTTTCTTCGTGGTGTAGCAGTTTTAATGGCCAGTAGTGTATATTACATTTGGCTATTCAGTGCTTCAGAAACAGAAGAAAAATAAAAATACCAAATTACTGTGATCTGTGAGTTAAGATTCATCCGGAAGCGTAAAAGCGAAACAGCACCTGGGAAGTGACTGACTGAATGGGTTTGTCTTCGATACCCATCTTGGTTCATGCGTAATGAAAACATGTGCGTAGGAGTTTATTCCCAGGGCGTGGTACAGAAAAATCAGCCATCACAGAGCCACGCACACACACGTCGTGTACGCACGCGGTACCGTAAGCACAGCTGCCCTGTCTGATTTACGCACCGGCCGAAAATACAGCCGCGTGAATAAATTATGCCACGTCACGCGCCGAGTACAGTTCCGCAACGTGAGGTGCAGCGGACGTGTCGTCCACGTGGTACATATTCTGCTGGCCGTGTTGTCCGGATTATGAGAGAGGGGAAGCGGTACAATGAAATATGTACCCTGCTCCCATCCCCTCCACACTCCTTCTCCCCCCCACTTCCCCCCCTCCCCCTGCTCCCATCCCCCTCTCCCCCCCCTCCACCCGACACCGGCATTCTGTTGTAGCCCGCTTCTGTATCGCGTTATTTATAAGCGCATTACGGCGTGCAAATAGAAATAATTAAAGACAAGCGCTGTAACAATTCATAACCGGGAGCGAGGGGGTGAGAGGGACCAGTACGTGATTATCGGTGATTGCTAATGTGTTTACCGAGCGACAGATCCGCCCCCGGCGCTGTGTTGTTTGTCTCCGCTCGCGCCAGAAACAACCCTCCCCCCCCCCTTTCGCAATGCCAAAAGCGTCACCCCGCGTTCGCTAAGTAACGGGGGCGCGCAGTCAATTATTTTTCGAGCGAGGAGCCCCGTTTAAAAATTTAAAACTGCGCTCGGTAACGCAATTTCTTTTTAATGAAACAGTAATATAAGGGGAAGCAGGGTAGGGGTGTCCGTGGGGGCAGAGGAGAAATAGAGTACTGCTGAACTTGTGAGCTGAAAGTAGAAATACAAATACTAAAAACAGGAAAAAATAATACAACGCACGTAGCGGGGCTATGGAAATCGGGACACATCGATACATTCGACTGTTTTCTTTTTGTTTTTTTTTTTTTTTTTTTTGTCCTCCTGCGTGTATGTTCGATAAGCAGAGATTAATTAGAATAGCTAGAGACCAGAATAAAAGTAAACATTCTCCATCGAGTTCCAGAGACAAATATTTTAAAGAGTAACGAAACAAAAAATGCAAA
Source organism: Schistocerca gregaria (assembly GCF_023897955.1). Lineage (NCBI taxonomy): Eukaryota > Metazoa > Arthropoda > Insecta > Orthoptera > Acrididae > Schistocerca > Schistocerca gregaria. The sequence continues at coordinate 123,291,734 of NC_064929.1, forward strand.
TTCAGTAAACCTACTGAGTGAGTTAGAAACATGTATACGTGTCCCATTCAGCTTCAGAAAACGGTATAGCTTTTTGTGTAGTAGCAAAATAAAAAATAAATAAAAATTATCAAGAAAGTATTTCTTAGGTACGAAGAGGGTGTGGTGGAGAGCTGCTGTGAAGACTTAGATCAACCAGAGCACAGAATTGGTCTATCAGAGTAAAAGATTCGACAAGACAATTAACCTAATATAAAGTGTATATCAAAGGCGGAATGGATGAAGACGAACATGCCATAAGCGATCTGAATAACAAGGTAACCGGAGAAGATGGTATAGCAGCCGAGATGATAAAGTGGGGAGGCAACAAAGCAATAAACATGACCAACATAATTCACCAGACTTGGAGAACAAAGAAGTAGCGAGAAGGATGGAAGAATGCCATTGTAGTACCAATGCACAAGAAGGGGAACAAGAGAGATGCGAACAAATACAGAGGCATATCGCTACAAGAGGTCGGATACAAGGTGCTGTCAAAACTATTGCTCAAGGGAGTAGAAGAACAGGTAGAAAGTACAGTTGGCGACTACCAAGTGGGATTCAGAAAGGGAAGAGGTTGTGTAGAACATATATTTATCCTGAAGCAACTGATAGAACATAGGGCCTTAAAAAGCAAAAAGACCGTAATAACCTTCGTGGACTTCACAAAGGCATATGACTCCATAGACACTTGTTAGGATCCTGAAGAACTGAGGACGTGATGGAACTACACAAGAACTCATAAAGGAAATTCTGACAGACACAAAAGCAAGTGTGAGACTCAGGGGAGCACTGTCAGAAGAATTTGAGATCAAGACGTCAACAGGGAGATGGATTGTCACCATTGTTGTTCAGTATAGCACTGGACGAAGTGATCTGGCAGTGGAGAGCAACAAGTGAGGAAATGGGAATACCAAAGGTCCATGTGGGAGACAAAAACGACAACAGGGCTCAAGTGGACTGCCTAGCCTTTGCAGATGACATAGTAATAGCAAGTGAGACGGAAGAAGAGGCAAAGACACAACTCGACAACTTAAGTAAGGTAGCCAGCCATGAAGGTGAGACTGAGATCCGCGTACAACAAGACAAAGACATTAAACACCACTGCAGACTGGGACACACCGGAAGGCACTGTGCAAATGGTGAACAAATTTAAATACCTGGGAGAATTTATAACAGGCAGGAACAGAAGCAAGGAGGGAATGACAGAGAGGATAAAGAAGATGAGGTCAGACTTCTGCATGGCGAGAGAGAGATACAATAACAAGAATATATCCACAGAGGTAAAGATAAGCCACTACAGGGCAACAGTGAGCAATTCAATATTATACGCTGCTGAGACGATGACACTAGGAAGAAATGGGGCAGAACAACTAGAGAAAGTAGAGAGAAAAATACTGCGAAAAATACTAGGTCCCAAAAAGGGTGGAGAGAGATGGATGCGAAGACCTATGGAAGAATTGTACTGGAACATGAGAACGATATCTGAGGAAATCAGACTAAAAAGGGCAAGGTTTGCTGGGCATGTAGTTAGAATGAGTATGGACAGAATGACGAAGAGAGTGTGGGAAACAACAGGGAGGACAAGAGGAAAGACAGGAACCAAGTGGGTTGTTGAACTTCGGAAGGACTGGTTGGAATTGGGGATCAAGGTCGAGGGAAAGGAAAATTGGAGGAACGAATATACACCAATCAATATGCCGATCAATGACAGAGAAGAATACAGGAAAAGATTAGAGTGTCACCAGTGAAGCTGAACGGAGAGAAGGACATTGAAGATCACGGAAGAAGAGCGGGAGAGAAGAAGAGAAAGAATGAAGCGGTTCTGGGAGAAGAGGAGGAAAATGCAGTCCACGAAGTGGCTACCCGTGGTCCTACAGAGTTTAATTTCTAGTGAAGGTATTGAAATGGACATTTGCACTTCACTGATAGTCTTGGAGACTTGTGTCACGCTGCAGTATTATGCACCATAAGTCATTCTGTGTTCGTTTTGAAAGCGGAATGGTACGTGTGCGATCTTGTAAGATCAGCCGAATTTCTTTTCTAAATCATTCCTAACGACTGCGCGATGTATAACTCCACGTGCAAAAGCAATAAGACTACAAATATATCTTATTTCAAGTAAGTATGTTTAAAAATATTACCTGTTACTGTTTTGAACATTTCTGTTATTGACGAGCAAAAAAAAAAGAAAGTGGTATAGGGTACCCTCTGCCACGCACCAAACGGTAGTTCGCACAGTATGTAAACGTAGAAAGAACTTTGACGTTTTTAACTTTTCCTGAATACGTGAATTTATTGTTTTAGGCAGGGTTTCGTAATTTACTTATGCAGTACCATCCACCTTGTCCCTTCACTTTGACTTTCGAAAACATAGCAGGAGGATTGTTCAGTTTGCTTACTCAGGCCGGAGTGTTGCCCCTCTATGGTATTCTGCCTCATGGGTCTTGATTAGCGTCTTTCCTGTGTTGTTATTTCGCTGCTACAGACATATCACCTCCAGAGGTACCATGAAACTAGGCTTATGTGTTTTACAGACATGTCAACAATTTGATACCAGAAACTCAAATAAGCTTAATGAAGTGAAGACCAATAGTATTCTACTTTCTCGCTACAGTTTCATTGCTCAGATTCCACTTTATTTACGTTTTTTTCGACAAAGGGATAAGAATTGACATCCAACGATAGTTTTGACGCTCTCTACTGCACCTATTCATATTGTCGAATCTCTGTTCTGCCGAATTAAGTAACAATGACACTACAGATGGGGCCTAGCTGTCGCGAAAAATTAATGCATTCGGAACTATGAAATTTTTGCAGTACATAGGGTGAGCGATTTGCACCATCTGCTTGTCCATCATTATTTTCAGTCTTTGTTTATTTACTCTTCTGCTTTCTATATACAAGTAAAATATCACTTTTTCGCTACGTCATCAGAAAAGTAAAACTATACACTACGCAAAAATAAATAAATAAATAAAAATATTAGATCAATGACCGAATTTTGGAGTAATAAAAGTAAGGACTGCCAACACCAATTCTCGGTTTAGGCTTTTTATTGCACTGATTCATATTGTCGAATATGTTCTAAGTAACAATGTAGAGAAAACTGACTCATGGAGAAATACTTAGATACACAAGGATATGTGGACCTGCATCATACACTGACTGGCAGTTTACTCAAACACTATTGCAAATTTGTCTAGGATTTCTCGCAAACACATGCCATGTTGTTGTTGTGGTCTTCAGTCCAGAGACTGGTTTGATGCAGCTCTTCATGCTACTCTATCCTGTGCACTTCTTCATCTCCAAGTAACTATTGTAACCTACATCCTTTTGAATCTGCTTAGTGTATTCATCTCTTGGTCTCCCTCTACGATTTTTACCCTCCACGCTGCCCTCCAATACTAAATTGGTGGTCCCTTGATACCTCAGAACATGTCCTACCAACCGATCCCTTCTTCTGGTCAAGTTGTGCGACAAACGTGTCTTCTCTCCAGTTCTATTCAGTACCTCCTCATTAGTTGTGTGATCTACCCATCTAATCTTCAGAATTCTTCTGTAGCACCACATTTCGAAAGCTTCTTGTCTAAACTATTAATCGTCCACGTTCCACATCCATACACGACTACACTCCATACAAATACTTTCAGAAACGACTTTCTGACACCTAAATCTACACTCTATGTTAACAACTTTCTCTTCTTCAGAAACGCTTTCCTTGCCATTGCTACTCTACATTTTATAGCCTCTCTACTTTGACCATCATCAGTTATTTTGCTCCCCAAATAGCAAAACTCCTTTACTACTTTAAGTGTCTCATTTCCTAATCTAATTCCCACAGCATCACCCATTCTACTTCGACTACATTCCATTATCCTCGTTTTGCTTTTGTTGATGTTCATCTTATGTCCTCCTTTCAAAACACTGTCCATTCCGTTCAACTGTTCTTCCAGATCCTTTGCTGTCTCTGACAGAATTACAATGTTATCGGCAAACCTCAAAGTTTTTATTTTTTCTACATGGATCTTAATTCCGAATTTTTCTTTTGTTTCCTTCACTGCTTGCTCAATATACAGATCGAATAACATCGAGGAGGGGACTACAACCCTGTCTTATCCCCTTTCCAACCACTGCTTCCCTTTCATGCCTCTCGAAACTGCCTTCTGGTTTCTGTACAAATTGTAAATAGCCTTTCGATCCCTGTATTTTACCCCTGCCACCTTCAGAATTTGAAAGGGAGTATTCCAGTCAACATTGTCAAAAGCTTTCTGTGTGTCTACAAATGCTAGAAACGTAGGTTTGCCTTTCCTTAATCTATTCTCTGAGATAAGTCGTAGGGTCAGTAATACCTCACGTGTTCCAACATTTCTACGTCAACTGACGTTCCCCGAGGTCGGCTTCTACCAGTTTTTCCATTTGTCTGTACAAAATTCGTGTTAGTATTTTGCAGGCGTGACTTACTAAACTAATTGTTCCGTAATTTTCACATCTGTCAACGCCTGCTTTCTTTGGGATTGGAATTTTTTTATTCTTCTTGAAGTCTGAGGGTATTTCGCCTGTCTCATACATCTTGCTCACCACATGATAGACTTTAGTCAGGACTGGCTCTCCCATTTGAACCATTCTACTTATGTTTTCATTTGTCCTCTGTCAGCGTCAGCACGTGGATGTGTTCCTTTACCCCGAGTACCTGCACTAAGCGCTGGGAGCGTCAACCTCAGTGTTGTGTTATGTAGTTAATCACGTTGTGTTTCAGTGAGTGGTACACTGTGATACATTTTTGAATGGGTCCTTACGAGAAGAAATGAATTTGCGAATAAAAAATACAGAGTGCCATTTAAAAAGAAATCAAACTACTGTCCCTTTCTTTGTAAAAGACAAAGCTACAACGAAGGCAGTCATGCTGATTGATGTCCCCCTGACGACTAAAGAATATTTGCTTGAAACATTTGGTTTTTTGCTTCTGGACAAACAGTTATTTAGGGTGGTCAAAGTAAATGGGACACCCTGTATATAACTTTTTGTGTTGTGTGTGATTTGTTGATCAACCCATAAAAGTCAAGGGGAAGTTCGACGGGAGGGAATGGAACGTATTCACATTTTTGTTTTCTTTTTTGTTTTTGAGTCACTTTCTTCTGAGTAGTTTCATGCGACCTGCGACGATTTCGTCTTCTCACAACCTCTTCGGTTCAGAGTAGCACTTGCAACAGACATCCGAACCTCGCGACTGCTACGGTCGCAGGTTCGAATCCTGCCTGGGGCATGAATGTGTGTGATGTCCTTAGGTTAGTTAGGTTTAAGTAGTCCTAAGTTCTAGGGGACTGATGACCTCAGATGATGTTAAGTTCCAAAGTGCTCAGAGCCATTTGGACCATTTTTTGAGCAACAGACATCCTCAATTATTTGCGTGATGTATTCCAATCTCTGTCTTCTTCTACAGATTTTGGCCTCAATAGCCCCCTCTGTACCATGCAAATCATTCCCGGGTGTCTTAAGAGATGTCCTATCATCCTGTCCCTTCTTCTTATCAGTGTTTTCCACATATTCCTTTGCTCTCCGATTCTGCGCAGAAGGTCCTCATTCCTTAGCTTATCTGTCCACTTAATTTTCAAAATTTGTCTGTGTCACCAATCCTCAAATATTTCTTCCCGTTTTCCCACAGTGCACGTTTCACTGCCATACAATGCTGTGATCCAACCGTACTTCCTCAGAAATTTCTTCCTCAAATTAAGGCCAATGTTTGATACTAGTAAACGTCTCTTGGCCAGAAATGCCCTTTCTGCCATTGCTAGTCTGCTTTTGATGTCCTCCTTGATTCATCCGTCATTTGGTTGTTTCACTGCTTAGGTAGTAGAATTCTTTAACTTCATTTATTTTGTGACAATCAGTCCCGATGTCATTTCTGCTACTCCTCATTACTTTAATATTTCTTCGATTTACTCTTAGTCAATGTTCTGTTCTTATTAGACAGTTCATTCCATTCACGGGATCAGGTAATACTTCTTCACTTTCACTCAGGGACGCAATGTTATCAGCGAATCGTATCAACGAAATTTTCACATTGAATCTTAATTCCAATCCTGAACCTTTCCATCATTGCTTCTTCGATGTGCAGGCCGAAGAGTAGGGGCGAAAGGCTACGTCCTTGTCTTACACTCTTTTTGATACCAGCACTTCGTTCTTCGTCATGCACTCTTATTATTTCCTATTGTACATATTGTATATTACCCGTCTCTCCCTATAGCTTACCCCTACTTTCTCCAGAATTTAGAACATCTTGTACCGTTTTACATTGCCGAACGCTTTTAGAAATGTAGACAAGTCCTATGAACGTGTCTTCGTTTTCCTTTAGTCTTGCTTCCATTACTGACCGCAACGTCAGAATTGCTTCTCTCGTGTCTTACCTTTCCTAAACCCAAACCTATCGTCATCTATCTCATGCTCAATTTTGTTTTCCATTCTTCAGCATATTATTCTTGTAAGCAACTTGGATGCATGAGCTGTTAATTTGATTGTGTGATAGTTCTCGCACTTCTTAGTTCTTGCCGTCTTCGGAATTGTTTGGATAATATTTTTCCGAAAGTCAGACGGTATGTCGCAAGACTCATATATTCTACACAGCGACGTGAATAGTCGTTTCGTTGCCACTTCCCCCAAGATTTTAGAAACTCTGATGGAATGTTATTTATTCCTTTTGCATTATTTGATCTTAAGTCAAAAAATGGTTCAAATGGCTCTGAGCACTATGGGACTTAACATCGATGGTCATCAGTTCCCTAGAACGTACAACTACTTAAACCTAACTAACCTAAGGACATCACACAACACCCAGTCATCACGAGGCAGAGAAAATCCCTGACCCCACCGGGAATCGAACCCGGGAACCCGGGCGCGTGAAGCGAGAAAGCTACCGCAAGACCACGAGATGCGGACAATCTTGAGTCCTCCAAAGCTCTCTTAAACTCTGATTCTATTGTTGGATCCCCTCTGTGTTTTATATCGACTCCTGTTTCTTCTTCTATCACATCAGTCAAATCTTCCCCGACATACAGGCCTTCAGTGTAATCTTTCCACCTACCAACTCTCCCCTGTGTATGTAACTGGAATTCTCAGAAAAATGGCTCTCAGCACTATGGGAATTAACTTCTCAGGTCATCAGTCCCCTAGAACTCAGAACTACTTAAACCTAACTAACCTAAGGTCATCACACACATCCATGCCCGAGGCAGGATTCTAACCTGCGACCGTAGCGATCGCGCGGTTCCAGACTGTAGCGCCTAGAACTCGACCACACCGGCTGGTGTGGAATTCTCGTCGGACTCCTAATGTTACCACCCATGCTTTCAATTTCCTACCGTGGTTTGTTTTGAATTTCCTATTGCTAAGTTAGTCCTTCAGACAATCATTTCTTTTACGATTTCTTCACAATTTTTATGCAGCCATTTCACCATAGCTTCCCTGAGCTTAATTTTTAATTCATTCCTCAGCGACTTATATTTCTGTATTCCTTAATTTCCCTGAACGTATTTGTACTTCCTTCTTCCATCGATCAGCTCTTGGAGTTTTCAGATTTGTGTGGGTGATATTTTTTCGGAAATCAGATGGTGTGTCACCAGACTCATACTTTCTACACACCGACGTGGATAGACGATTCGTTGGCACTTCGCCCAATGAATTTAGATACTGTGATGGAATGTTCTCAATCCCTTCTGCCATGTTTGATCTTAAGTCCTGCAAAGCTCTCTTAAATTCTGATTCTAATTTTAAATACCCTCTCTATTCTATATCGACTCCGGTTTCCTCTTCTAACACATCAGACAAATCTCCCCCTCATACAGGCGTTCAGTGTACTCTTTCCACCTACCCACTCTCTCCTGTGTACGTAACACTGGAATTCTCGTCGGAGTCGTAATGTTACCAAATGGCTAAAATGGCTCTGAGCACTATTGGACTTAACTTCTGAGGTCATGATTCCCCTAGAACTTAGAACTACTTAGACCTAACTAACCTAAGGACATCCATGCCCGAGTGAGGATTCGAACCTGCCACCGCGGCGGTCGCGCGGTTCCAGACTGTAGCGCCTAGAACCGCTCGGCCACTCCGTCGGCTGCTGAATTTCCCAGAACATTTTTGTACCTCCTTCTTCCATAGATGAGCTCTTGCAGTTTTCAGAATTGTGTGGATGATATTTTTCCGGAAGTCAGATGGTGTGTCTCCAGACTTACGTTCTACACACCAACGTGGACAGTCGCTTTGTTGTCACCTCCCCCAACGAAACAAAATGAGTAATTAGGAAACAGACAGTAACTAACCCCAGGTTACGGCTAGTACGTTACAAGGCGATACAACTTGTTCACTCTCGACACAGAAATTCTTCCCGCCTTGCGCGCTGCCAGACTACCGCCGCCCAGCTTATTAACGCGCCTATCAGCCGCCGGTGCTGCGAGATTCTTTCCTCTCAAAGAGCCTTCCTCCACCCCCGCTGCCGCCTTTCTGGCCTTTGGCGTGCAACAGCCGGGCTGCAGCGGCCGCGCTGGAGCAGTCGCTGACCGGACGGAACGTAAAGTTTGGCCGAGCGGAATTCCCTCGCCGGCGCAGATTCCGGCCCGGAATGCGCCAATATCGCCCTAGCCCGAGGGGGTGGTTCCAGCGGTGCCGGAGGAGAAGAACTGGAGCCCGGCCGCTGGAAAAGGCGGCGACGTGTGCGCGGCGGCTGGAGGCCGGCGCGGAGAGGCGCGGTCCGTCGATATCCAGGTCAGTCGGGTCGGGCTTGCGAGGTCAGCATCGTAAACAGCGCCACTGCAGCTCCGGCGAAGTTGTTTCTCCGTCCACAACCGATCTCTCAGTTGTACGAGAGCTACACTCCAGAGACCTGTTCGTGGCACAGAGAAACGGTACAGCAGTACCCGCTCTATAAGCAGCAGGTTTCGCTGCTCGCTCGCACCGGGAAATAGAAAAAGAGGCGGCTCCGCAGCCAATTTTGTTACACGACGCGGCAGGCCGCGGGTGCAACAGAACCCATGTGGACGGGTGGAAGGAAATGTGTCAGACTTCATAATACGTATTTATATATCATGTGTATTATGCATTTCTTGTGCGTGGATGTGAATCTGCACATGAACTTTCCTAATCGTCCTCACACATTTCCATAAAGCGTGGATAGTAGTACTGTAGTATAGTAGTGCCAACCTTACTCCTGGCTAGGGGATCAGAGAGACAGCACAGGCAGGTAAAAGTCAAAGACTTTCCAGTGTCACAAGATTTGTGGTGGAGTGGTTGGTCACGGCCAAGTGGTTCGACCACCACCTCCAACGGGGCCCATTGAAGACCTCCGGGTGCCCGCCAGATATTCATGGGGAGTGTTACAGAAGACGGGTTAGTGAGCAGACGTGCCCTCACTGCGTCTGTCTCAGTGTTCACGCATGGAAGAGAGGTATTTGAATATTTGTACTAATTTTTTTATTTCCAGCTTCGGATTGTGTAAGGAAATTAGTAATCTCGTTAATGTGTTAATGTATCTGGTCCCCAGTTTGCCTTTTATCCTCCTCACTTAGTGGATGCTCTATGCAAAATATTGGGAGGCTTTGGTGGTATACATTCGGCCAACGCAATTCCGTCTTGCCTGTAGAAAAGTGCGTGCAGATTCCTATATAATATACTCGAGCTATAAGTTGTAAAATTGTAATATCTGTAAATTGGAACACTTGTTGCAATCGCTGTAAAATCGAGTGATAATATTTAAAATAAATACGTAATCAATTGCCATCAATCTTTAACATACCTTAAAAATCACAAAGAAGTCAAGTTAAAGGAATTTATTTAAAATAAGAGCTATAAAATGCAGGGACCCACACACTAGCGTGTGAGTCCTCCAGCCCCTTGCCTAGTATCGTACAGAAAGGGCACGCTCTCTAGGTAGCGCTCTCAAGCTCCCCTCCCCAGTTATCCGTTGCGCAATTTTGATTCAGGGCTTGACGACATCAACTTTCATCTGCCGTCGCTAGGCAAGGAGGTATGACGGTAAATTTTCAACAAAAACAGAAACTGACAGTGTAATACGTGTATATTTCTATTGTCTATTGTCAAACCATGATTTATGAAAGATGTTTATATTTCATTAATAGGATTAAGTAGGAATGATTAATATCTGTTAGTTTGGATATAATTGTGGTATCAGGGAATGTCTGCATCGAAGTATTGCTGGCGGGAGCAACCGCACATTGATATAATTTTAAAAAAGGGCGATAGAGACCCCGTACGGGTACATTTTAAGAAAAGAGAGGGAAAGACGGCGCATTCATTTTCTAATGGTAGCAGGGACTGTCTGCACCAGAAAGCATTGTTGGCAGGAGAGACCGCACTTTATCGTTCGCAGAAAGTCAGTAGTAAGTAGAGTTGGGCAACACGATTCTTTTTCCCGATGCGATTCCTACGATTCAATCTCACATTGCGAATCGATTCCTACGATTCGATCACGATTCTTACACGATTCATTCTAGTCTGCGATGGCACGATTATTACGGAATGCAAAAAGTTCTACATGTTACTCACAGATGGCACAACATGTCTGAAATTGTCAATGGAGTTAGAATCGAACTGTGTCATGATAAGATATGCCAGAAATAGTTTATTTATGAGTAAACATGCGTATGACGTTACAAGTGTGATTCTCGATTTATACGTGTAATGCCTTAGTTGATGATGGTTCACGTTTGATTTGATTGCATCTATTGTTTTATTTCAGTATGCCAGGAAAGAGGAGTCGATTTGTGTGAAAGGTGGTGCAAAATTACGTGGTATGCCAGTTAGGTTGTGTGGCTTCAACGTATCTAACTACAGACGTCTGTTTTATAGTAACAAAATCTAGCAGTGAGGCAGACGTGGTTCGGCTCATATCATCCTTTGTTTTTCTGTGCTAAGATGTCTTTCCAAGTCCACATCACCCTTGTAATTCATAACGCAGCTGACAGCCCTCCCACACAGAAAATTTAGCTTAACTTTCACTTCTTCTAAATACAAATCATAGGTACTTTGCTTTTAATTTGTCTGAGAACTAGCCGCTATCACTACTATTTGCGTGAGAATACTTCATACTTTTAAACAGTAGGATTCAATCGTATACAGCGACATTACTTCACTAAAATCTAATATGAATCTGGCTGATGGTAGCGATAGTAAATGGGAAATGCCTTTACACTGGTTCACGTCAGCCACCGCCAAGCGTCACCTTGGTTTTTACGAGTAGTTTACGGCCCATGAACTCCCGTTTGTTCGTTCAGAGCTTTCTTTGTTCACACGCATCCTGCACTTGACTGCCATCTGGCGGTCGCAATCATTCGGCACGACTCGGCATGATTTGGAAGTTGTTTTCGAACATAGCGTACTAAGAATCAATGAATCGTTGGAAATTGGAATCGTCACGACTCGGGAAACGCGCAATCGTTCTTACGATTCTTTTGAACGACGATTCGTCCGTATCACGATTCGATTCTTACGATTCTTTATTTAGAGTCGTTCAATTGAACGACTCATTCACGAATCGCCACAACTCTAGTAGTAAGCAAGAAGTGAAGCGAGTCGGCAGAGATCCGAAGCGAGAGGTTGAGAGGAGCGGTGTGCCTGCCAGCCACCAGCTATGATTTACTAGATATTATAAACGGATGTACAGAGACATCAGCTACCTGTTATCGTAAGAGGAACTAATATTACTGAATTATTTTTTTTGAGGAACTCAAGACTACTGAAGGTATGTTTGTGCAATGCTAGTTGTAAGATTATTGTAAAAATAAGTCCCATATGAACGTTTGTAAAATCATTTCATTACCAACAGTAAATATATGAAGCGTTTTCAGAATATAATTAATTGTTGCCAGCAATATTGCGTTACTGATTGTAATTCATCCCAAAAACCATCAACGTAAAACTTTGCAATATTTTATTGTTGTCAACAATAAGGTTTAACAATGTATTATGTAACTTCAGTCAAATTAATTAAAGAATAACGCCAGATTTTCTGTTAAAGAATATCGTCAGCTTTGGTAATAAATACAGCCACTTATTATGACAGCCCACCAGCAGGTAATAGAGTATAGTAAACTAGAGTAAGTATATTCATGCCGCAGTTCGATGAAGCAGTCAGATGGCGATCCAGTAACAGTAAAGAAGGTAAGGAACACTTTTGGGTTATTGCAGGCAACGACTGAGGGCCACGACGACGACACATTCTATGTTTTCTTCGAAATAATCAGGAAATCACTTTTAATAAGCAGCATTTACAGTTGTATGCGAAGATTGCACTTATTATTATTGAGAAAGGGAATGAAATTCAAAGAGAAGATTTCATTTGTTATTATTAAGCAAAAGATATCCTAAGACATGGTTTCATAGGTTATGGTAAAAGGGAAGGTTGTGTAACAAAAGAGATATAGAGGAGACGGGAAGGTTTCAACAGTAGCAAAGTAAAAGCAGAAATGCTGAACACCGTATTCAATTGCTTTATCCCGAAAGATAAAGACATAACGCTCCAGGTTACTTGTCGAAACACTACAAACCTCATAGAGATATTAATTTTAATGATGTACTGTAACAGCTACAGATAAAGAAGGCTCCATTGTCCGATGGGATCCTATGAGATTTTATACAGAATGTACTCAGAGGTAACTACAGTTGGTTCGTCTTTAGGTTGGTGAATAAGTTCGTAAGGCGTTTGTTTTGCATGATGGTTTTCCTGTTGCTATGGCTTTATTTATCGATTATCACTTTTAATTTGCAGTTCATTGTTGCTATTTCTTTCTTTCTTTCACTGGTGCCACGTCCCGCGCTGACACAGGGTCGGCATTGTTAGGAACGTATTTGGCAAGGTTAGTATGAAGGGATGGCTGGATGCCCTTCCTGCCGCCACTTTATACCCCTCGGGACAGAATTAGTGTACCCCAACTGCTTTGTCGAGTGTAATTCATAGAAAAGTGAGAACGCGTTCAAATGTCTGCAAGTCGTGTAACTAAGGCGGGACGTGGGGACCAGCCCTGTATTCACCTAGTCGGATGTGGAAAACCGCCTAAAAACCACATCCAGATTGTCCGGCACACTGGCCCTCGTTGTTAATCCGCCTGGCAGATTCGATCCTGCGCCGGCGCGCCCACCCGAGTCCAGGAGGCAGCGCTTTAGCGCGCTCGGCTACCCTGGCGGGTTCATGGTTGCTATTTGAGTTTACTTATTGTCATTTCCCCCGTGAATAATAATCTCGCAGTTGGTGGGGAGGTTGCCATGCCTCAGCAACACAGATAGTCGTACCGTATGTGCAACCACAATGGAGGGGTATCTGTTGAGAGGCCAGTCAAACGTGTGGTTCCTGAAGAGGGGCAGCAGCATTTTCAGCAGTGGCGAGGGCAACAGTTTGGATGACAAACGGATCTGGCCTTGGAAAGTCAACCAAAATTGCCTCACTCTGCTTGTACTGCGAACGGCTGAAAGCAAGGGGGAAACTACAGCTGTAATTTTTCCAGAGGGCATCCAACTTTACTGTCTGGTTAAATGATGATGGCATCCTCTTGGGTAAAATATTCCGGAGGTAAAATAGCCCCCCAATCAGATCTCCGGGTGGGGACTACTCAGGAGGACGTCGTTATCAGGAGAAAGACAACTGGCGTTCTATGGATTGGAGCGAGGTGGCTCATTATATAGCACTGTGGACTCGCATTCGGGAGGTCAACGGTTCCAACCCGCGTCTGGCCATCCTCATTTAGATTTTCCACGGTTTCCCTGAATCGCTTCAATCACATGCCGGGTTGGTTCCTTTGAAAGGACACCGCCGACGTCCTTCTCCATCCTGCCCCAATCCGATGGGACTGATGACCTCACTGTTTGGACCCCTCCATCCAACGAACCAACCAACCAACCAAAACTGCTTTACAGTGCACGTGATGAAAACAGATGAAATGATAATAACATTCTCTCTGATAAAATATTCCAGAGGTACAATAGTTCTCCATTCGGTTCTATAAACTGGCATTCTACGTATTACAGCGTGCAACGTCAGATTCCATATGTTAACATTATATATAGTTGCAATTAGTGAAATTCGGTGGCAGGAGGAACAGGACTTCTGGTCGGCAGAATAGAGTTATAAACGAAAATCAAGTACTAGTAATGTAGAAGTGGGTTTAATGATACATAAGAAAAAAGGAATTTCGATAAGGCTACTATGAATAGCATGTTGTTGTTGTTGTCTTCAGTCCTGAGACTGGTTTGATGCAGCTCTCCATGCTACTCTATCCTGTGCATGCTTCTTCATCTCCCTGTACCTACTGCAACCTACATCCTTCTGAATCTGCTTAGTGTACTCATCTCTCGGTCTCCCTCTACGATTTTTACCCTCCACGCTGCCCTCCAATGCTAAATTTGAGATCCCTTGATGCCTCAAAACATGTCCTACCAACCGATCCCTTCTTCTAGTCAAGTTGTGCCACAAACTTCTCTTCTCCCCAATCCTATTCAATACCTCCTCATTAGTTACGTGATCTACCCACCTTATCTTCAGTATTCTTCTGTAGCACCACATTTCGAAAGTTTCTATTCTCTTCTTGTCAAAACTAGTTATCGTCCACGTTTCACTTCCATACATAGCTACACTCCAAAAAAATGAACAGCATAGTGAACACATTATCGTAGGCAAGATAGCCACGAACCCTACGCCTACCGCAATAGTTAAAGTTTATATGCTAACTATCTCCGCAGTTGATGAAGAGATTGAAGAAATGTATAATAAGGTAAAAGAAATTATGAAGAGAGTTAAAAGAAACGAAAATTTAATTGTAATTCAATAGGAGGAAAAGGAAGATTAGGAAAATAGTAGGTGAATATAGTCTAGGAGAGAGAAATAAAAGAGGAAGCTGCCTGGTAGAATTTTGCACAGAGCATAATTTAATCATCGCCAACACTTGGTTTAAGAAGCATACAAGAATGCTGTTTACCAGGAAGAGACCTATAGATACTGGAAGGTTTCAGATTGATTATATAATTGTTAGACAGAGACCTCGGAACCAGATTTTAAATTGTAAGACTTTTTCAGTGGCATACGTGGTCTCTGGCCACATTTTATAGGGATGAACTGTAGATTAAGACTGAAGAAATCGCAGAAAGGTGGAAAATTATGGAGATGAGATCTAGATGAGTTGAAAGAACCAGAGAATGATGGGAGTTTCAGAGAGAACATAAGGCAACGATAGACTAAAACATAGGAAAGTAATCAAGTAGAAGATGATTTAGTGGATTTAAGAGATGAAATAGTGAAAGCAGCAGTGGTTCAAACAGATAAAAAGACAAGGTGTAGTAGAAATCCTTAGATAACACAAGAGATATTGAATTTAATTCATTAAAAGTAAAGATCTAAAATGCAGAAAATCAAGCAGTCGGAAGGGAATACAGAGGTGGAAAAAATGAGATGGACAAAAAGGGCAAAATTGCAAAGCAGGGATGGCTAGGGGGCAAATATAAGGATTTAGAAGCATATTTCACTAGGGGAAAGATAGATACAGTCTACAGGAAAATTAAGGAGACCCCTGGGGAAAAGAGAATCAGCTGTATGAATATCTGCAAATGAGATGGTAAAGCAGTCCTGAAAGGTGGAAGGAGTAAGTAGAAGGTCCATTTAAGGGAGATGAAATTGAAGGCAATATTGTATAAAGGGAAGAGCACATAGATGGAGGTGATATTGCGAGAAGAATTTGGTACAAAGCTCTGAACGATCTGAACCGAAACAAGGTACCAGGAGCAGACGACACTTCGTCAGAACTACTGATAGCCTTGGGAGAGCCAACCCTGATAAAACTCTTCTATCTGGTGTGCAAGACAGGAGAAATACCGTCTTCAAGAAGAATGTAATAATTCCAGTTCCAATGAAAGCAGGTGCTGATAGGTGTGGATGTTGCCAATCAGTACGTTTAATACGTCATGGTTGCAGAGTACCAATACGAATTCCTTACAGAAGAATGAAAAAAACTGGTAAAAGCTGACCTCGGACAATATCAGTTTGGATTCTGGGGGAATGTAGGAACATGAGAGGAAATATTGAAACTACGATTCATATTAGGTTAAGGAACGGTAAACCTACGTTTATAGCATCTATAGATAGAGCAGTGTTGACTGCATTACTCGCTTTGAAATTCTGAAGGTAGAAGGGCAAAATACGGGAAGAAAAAGGCTATTTACAACTTGTACAGACGATAGTTATAAGAGTCGATGGACAGGAAAGGGAAACAATGGTTGAGAAGGGAGTAAGACAGGGTTGCAACGTAAAGGATACTAAAGAAAAATTTGGAGTAGGAATTAAACGTCAGAGATATGGAATAAACTAGGAGATTTGCTGATGACATCGCAATTCTGTCAGAGACAGCAATGTACTTGGAAGAGCAGATGGACGGAATGTTCAGTGTCTTGAAAGGAGGATTTAAGATGACTAATAACAAATGCAAAACAAGGACAATAGACTGAAACTGAATTAAATCAGGTGATTCTGAGGGAATTAGATAAGGAAACGAGACACTTAAAGCTACAGATGAGTTTTGCTATTCGGCCAGCAAAATAATTGACGATGGTCGAAGTGGAGAAGATACAAAATGTAAACTGGCTGCGGCAAGGGAAGCGTTTCTGAAGAAGAGAACTTTCTTACCATCGAGTATAGACTTAAGTGTCAGGAGGCCTTTTCTGAAAGTATTTGCATGGAATGTAGTCATGTACGGAGGTGAAACGTGGACGATAAATAGACAAAAGAGGAATAGAAGCTTTCGAAATGTAGTGCTATAGAAGAATGCAGAAGATTAGATGGAAAGTTCATATAATAAATGAGGAGGTATTGAACAGAATTGGAGAGAAGAGAAATTTGTGGCACAACTTGACGAGAAGAAGGGATCGGTTGGTAGGGGATATTCTGAGGCATCAAGGGATCACCAATTTAGTATAGGAGGGCACCGTGGAGTGTAAAAATCGTAGAGGGAGATCCAGAGATTAATACACTAATCAGATGCAGAAGGATGTAGGTTGCGGTAGGTACTGGTAGATGAAGAAGCTTGCACAGGATGGAGTAGCATGGAGAGCTGCACCAAACCAGTCTCTGGATTGAAGTCCACAACAAAATATTATGTTAGTAAACTAAAAGTTAAGAATTGTTAACCAATAAATATGCATCATGATTCAAGCTTATAGAAATCATCAATGATAATTATCTTGCGTTAAAGACTCGCTATATATACAACGTGTAATGGGAATGAGAGCAGATATTTTTATTTATACGTACACACACACGACTGCAAAATACTAATGCGAATTCTTTACAGACGAATGAAAAAACTAGTAGAAGCCGACCTCTGGGAAGATCAGTTTGCATTCCGTAAAAATACTGGAACACGTGAGGCAATACTGACCCTACTTATCTTAGAAAATAGATTAAGGAAAAGCAAACCTACGTTTCTAGCATTTGTAGACTTAGAGGAAGCTTTTGGCAATGTTGTCTGGAATACTGTCTTTCAATTTCTGAAGGTGGCAGGGGTAAAATATAGAGAGCGAAAGGCTGTTTACAATTTGTATAGAAACCAAATGGCAGTTATAAGAGTCGAGGGACATGAGGGGCATTAAAGGGAAGCAGTGATTGGAAAGGGAGTGAGACAGGGCTGTAGCCTCTCCCCGATGTTATTCAATCTGTATATTGAGCAAGCAGTGAAGGAAACAAAAGAAAAATTCGGTGTAGGTATTAAAATCCATGGAGAAGAAATAAAAACTGTGAGGTTCGCCGATGACATTGTAATTCTGTCAGAGACTGCAAAGGACTTGGAACAGCAGTTGAACGGAATGGACAGTGTCTTGATAGGAAGGTATAAGATGAACATCAACAAAAGCAAAACGAGGATAATGGAAAGTAGTCGAATTAAGTCGGGTGATGCTGAAGGTATTCGATTAGGAAATGAGACACTTAAAGTAGTAAAGGAGTTTTGCTATTTGGGGAACAAAATAACTGATGATGGTCGAAGTATAGAGGATGTAAAATGTAGACTGGCAATGGCAAGGAAAGCGTTTCTGAAGAAGAGACATTTGTTAACAGCGAGTATAGATTTAAGTGAGACGAAGTTGTTTCTGAAAGTATTTGTATGGAGTGTATCCATGTGTGGAAGTGAAACATGGATGATAAATAGTTTAGACAAGAATAGAAGCTTTCGAAATGTGGTGCTACAGAAGAATGCTGAACATCAGATGAGTAGATCACGTAACTAATAAGAAGGTGTTGAATAGGATTGGGGAGAAGAGACGTTTGTGGCACAACTTGACTAGAAGAAGTGATCGGTTGGAAGAACATGTTCTGAGGCATAAGGGATCACCAATTTAGTATTGGAGGGCAGCGTCGAGGGTAAAAATCGTAGAGGGAGACCAAGAGATGAATACACCAAGCAGATTGAGAAGGATACAGGTTGCAGTAGGTACTGGGAGATGAAGAAGCTCGCACAAGATAGAGCAGCATGGAGAGCTGCATCGAACCAGTCTCAGGACTGAAGACCACCACCACCACAACAACAACAACAACAACAACAACAACAACGTACACACATCACCGTCTTAGTTGTTTTTACACTGAGTCGACAAGTCTTCCCACAAACACGTGACACACTATACGGCCTCATATTTTCTGCATGGTTGTAACTGCACCAATAACCGAACAACTCCTGTCACTATTGAGCAACCGTTTTGCATGCATGCTACCGCACTTCAACACCTGCTGCACAGGGGAAAATAAACTTGCTCTTGCCACACGTACCTGAAACTACTAACTTAAACACATCCGTCTCGTAATAGCGACAATTTTTAGTTTTTAAATGATGTAAGTACTGATCTAATGTTTGAGCCGTGCGCGGCTCTTTTCATCCCATTAATTGTTTGTCATCTTTTATTACGGTAGTGCAGCCTCGTTTTCTTATTCCATTCACTAGCTTCCTTCCTTACTTGCCTGTGAGTGGCAGCAGCAACGCGTATCGATAAGCGCACTGTCATGCCACCTCTGGAGCGACTGATGGTATCTCCGGGTCGTCCTGTGTCAGGTAGTCCGTGGGTACTAGGAGCACCAGCAGTGCAGTCGCGAAGGAGCAGTGAGAGAATAAGACAATGCAAGCTTTGTTGTTGTTGTTGTTGTTGTTGTTGTTGTTTGGGAAAGGAGACCAGACAGCGAGGTCATCGGTCTCATCGGATTAAAGAGGACGGGGAAGGAAGTCGGCCGTGCCCTTTGAGAGGAACCATCCCGGCATTTGCCTGGAGCGATTTAGGGAAATCACGGAAAAACTAAATCAGGATGGCCGGACGCGGGACTGAACCGTCGTCCTCCCGAATGCGAGTCCAAGGTCTGACAACTGAGCGACCTCGCTCGGTAATGCAAGCTTTCGAAGCTGACGAATGTTAAAGATCAGGTGGTTAGATCAGCTGTAAATAGGCTTTTTAGGTTTTTATATTGGTAACGCCACGTAGCGCTCTGTATGAAAATCAGTGACTGTGCTGTGTGCAGTCTGTAGCTGGTTTGCATTGTTGGAATATTTGCTTGTGCAGTGTTGGGCAGTCGGCTGTTTAACAGCGCTTAGCGTTGCTCTGTTGGAGGTGAGCCGTCTCACCTTGAGAGCGGATGGTCTGGACGTGTGTCCATCAGAGACAGTAAATTTGTAAGGCTGGATGTCATGAACTGCTATATATATTATGACTTTTGAATACTATTAACGTAAATACATTGTTAGTTCTGTTGTGGTTGGCAGGAGAGCCAACACCGTGTTACTAGAGGAGGCCGAAAGGCACGCGACAGCTCACGCAGGCTGGCGTGAGGTCTGGAACAGGACAAGGGAATTAGAATTTAGAAACAACGGACGTAGCTGGTGGAATACTTAACTTTAATCCTTTAAGGATGAACGTCGCTCTGGACGGTACATATTTCACAAGGAAGTCTCTCTAGACCTGCCGTGTGGCGGCGCTCGGTCTGCAATCACCGACAGTGGCGACACGCGGGTCCGACGTATACTATCAGTAGTTAGTGCCTTCAGTGGTTAGAATCTTTTATTTAGCAGTATTGGCGCTCGCTGTATGGAAGTAGTTCGAGTAAAGAAGATTTTTGTGACGTAAGTGATTTGTGAAAGGTATAGGTTAATGTTAGTCAGGGCCATTCTTTCGTAGGGATTTTTGGAAGTCAGATTGCGTTCCGCTACAAATATTGTGTGTCAGTTTAGTGTTGATCAGAATAGGTAAAGAGCGAATTATCTGAGTACGTTCCGTTTTGCACAGCTGTTTGAAAATCAAATAGCGTAAGAGTTTTATCAGCATAGTAATAAATAAATGTTTCTAAGGGGACGTTTCACAGCTAACAAGTGAGGAGGTACTGAACAAAATTGGTGAGATAAGAAGTTTTTGGCAAAACGTGACAAGAAGGGGAATCAGTAAAGAGGATTCATTTTGAGACATCAAGGGATCACCAGTTTGATAATGAAGGGGGCAGTGTTTTTGTGGGGGGAGGTGAGGGGATGGGGGGGGGGCGGTTAAAAATCTTAGAAAGAGACTAAGATGCAGAAAGATGTAAGTGAAAGTAGTTATAAAGGTCTGCACGGGATAGAGTAGGGTGTTTCAAAATGGTTCAAATGGCTCTGAGGTCATCAGTCCTCTAGAAATTTACTTAAATCCACCTAACCTGAGGACATCACACACATCCATGCCTGAGGCAGGATTCGAACATGCGACCGTAGCGGTCGCGCGGTTGCAGACTGAAGAGCCTGTAACCGCTCGGCCACACCGGCCGGCTAGAGTAGGGTGTACAACTGCAATAAACGGATCCTCTAACTGAAGACCACAATAACAACATTGTCATTTTGTCATTTGGAGGTAGTGAGTGGAGCTGTGGAGGCTAGAACATGGAGTGCCAAGTGGAGAAATCGGGACGTTTCCGACATACTTTTCTGTTTGTCTTCAGTTGAGGCTTACAGTAGCGGAGGTAGCTACAAACATTTGCATCGTATATGGAGACACTTCCATTGAATAGAGCACGGCAAGAAAATGGCTTCCTAATTTTGAGGAATATCGTTTTGACATTAGTGTCTTCCCACGTTCAGGAATACCTTCGGGATTTGATGAAAATCGTTAGACCCATTAACCTGCAATGATCCACGTCACTGTAGTCGAGAATTGGCATATGTGGTGAACGGTGATCACTGAACCATCGTGCGACAGTTTCATGCAGTGGGCAAGGTTCAGACATCAAGTATACGGGTAGAACATGCGCTAATCCAAAATCATAAGCCGTATATACCTGGTGGTCAAAAAGTCAGTATAAATTTGAAATCGGAATAAATCACGGAATAATGTAGACAGAGAGGTACAAATTGACACTCATGCTTCGAATAACATGGGGTTTTATTAGAACCAAAAAAATACAAATGTTCAAAAAATGTCCGACAGCTGGCGCTTCATCTGATCAGAATAGCAATAATTAGCATAGCAAAGTAAGACAAAGCAAAGATGGTGTTCTTTACAGGAACTACTCAATGTGTTCACCAACATTCATCAGCAATAGCTGTCGTCGAGGAATAATGTTGTGAACAGCACTGTAAAGCATGTCCGGAGTTATGGTGAGACATTGGCGGCGGATGTTGTCTTTCACCATCCCTAGAGATGTCGGTCGATCACGATACACTTCCGACTTCAGGTAGCCCAAAAGCCAATAATCGCACGGACTGAGGTCTGGGGACCTGGGAGGCCAAGCATGACGAAAGTGGCGGCTGAGCACACGATCATCACCAAACGACGCGCGCAAGAGATCTTTCACGCGTCTAGCAGTATAGGGTGGAGCGCCATCCTGCATAAACATCGTACGTTCCGGCAGGCGTTTATCAGCCAGGCTGGGGATGGTGCGATTCTGTAACATATCGGCGTACCTCTCACCCATCACGATAGCAGTTTTGCTGTCCAGCGCCATCTGTCAGACATTGTGAACTTTTTTGTTCTAATAAAACCCTATGTTATTCCAAGCTTGTGTGTCAATTTTTACCTCTCTATCTATAATATTCCGTAGTTTATTACGTTTTCAAATTTATACTGACTTTTTGAACACCCAGTACATCTCTGCTTACTTGTCGTCAATTGTTTCGGGAACAACTCCACCAGAATTATGCAGTATCGTTACTGGTGACGATAGATGGTACCTTCACTCTAAAATAAAGGAAATGAAACAATGGACGAGCCAAATAAAGCAGCAAATCCACACAGAAAGACTTGCGCTCATCCACGAAAGATAATGATATGCGTCTGGCGGAACAGTGACGGTTTGGTGAACTATAAATTGTTCCTCAGAGGTGTAACCATCACTGCTCAAATTTAGAGTAAAAAATTAAGACACCTTGCAGAGGCAGTCTATTTTCTGACTAAGAAGACTGTGTTAAGTGTTGCTACTCCACGATAACGCCCTCTAGCATTCTGCTAGATTAAGAAAAAATATTTTTCAGGAATATTCCCTACCCACCTGATTCACCTGATCTTGAGCCCTCAGACTTCCACTTTTCCGCTCCTTACCTAATGAGGAGGTATTGAACAGAATTGGGGAGAAGAAGAGTTTGTGGCACAACTTGACCAGAAGAAGGGATCAGTTGGTAGAACATGTTCTGAGGCATCAATGGATTACCAATTTAGTACTGGAGGGCAGCGTGGAGGGTACAAATCGTAGAGGGAGACGGAGAGATGAATACACTAAGCAGATTCAGAAGGACGTTGGCTGCAGTAAGTACTGGGAGATGAAGAAGATTGCACAGCATAGAGTAGCATGGAGAGCTGCATCAAACCAGTCTCAGGACTGAAGACCACAACAACAACAACAACATCAACAACAACAACAGTGTCCAACCAACTTCCACGAACTTCCTTTGTCGGCCGCGGTGGCCGGGAGGTTCCAGGCGCTTCAGTCCGAAACTACGCTGCTGCTACGGTCGCAGGTTCGAATCCTGCCTCGAGCATGGATGCGTGTTATGTGCTTAGGTTAGTTAGGTTTAAGTAATTCTAAGTTTAGGGGACTGATGACCTCAGATGTTAACTCCCATAGTGCTCAGAGACATTTGAACCATTTGAACCTCAGCTGTTGTCTCACAGTGCTTAGAGCCATTTTTGAACTTCCTTCCCAGAGGAAAATGCACTACGAAAGTGGCTCGAAGAGTCCTTCGCGTCGGAATCACGTTTGTTCCACAGTGGCGGAATCGAAAAGTTATACCAAAGTTGACAGACTGTTGTACATTGTGAAGAAGAATATATTATTGATGACTAAAACCTCTGTTATTCGTGATCTGATGTGTTTACTAAATTAATGGACAAACACTACATACTTATGCACCAACCCCATACACACTATGTGATCAAAAGTATCGTGAAAAAAATGGTTCAAATGGCTCTGAGCACCATGGAACTTAACTTCTGAGGTCATCAACCCCTAGAACTGAGAACTACTTAAACCTAACTAACCTAAGCACAGCACACACATCTATGCCCGAGCCGGGATTCGAACCTGCGACCGTAGCGGTCGCGCGGTTCCAGACTGTAGCGCCTAGAACCGCTCGGCCACATCAGCCGGCCAAAAGTATCCTGACACCTCCCGGAAAACGACATAGAAGTTCGTGGCGTCCTCCATCGGTAATGCTGTAGTTCGTGTAGCCACTTTGGTGAAGCAGTTATTAATTTGCACTGATATAGCTGAAGGCGAAACAGAGTAGAATGAAAAACGAGAAACAGCACGATAAACTGTCCTTAAAGCCGGCATTTGTGTTTACGTAACTGTCTCCTGGAGAGGTCCCTGATCGCAGACGCATTTACGAAAAGTTTTAGAAAAACGCCCTACAGCCTTCCGACGAGAAAGTTTCGAGTACTGATAAACTAAAGAATGCGAAGGGGTTGTCCAAAGTCTTTTTTCTCCTGCCGATGCGGACAGCTTGCCTGCGTCCGGAACTCCGTTTAGAGTCCTCCATTACAAAGGATATCGCGGCAAATGCGTTCGGATAACGGCTAATGGAGCGGAGAGATCTCATTTCCAGAAACTTCATTACGGCGGCATCATTTGTTCCAGGTTGTGAGTACACGTGATCTGCGTCCAATTATTGGGGGCATTAATCACCATTTGTCCGCTGCGTGCGAACCCTCCGGTCCGCGTTTTATCGCACACCCGATGTTACATAAATCAGCGCCCTAGCAGGTGCTGGCCAGCTACGTACGAAAGTTCTGCGCCGTTTCCAAACGTTCTTGGCTGTAGATCACGAAAGAAGAAGTATCATCCAGATTTAAGTGTGAGGCTGGCAACTGCCTCTGACATTTATGAAAATGAGAAATGTATTTCGCAAAATTATTATGTTGGTAAACTAAAGGTTAAGAATTGTTATCCAATAAATGCACATCATGATTCAAGCTTATAGAAGTCATCAATGATGATTACCTTGCGTTAAAGACTCACGTTATATACAAGGTTGTAAGACGTTGTGATCTCCTGACCTTCATTGCTTACATATTCTGCCCTCACAATCATATTCCGCACATCAAGACGCTTCATTCGAACGCGAACTCGATAAGATAAAGGCAATGTTGTAAGTATTCATGTGAATATGTGCACACCGGGGTTGAAATACTCGAGGTTGGCGCTCTTAGTTCGAGAGAGGCACAACACACACCGGGAGGCCGGTCCCCTCAGAGGACGAGTCAACCACGGCCGCCCATGGAGCAGACAGCGTGTGCCCGAGTGAAAGGGGGGAACGACCCCGTGCTCTGCTTAAAAGCAAATTCCACTACATTGTGTGGGAGCGTCCAACCTATGCATTCTTTACACATAGCACACAGTTTCAGAGATTTTAACTGGGAGACAGAAAACGCCAAACGCCAATACTACACATTTCCAGATTGGTCGCCTTAAATGAAACATCATCCTCCCGTTTCAGAAGAGCAATGCTGATTGGCAGACGATATTTCTGTCGCCTTGAGCTGAAGGAGTAATGGAAGAGACCGAAAGATATACCCCTTCACATCTGGTGTGGAGAGGCACTGTTCCGTTGTCGCTCTTGGAGTGAGGAACAAGTCTCTTCTCAGTACTTCACTGGGACAGCACCTCTGTCCAGTGCGAATCGAAGTGCGACTCTATATCGAGTCCTTGTGATTAAGCATAGTTCACTGTGTTGGCAGACACACTTACTGTGCGGTGAGAACGGATAAAGTTATAGTTAAACGCCTGCAAGCGAATTTTTGAGTGGCATCGTGGTGGACTGGTTATCTGACCGGTGTACCACGCCAATAGTTAGACTAGGGTCGAACGGGAATCCTTGAATTCATCAAGGCATAGAGAGAGTTTAATTGGCGAAGGTCAATCCAGATAGAACGAGAGTTATCTTATTTATCAGCAGCCAGCGGCGCAGACAGCAGTCATCACAGTTTACGGTATTGTGCGCTACGGCTATTGCGAGCCCTACATTTCCTCCACAACAGTACACTTCAGTGTATTTCACTGGCGACAGCCTTTACCTTACCTGGCAAAATTCTAAAGGATACTTATTCAAGTTGAGTAGGCGCGCCATTCTGCCAAGTCAATAACTATCTTAAACTTTGTATAGAAATTTCATTAGCGAATCCTACCTATCCTTGAGAGGTAACTTAACATTCCGAAAAGAACTAGGATATAACTTCTTCAATACGTAACTAAAAGTGCCATTGTGATTTATCAGAATTTTTTGCAAAATAAATAATAATTTTGGTTAGTTTCATGTTTTTCTTACATTAACTGGCACTACTCCAGTACCCAAGTATCCCACTAGTTACATAAAAAAAATTGTAAATTTTTGTGTCATTTCCTTACAGCGGACGACTGCAGAAGATATTTATTGCTGAAACTTTCTCTTTAGAACGTTAGGAGCGTCTGTCTAACTTCTGTAGTATTATGGGGGTGGAAATTGCATCTTGCAGGAGCCACAGGGTAAAGGGTACATCTCAGATTAATCCGTTGCGCAGAACAACAGAATAGCACCTCAGAAAGTGCAATGACAAGGAGAGCAGATGACAATAATCCGCTTCTCATGTCAGTAAAATTAGATAATTCGTTATTATTTTTGTTTATTTGTTAGAACGAGCAGACTGAATAATGCTGCTTTAGGGCAGGTCCTGGTACTATCAGCGTCACAATATTTCATTGTACTAACCAGTCAGTTTTCGAATTCGGTTCTGCATGCGAGGATACTTAATTTACGCGTCTAATGGCAGAGAAATCTATGCGAATATAGCCCGTCATTTTGCTTAAAATGAAGATATTCAAAGTTTAAACAAGTGTATCTAATGAGATGTATTAGCAAATGCATGTGTACAGTTTAGCAGCAAATAACATTTCAAAAAATTACATATAATATATATTGCCGAGCATTTATTTCGCATGCGACACGAAAATGAATTACTTTTAACAAAGAAAATTGTTTTGACTTGATCAGTTCAGTTTAACGGTTTTCACAGTGTGTAGGGAAGTTCCTGAGAGAGAGGTGGCCACAGCACGCTCTAATATCACGTCGAGAGGATTAGATATTTCATAGTATATTGGTAGCGAACAATTAAAAATTTCAGAACTGATTTGAAATGCAACGCCACGTAAACAGTTTAAATATACTATAACTATTTGGTCTGACAGAACCTTTCAAAGCTAATATTGACACTCAAACATATAGTGGCTGCGAGTGGCAGCAGCGATGATGAAAAAAAAAGTTGTACATTGTATCTCTTGCTTTGTTAGCCGACTTGTATGTAATTTCTAATTTTATTGTTTTGTGTTGTCTTCCTAGCGGCACGGAAGAGAGGTAAGAGATAGTCCACCATTGCAATCAGATTTGTGACTTTAAGGTTTGCTGTCTATATCGAAAAGGTGTAAGGATTAAAAAACTATTGCACTGCAAAATAGCTCATCTTGATGAATAAATGTCGAATATAATCATCGTGAAAGACGACAAAACAGGAAAGGGTATTTCATTCTTTTAAGAACCCGACACTTCACATTGGACATTACATATTTTTAAGTTTCACCAATCAGAACCAAAATAGTGATAGATCAGAGGATTTCGGAGCAAGTAAACCATTTCACTTATCTCGGATGTGAAATGACATATAGCTACAGCAGAGATATTGAAATTAAGCTTAGTAAATTCTGCCAGGTATGTGGAACAATTATAGAAACCTAAAAAACAAAACCATTAAAGACACTCAAATTAAATTTTACGAAACTGTTGCAGTTCCCACACTGCTCTATGGAAGTGAGACATGGGTGATTACTAGGAAGTAAGAAAGCCGGATTCAGGCACAAGAAATGAAATTCCTTAGAGGTGTTAAATGTTGTACAAGAGAACACAGGTTGAGAAATCAAGACATTAGAGAAGAACAGCAAATCTTTAGCCTCAATGATAAAATTCGAGATTACAGAAGAAATTGGCACGAGCATCTACAGAGAATGGAGACTGAGAGAAGTCCCTTAAAGGCACGAAATTGTTCAGTGCCATGGGAGAAGAGACATCTACATCTACATACATACTCCGCAATCCACCATACGGTGCGTGGTGGAGGGTACCTCGTACCACAACTAGCATCTTCTCTCCCTGTTCCACTACAGAGTAAGACCCCTACAGAGATGGATACCGTAACAGGCAATTCCTGCCGAATACCTGAGGAGAAGGTAACGAAGGTGAAGTTTCACCAGCAAGATATACACCCTGTAGCAAAAATAATTGCAAGGGCATGCATGGAATATATAACAACACGGATCAAAACCAGTAACGAGAGACATTGTCTTTTCTCAAAAGTAACATTCAGTAGCCGGGCGTGGATTTATTCTCGCTGCAACGATTAAGAATCTGCTGCCATTTTCATTCCCCTTCCGTTTTTTCTTGTAGACTGTGCTTCTCCACCAATACTAAATCGTCTATCGCCGCAGCTGTGGAGTCCCGGGATCGCCATCGCCGAGATTTAGATGAAGAATTCCTCCTGCAGCGAATCTCTGTTGCTGGAGATACAAAACTAATATTAATAATTATTATTATTTTCAGAGAATCTTCAAGATTTTGGTTAGGGAAAGTCGCGTATTTAACTTCAAAAACATTCATAATATTCTTATTTCTTTTTTTCATTTTTTATCTGCACTGTCGCTCACTACACTGCACATGCATTCAAGAGAGAATTAGTACATTTTTGCAGTTAATTTGGGGAAGGGATATTATAAAGCCTAGAGTGTTAGAACTTGTAAACGCCGCGCAGAGCTCTGGCGTAATAGCCCAATCAGTAGAGGCCAAAACATGTCGAATATAGGGAGTTGTTTGTGTAACCTGAAATTTTTTAACGATGAAAGGAGTGCATCGAATAGCATACTAGAAAACCTGGCTGGTAAGGTTCAAAATGGCTTTGAGCACTATGGGACTTAACATCTGTGGTTATTAGTCCCCTAGAACTTACAACTACTTAAACCTAACTAACCTAAGGACATCACACACATCCATGCCCGAGGCAGCATTCGAACCTGCGACCGTAGCGGTCGCGCGGCTCCAGACTGAAGCAGGCTGGTAAGGGATGGATGTGGGAGTGGCGGGGGCTATTTGAAGGTCACAGTTGTACGTTTTTCTTGAACAACTCGAAAACTTATGCCTTCAGCGAAAACATATCCCAGTAAAAATTGTACATCTTGTTCAGTTCTTCTGTAGGACTAATACTTTGTGCTTAGCGAGCAAGAGAACGTGAAAACCTCAGGCGAGGTTTCTGAAGGCTATATATAGCATTGCGGGTTGCATAAAACGACAACAGTAGTCTTTTCGCCTCTTTAATGTTAGAGCGATATTTACAACTCTGGCAAGAGCAAAATTGAGGAATACATCCATTTTTTTGCCTTTAAGTTACTATCAATGCAACCAACTACAGATATACACTACTGGCCATTAAAAATTGCTACACCAAGAAGAAATGCAGATGATAAACGGGTATTCATTTGACAAATATATTATACTAGAACTGGCATGTGATTACATTTTCACGCAATTTGGGTGCATAGATCCTGAGAAATCAGTACCCAGAACAACCGCCTCTGGCCGTAATAACGGCCTTGATACGCCTGGCGATTGAGTCAAACAGTGCTTGGAGGGCGTGTACAGGTACAGCTGCCCATGCAGCTTCAAAGTGACTGGCGTATTCTGACGAACCAGTTGTTCGGCCACCATTGACCAGACGTTTTCAGTTGGTGAGAGATCTGGAGAATGTGCTGGCCAGGGCAGCAGTCGAATATTTACTGTATCCAGAAAGGCCTGTACAGGACCTGCAACATGCAGTCGTGCATTATCGTGCTGAAATGTTGGGTTTCGCAGGAATCGAATGAAGGGTAGCGCCACGGGTCGTAACACGTCTGAAACGGAACGTCCACTGTTCAAAGCGCCGTCAATGCGAACAAAAGGTGACCGAGACGTGTAACCAATGGCACCACATACCATTACGTCGGGTGATACGCCAGTATGGCGATGACGAATACACGCTTCCAATGTGCGTTCACCGCGATGTCGCCAAACACGGATGCGACGATCGTGATGCTGTTAACAGAACCTGGATTCATCCGAAAAAATGACGTTTTGCCATTCGTGCATCCAGGTTCGTCGTTGAGTGCACCAGCGCAGGAGCTCCTGTCTGTGATGCAGCGTCAAGGGTAACCGCAGCCGTGGTCTCCAAGTTGCTGCAAACGTCGTCGAACTGTTCGTGCAGATGGTTGCTGTCTCGCAAACGTCCCCAACAGTTGACTCAGGTATCGAGAAGTGGCTGCACGATTTATTTCAGCCATGCGGATAAGTTGCCTGTCATCTCGACTGCTACTGATACGAGGCCGTTGGGATCCAGTACCGCGTTCCGTATTACCCTCCTGAACCCACCGATTCCATATTCTGCTAACAGTCATTGGATCTCGACCAACGCGAGCAGCAATGTCGCGATACGATAAACCGCAATCGCGATAGGCTACCTTTAACAAAGTCGGAAACGCAATGGTACGCATTTCTCCTCGTTTCACGAGGCATCACAACAACGTTTTACCAGGCAACGCCGGTCAACTGCTATTTGTGTATGAGAAATCGTTGCAGGCGTCGCCACCGGCGCCAACCTTGTGTGAATGCTCTGAAAAGCTAATCATTTGCATATCACAGCATCTTCTTCTTGACGGTTAAATTTCTCGTCTGTAGCACGTCATCTTCACGATGTAGCAATTTTAATGGCCAGTAGAGTATTTTCATTTTTATTATGGTTCAAATGGCTCTGAGCACTATGGGACTCAACTGCTGTGGTCATAAGTCCCCTAGAACTACTTAAACCTAACTAACCTAAGGACATCACACACAGTGTTTAATTTTGGTCAGATACAACAGTTTCACGTCAGTACATAACGAGATACAGTTATGTAATTAGAAAGAAGGATTCAGAATGAAACAGTCTCTAGTACTGCGTTAGGTCCGTTAAAACAAGTAGAGAGCAAAACAGACCGAGAAAAAATCATAATGGAAGGTATGCACAACAGAAAAACAACTTATAAATTTGCATTACCGACAGAAGTACTACCAATGTGCTTGCTACTAATCATTTACCAGAAGAGTGATTTATGGTCAACTGTATTAGGGTTATAAGAAGATGGTATTGGCTATGTAGATGTTTTTGATTTTACACAACAATATTCAGGGATTCGAATTTTTCTGCCGTCACGAACCTTTCAAACAAAATACATTTTAAGTATTTAGAAGGGGGTTTCAGCTGAGATATTTCAATGTTTTGGTGACAGAGTAGAAAAAGGGAATAAATTAAAATTTTTTGTTAATTTCTCGCTAGTACAGCTGCATGTGGTAGTGGTGACATGGTTTGCAGCAGAAAGAAACAATCAACATCCTAAGTCAGCTGCAGAAATAAACACACTCGGCACCAAATGCCAGGCACAACTTACATATACAACGGAACGTCCACTGAGACAGAGGGAGATATACAGCTTAACTGTTTTTGTGTGAACCAAAAAGCTAGTTCTCAGACTCAATAAAACCTATTAGAGACTTGACAGTGCGTTTCATAGTCCATAACAAGTTGTGGAACAAGTAGGATAGAATGAAAAATGCTGGCCACTAATAAAGAAGCGGGCCATATTCGATCATAACAAAGATAGCCTCATGTCACTGTCTCTGGCCCATTTACATAAATACTGTAGTTTTCTAGATCTGAATTCAGCTGGCCATTAGGACCGTTGGCGTTCGTACTGACAGAGTCGATTCGATCATTATTATGGTCTAATGATACCCATGTATTAGATGTTCCAGCACTTGTCATGAGCATAATTCTCGCTGTTACCGAAATGAGAACAGCTAGGTAATCATAACGTGCCACTTATGGGGCTTACCATTGGTCACGTACCACATTTCCAATGGAGAGCCAGAGGATCTCCTTACTCCAGGACATCATCTCGTGCTTAACACACTAACATCATCGTCATACCTGAGTAACAGGGCCATCTGGTGCCTCTGTTCCCGATCATGGTCACAGGTACTTAAGGGTACCAGATCCCATGTACCTGTGGGTACCAGGCCCCACCTGTCCCGTGGGGACAGGAGCAGCCAATGACTGTTGACAGTGCAATACACCCTATTGGTGCACCATGGATCATCACCATCCTTTCGAACCTGGTCGAGGTAGCTCTGGGGGGACATAATCTCCTGCTATGTCTTCGCCTGTCAGATGGCATCCTGCAAGACTTATGATGAACTGCTGGTGTGGTCTTTGCTAACAACTCATCGAGCAACGTAGCTCAATGTTTAGCATAGTGGACATGTATTCAGAAGGACGATCAGGCGAAACCCACATGCCGCCCGAAGTAGCCGTGCGGTTCTAGGGTCTGCAGTCTGGAACCGCGACACCACTACGGTCACAGGTTCGAATCCTGCCTCGGGCATGGCTGTGTGTGATTTCCTTAGGTTAGTTAGGTTTAACTAGTTCTAAGTACTAGGAGACTAATGATCTCAGAAGTTCAGTCCCATAGTGCTCAGAGCCATTTGATCCATTTTTTTTAAACCCACATCCGGCTATTCAAATTTAGGTTTTCTGTGATTTCCCTAAATTGCTTCACGCAAACGCCAGGATGGTTGCTTTGGAAGGGCATGGCCAACTTCCTTCCCCATCCTTTCCTTATGTGAAAGGACTAATGACTTTTCGGTGCCCTTCCTCAAATCAATCAACCAACCAGTCAATACAGGTGAGGTAATACGAGTCTGTGGAATCCCTACGGGTCATTGATTCGTATGATTGGTATGAGGCGCCAGCTGACGCTCACAGGAAGATACCGAACAAAAAAACTGAATTAATGACTATTAGCTTGCTAACCATGTTTTATTATAGTTGAAAGACGCTCTACAGGTTCCACGACACCAACCATCCTCTGAATGCTGTGGTGTCTTCGCTCGGCACCCCTACGCGATCCTAATACACATAACTTCTATCAGTGCATAAATTTTAAGCAACACATACTGTCTAAATATCGTCAGTTCATCACATTTCTAGCCAAATCCGTCGCCATGTTGGATACAATGGATCTAGCCTGATAACTGCAGTCAGACTGGATTAGTGCCTGGATGGTTGATCGCCCAGAAATGTCAGGTGCTGTTGGCTCAAGGATATGAAATCCGTCAAACAGATGTCACACTAAAAGATTAGCAACGGTCCACTGACCTATATGAGACTATTATTAACACATTTGCGAAATAAAATGTTCATAGTGAAACTAACCTACCAGATACAATTTGGAGACTGCCAACTATATGCTGAATAATAAATTCTAATGCAAAGCATCTGTAATAAAGTTTTCACAATACCTGGAATAGAATGATTACACAATACTCACTTAATAGACAGTATAATAGTGAAAAGAAGTATTATTTACAACAGTAGCTACCCTCTCAGTTTTTAATTATTTTCTTTATATTAAAATACATGACCTGAGACTAAGTGAGCCATGGTAAAAATTGCTCTTTTGAAGATCCCGCCGCAGTGCGTAGCGTGAAGCAGTCGCCCTCCGTTTCTGGCGGTGGCGCCGCTGTGGCAATCGCAGCTTCGGTGTCTCCCTCTGGTGAGAATGGGGCAAGGTTGCCTGTTCACGTGCGTTTAAGGGGCGCTATGAGCTCGCCAGTCAGTCTGGGATCAGACGGGAGTCAGTGTGGGGGTCAGTTTGGTGTCAGTCTTGAGTCAGTCTGGCTGAGTCTCTCGTCCCCAGCTTGATCGTCTGTCTCTCGTCCGCATGTGTTAGGTAGTTAGTGTCCGTCTGTCGTTCGGAGCTGCCACCGTCATGTTTGTCGGATTTGGTGTGCTAACGAATTGATTGCTTGGAGTGTAACGGCCTAATTCCTAAAACATGTTTTGATCTTGTCTATTATCTTGAGAGGCGGTATCTGTATACTGTAGAGCATGTTAACTTGTTCGGCCAACCTTGTATAATTTTATATAAAATTGCATTTCATAGGCTTTTATTTAAATGGGCATTTTAGTGTATAAAGTTGCCACCCTTCCTCGGTAAGAATTTTCTTAGAAGTTAAAATCAAGTCGCACCTTCGGTGGCAAGGTTAATATTTTAATTGTTAGTGTTTTGTACCATTTCCAACCCTCCTACTGGGAAGTGCATAGTTAGTGTGCTTGTGTAAATTGTTAAAACCCTTAGTTTAAAGTTATGTGGTGTGTTGCAGATTTGCACCAGTCTAGTCTTTCAGAGGTTGTTGTGAGTGGCCGTAACTACAGCCACATCAAAAGGGAGTGGCAAGGTTATCAGCCTGAAAGGTCATACTGTCAAAAATTTTTTTCTTTCTACCTATGAATAAATTGTAACTTAATATTTAGAGGGGGCCTCCTGATTATAATTTTAAATCTGTTTCTATTAAATATGCTTTTAGGCACTAGTAAAGTCAATAAAATTTCCATTTTTTAAAAGCAATTTGATTATGATTTCATCAGGTACTCCCTGGCAACTACTTCCACGTTTATGCAGTATGATTAAATGTGTTAATGTTCTTGATGAGTGGCTAATAAATAAAATAACTTCTTAAGTATATTCGTTATAAATAAATCCACGGCTCACTAAGCTTTATTACTATATTTTCAATATGCATACTGTATGTAAATAGAGAAGAAATAATTGCTTTGACTATATATAAGACAGATGCTAAATTCAATAACTGCTACTATGTGATGACATGTATTGTGTTTCTCGAATGTCTGTTAGGACTGAGAGATTTTCTAACCCTGTTATCGTCAAAAGTAAGGAAAACTTACCTTCCCGCTAGTTAAATCAGCAGAACACACTACCCTTGCAGCACGTATGCCCCCGGCCATGATGGCCCTTGGGACAGCACCCACCTTGCACAGCTCTGCAGGAAGACGCTACCTCTGCTGATCAGAAACGACACCCCCTCGCGGCCTGCTGAGTCACCAATTATGGCGACCCTCGCAGGAGCCAGGGATGGTTGGGGAACGCCAGTCGCTGCCAATTTACATGGAGGTGGGGGTGTGGGTGGCTGAGGGTTAGCAGCAGCAGCGCCTCCTTCTGCTGGGGAGTTGCCAGCGACCGCCGTAATTCCCGTTTGTTACTCGGCAGGGGTTGGGCGTGAATCTCTACCTCTGTCCGCTCCCCCACTGAATTCCTGCAGCACACTCAACTGTACAGAAGTGCCTGCCAAAGTCGTGTCCTTCAAGGTGGCGTCTATGCATGGCAACGCCGAAGTCAGTAGTGATAACTGGACCCAGAGTGTATAGCTTCACTATACAGGGTACAGTATGGTATGACTAATACCAGTATTGTTGGTATACAACTGTAGCAGGAAATGTTACTTGTGTAATAAAATGAAAAGTCAAAGAAACTGGCACACCTGCCTAATATAGTGTAGCGCCAGCACGATCACACATATGTGCCGCAACAGTACCTGGCATGGACTCGAATAATGTATGATGCAGTGCTGAATGGAACTGACTCTATGAACCCTGGAGGGCTGTCCAAAAATCCGTAAGAGTACGAAAGGGTGAAGATACCTTCTGAACAGCATGTTGCAAGGCATCCCAGGTATTATCAGTA
Organism: Schistocerca gregaria; assembly: GCF_023897955.1. Lineage (NCBI taxonomy): Eukaryota > Metazoa > Arthropoda > Insecta > Orthoptera > Acrididae > Schistocerca > Schistocerca gregaria. The sequence goes on from NC_064929.1 coordinate 123,326,910, forward strand.
ATATTCATTTCTGGGGAGTTATATGGCCAGCGGAAGTGTTTAAAGGCAGAACAGTGTTCCTGGAGCCACTCTGTAGCAATTCTGGACGTCCTTGGTGTCGCATTGTTCTGCTGGAATTGTCCAAGCTTGTCAGAATGCACAATGAAACCACTGCAGCAGGTTTCGGTCTCTGAGACACGGACAGTTACGCTGCTAAAAGATAACTTCGCTGTCGGGGAAGACATCGAGCAGCTGGTGGTTTGCAGCTGCCGGCGTGTCTTCGACTACTACCACTGGTCCCATGCAAGTACCTGATGTCAGTATGAAACAAGGCTTTACAACTTGCCTGGGCTCGTCAGCGCCGACTTTCGACTGTTGATGACTGGGAACATGTTGCCTGGTCGAATGAGTCTACTTACAAATTGCATCGAGTGGATGGATGTGTACGGCTTCATGAATCAATGGACCCTGCTGGAGGCTCTGTAATAGAGTGGGCGTGGGCAGCTGGAGTGGTATGGGTCCGCTGATACGTCTAAATACAACTCTGGCATCTGACACGTACGTAAGCATTCTGTCTGATCACTTTGCATCCATTCATGTCCATTGTGCATTCCGACGGACTTGAGGAATTCCAGCACGACAATGCGACACCCCACACGCCCAGAATTGCTACAGAGTGGCTTCAAAGACACTCTTCTGAGTTGAAACACTTCCGCTGGCCACCAAACATAAACATTATTGAGAATATCTGCGGTGGCTTCCCACATGCTGTTCACAAGAGATCTCCACCCCCTCGTACTCTTACGGATTCATGGATAGCTCTGCAGGATTCATGGTGTCAGTTCCCTCCAGCACTACTTCAGTCATTAGTCAGTCCATGCCACCTCGTGCTGCGGCAAAAAATGTTAAAATGTGTGTGAAATCTTATGGGACTTAACCGCTAAGGTCATCAGTCTCTAAGCTTACACACTACTTAACTTGTAGCACAACTTGACTAGAAGAAGGGATCGGTTGATAGGACATGTTCTGATGCATTAAGGGATGACCAATTTAGTATTGGAGAGCAGTGTGGGGGGTAAAAATCGTAGAGGGAGACCAAAGGATGAATGATGAAGGTTGCAGTAGGTACTGGGAGATGATGAAGCTTGCACAGGATAGAGTAGCATGGAGAGCTGCATCAAACCAGTCTCTGGACTGAAGACCACAACAACAACAACAACAACAACAACAACAACAACAACAAAACAGTACATGACCCCACGCGGATAGTAAACGGGTGTGAAAAAACACTCGACTTCGTAGCACAAACAATCCTGAGCTAATAATGAGAATGAAAACGGATACAGGAGTTATTGAACTCAGGCTCGTCGTAGCGATGTTGAATGCTGCAGCTCCAAAATCCTCCAAAAATAAATGAAAAATAAGCAGATAAAAATTCACTTGACTCGAACAACGTTCCCTTCATCATTACATGAAATAGACTGGAGATCCATTGGCAAATCCGCTGCAGTCCGCTGGTCGGCAAATAAAAGGCAGTCCAATAAAATTTGGCGCACGTGATCTGCACGCCACAAGCACCACGCATTGGACGGTCCTCCTGCCGGAGTAAGAGTCCATGCGTCATAGGTCTGCGCCCTGTGCGAAGCCGATATAGAAGAGATAGGGGATACAATATTAGAATCAGAATTTTAGAGAGCTTCCGAGGAATTAAGATCAAATAATGAACAAGGTGTACATAACATGCGATCAGAATGTCTAAAACCGTTGATGGAAGTGGCAACAGAACGATTTTTCACGTTGCTGTGTAGGATCGAGTCTGGCGATATAACTTCAGACTTTCGAGAAAATATCATGCACATAATTCCGAAGGCCGCAGGAGCCCTCGAGTGCGAGAATTATCATATAATCAGTTTAACAGCTCACGCATCAAAGTAGCTGAAAAGAATAACATACAGAAGAATGAAAAAGAAAATTAAGGATGTAGTATATGATGATCAGTCTGGCTTTACGAAAGGTAAAGGCACCAGAGAGGCAATTCTGACGTTGGGGTTGATAGAGGAAGCAAGACTGAAGAAAAATCTAGACACGTAAATAGGATTTGTCGTCCTGGAAAAAGGATTCTGCAATGTAAAATGGAGCGAGGTGTTCGCAATTCTGAGAATAATGGGGGTAAGCTATAGGCAGAGACGGGTAATATACAATATCAGCCAATAGGATATAATAAGAGTGCATGTCCAAGAACGATGTGCTCGTATTAAAAAGGGTGCAAGACAAGGATGTTGCTTTTCGCCCCTACTGTTCGGCCTGTACATCGAAGAAGCAATGATGGAAATAAAGCAAAGGTTCAGGAGTGAGATTAAAATTGAAGGTGAAAGAATTTTGGTGATACATCGCTATCCAGTGTGAAAGTCAAGAAGAATTACATGATGGGTGTAATGAACACTCTTGAAGAATACAGAATATGGATTAAGAATAAATCGAAGAAAGACGAAAATAATGAGAAGTAGTAGAAATTGGAACAGCAAGAAACTTAGCATCAGGATTTGTGATCACGAAGTAGAAGGAATTAAGAAACTCTGCTAACTGGGCAGCAAAATAACCATTGACGGACGGAGAAAGGAGGACATCAAACAGCGTTCGGGGCGCATATCGCTGCATTAGAGTACTCAGCCGTGAGCATTGAACAAAATGTAGACATCCTGCATAGGGCTCATAGGAAACGAACATTTTGGAAGAAATTGAAATATACGCCCAGAAGAAGAAAGACCCGGATTTAATCCTCAACGAGCAAAGCGAGTTCAATCATAACGCCTATTTTAGTATCTATGACGACTTACTACGATGAAAACTGTTCCGTGTGGAGATCCAGGCCGAGGGATGAGAGATGGTGCATGATGGGAAAAATGGAAGACGCGTGCAGCGCCTGGCGTCGTTGACGGGGCTCTCCTGCTCGGCCCTCTTTGCTCACAGCGATGGACATCAGACGACTGAGCGGGTCGCGGCACAGAACCGAAATGGCGGGAACCACGGAGGCAGACCGTAGAGGAAAACAAGTCTACACCAGCGTCATGGATAAAGAAATCGTCCTTTGTTTGTAGATCGTATATAAAATGATAAGAACACCGTGAATTCATTGTCCCAGTAAGAGGAAACTTTATTGACACATTCCTGGGGTCAGATACATCACATGATCACACTGACAGAACCACAGGCACATAGACACAGGCAACAGAGCATGCACAATGTCGGCACTAGTACAGTGTATATCCACCTTTCGCAGCAATGCAGGCTGCTATTCTCCCATGGAGACGATCGTAGAGATGCTGGATGTAGTCCTGTGGAACGGCTTGCCATGCCATTTCCACCTGGCGCCACAGTTGGACCAGCGTTCGTGCTGGACGTGCAGACCGCGTGAGACGACGCTTCATCCAGTCCCAAACATGCTCAATGGGGGACAGATCCGGAGATCTTGCTGGCCAGGGTAGTTGACTTACACATTCTAGAACACGTTGGGTGGTACGGGATACATGCGGACGTGCATTGTCCTGTTGGAACAGCAAGTTCCCTTGCCGGTCTAGGAATGGTAGAACGATGGGTTCGGGTTCGATGACGGTTTGGATGTACCGTGCACTATTCAGTGTCCCCTCGACGATCACCAGAGGTGTACGGCCAGTGCAGGAGATCGCTCCCCACACCATGATGCCGGGTGTTGGCCCTGTGTGCCTCGGTCGTATGCAGTCCTGATTGTGGCGCTCACCTGCACGGTGCCAAACACGCATACGACCATCATTGGCACCAAGGCAGAAGCGACTCTCATCGCTGAAGACGACACGTCTCCATTCGTCCCTCCATTCACGCCTCTCGCGACACCACTGGAGGCGGGCTGCACGATGTTGGGGCGTGAGCGGAAGACGGCCTAACGGTGTGCGGGACTGTAGCCCAGCTTCATGGAGACGGTTGCGAATGGTCCTCGCCGATACCCCAGGAGCAACAGTGTCCCTAATTTGCTGCGAATTGGCGGTGCGGTCCCCTACGGCACTGCGTAGGATCCTACGGTCTTGGCGTGCATCCGTGCGTCGCTGCGGTCCAGTCCCAGGTCGACGGGCACGTGCACCTTCCGCTGACCACTGGCGACAACATCGATGTACTGTGGAGACCGCACGCCCCACGTGTTGAGCAATTCGGCGGTACGTCCACCCGGCCTCCCGCATGCCCACTATATGTCCCTGCTCAAAGTCTGTCAACTGCACAAACGGTTCACGTCCACGCTGTCGCGGCATGCTACCAGTGTTAAAGACTGCGATGGAGCTCCGTATGCCACGGCAAACTGGCTGACACTGACGGCGGCGGTGCACAAATGCTGCGCAGCTAGCGCCATTCGACGGGCAACACCGCGGTTCCTGGTGTGTCCGCTGTGCCGTGAGTTTGATCATTGCTTGTACAGCCCTCTCGCAGTGTCCGGAGCAAGTATGGTGGGTCTGACACACCGGTGTCAATGTGTTCTTTTTTCCGTTTCCAGGAATATATATATATATACATATATAAAATAAGCACAGATTTTAACCTTGACATCTACAGATTTTACTTCAAATTTTCAAATGTGTGTGAAATCTTATGGGACTTAACTGCTAAGGTCACCAGTTCCTAAGCTCACACACTACTTAACCTAAATTATCCTAAGGACAAACACACACACCCATGCCCGAGGGAGGACTCGAATCTCCGCCGGGACCAGCCGCACAGTCCAAGACTGCAGCGCCTTAGACCGCTCGCAGATTTTAATGAAGTATTTTTTGAGATAAAAGTAAATTACAAAAATGTACTAAATACAGTATGTGAATGTGTAATGTAAAAAAAATGTACCAGACGCCAAATTTCGGTAAGAGTTTTACAAATGATGTAAATGATGTGCATTCTGCCAACCAATTTTATGTGACACAGCATGTGAAGGTTGCTGTGTGTGGACGGGTTACCCCTGTAAGCGAAATTGCAGGTACGCTCTAGTACGTTTGGTGTTGACCGGGTAGGATGAAAAAGATTTGCATTTGTGAAATAGTAAATTAGTATCATTATCGTTACAGATCTGAATATGGTATTAGAGGAACCGAAACCGGTCATTTGAATAAACATTTTATGCAATCAAGACGGATTATAAATAACATTGCAAAAACTAGTGATTGCGGTTATCCCATAAGACACTATGTATGTTTTTGCAAAACTTCTTGATGCGTCCTTTTTTTTTTGTCTTAAACTCTATGTTGCCCCCTGCAGAATATATCTCGCGAAGAGGCCATGAAGATAAAGTTATACAGATTCAAGCCCATATGGAGGATCAGCAGAAATCGTTCTTCCAGTGAATTACTCGCGACTGGAACAGGAAAGCGAGGAAATCACATTGGTACCCGAAATACCCACCGCCACACACAGCAACGGAGTACAGATGTAGACGTAGGTGAAACGGCATGGTAAGACGTTAATTGGAATATAGGCAACAAATTACTGAGAACCCTGAGTGCTATCCCTATACTGAAATGAAGAAATTAGCACAGAGGCCGCATCAAGGCAGTGAGAAGTCTTGAGCAGTCTCTTTCTCTAAGAAACATACCTGTTGCAGATCGCCGGCCGGAGTGGCCGAGTGGTTCTAGGCGCTACGGTCGCCTCGGACATGAATGTATGTTCTAGGGGACCGATGACCTCATCAGTTGTCCCACAGTGCTCAGAGCCATTTGAATCATTTGTTGTAGAGCACAGCCTCTATAACGAGTTGCTGTCAATTGCACGCAGGCTACTGCAGAATTTGTAGGTACCACTTTTTGTAGCACCCTGTGACACTGAAGCACAGGGTGTTCCATAAGCATCTCCACTGCGCTCTGCAGAACCTCCTCTCCGTTCCACCAGCAATACGAACGACACGGCGACCCCCTGAGGTCGCCATCCTGGGTAGAAATGCCGGCACCGACCGGAGTGGCGTATTATCGCTTCGCGCTCAGCTGGATTCCAGCGGCGTTCCAGGCGAGCGGCTGGCACGGGCAGAGGGTCCGCTGGAGTCTGCTGGAGGGTCCAGCCGGCGGGGGCTCCATCAGCCCTGAAACACTGTGCGAGTGGGGTCGAGTGAGGGAGCCCGCCACTAAATTACGACAACCACCCCTCTGCTCCCGTTAACTGCCGACCACTACCCCTTCACCCCCCACACAGTGGCTGAGGCTGCTCCTGCTACTGGCACCCCCCTGATTTATTCCAGGCTGGGGGAGCGGAGCGGCAGGTAGCTCAACAGTATGCGACCCCTGTGCGAGGCGCACTATACTTAACATACCACTACGCCCACTTGCGGCTATTTAGTGACAGTTTGCTGTCTGCCCTACGTCACACATTTCCACGTACACTGTGTATGAAGGAAAATGCAGAAACACTGTTCGAAGGGCGTGAGTGAACATAAATTCTGATGCAAGCCAAGCCTGCAAGTTGCGCTCTTGTACACTCTTAGCCAAAAATATAGAGCATCCAAGAAATTTTGTACATGTGCTATATACATAACAATAAATGAACACTTTGGTTTAAAAATTAGTTTGCCGGCATTGAAAAAGGCCAAAAACAATAACCCAACTCAAAGTCACCGATATGACATCTGGTTGTAATGCCACTTTCTCGGACGACAAATAAAAATCAAAAATTAGCTCCCAGTACCCCAAAGATTTCCCCCCAAGTCCCAAATTCCTAGAAAAGTTAATAAGCGAACGAAGTTCCATTTATCACTATTATTAGGACAATAACAAGTAATTAAATCAGAAATCAAAGACTTGAAAATTTAGGAATCTACGCGAGAAAGATTAAATTTCAGTAAAATTAAAATCAAAATCATAATAAAACGCTAGAACCAACGATCCCAAAGAATACTCCGTGTGAGTTCCCTTTGGGAATCGTGAGTAATGACTACTTATAATTCAATGCATTGTCACTATGTTGCGAGAGTTAGCCGAAGCAGGTCATATATTTGAATGCTCGTACATGTAGGCGCACTTAGATTATTTTTGAGATTGAATAATTGCGATCTATTATGACGCAGTAATACGATCTTCTGACTTCAAATATCACGCCATTAGAATTCGAACGGGGGACTTTTACCTACTAGAATAAAGTGAACTTTTAACTAGACAATTGAAATAACATTACTTAGGCAGTGATTTAGGCAACGAACACTGATAGACTATTTTCATTCATAATAGCCACTGGTTTATGGAACTTCAGTGATAGGTCCGAAGCATATAATTTAAATCCCCCCCCCCCCAACACCTGGGAAAGTTTTCTTCTCAAAGCTCGGTTAGGAAGTGACTGATATTGTGCAATGAAACACCCCCTCGTGCAAAGTCGTGCATTTGTGATTTAAAATTCTATCAAATGATTTTCATGAAACTCCTGAGTAATAATTAGGCGCAGCGATAATATTTGACTGTAGCGCTCGGCGCTTGTGTAGAATCTTTGACTCAAATAAGAAGCCCACTGTTACGATTTCTTAGATACTTGAAATTACGACCAGCATGTAGGGAATTTGTTGTGGATGTGACTGTATTGGTTTCATCATTAATATTTCATCATTAATCACTTAAACATCGATTACGAACCATTAATTACGATTCTTGGTGAAGAAAATATCTCATGCACGTCGACATTTCGGTTCAGCACTGTTATTTTGTGTAACGCCGTCTTCGTACCTTGATAACGATCTCAACATTCTACCGACTGCCGGCGAGTTTTAGTCGTGACCAAGTACAAATCAAACCAAATCATCAAGAAGAAGAGGCGTTTTATGGTGTAATATAATATGGATGTTTTTCTGTGTACCAATCAGTCTGTACCATTTGATCGTTGTGAACACACACGTCTAATCTGGTACTATTTTCCTGTTGAGATCTGTGACAGCAGTGTCACTGCTCCATTATGCCCAAAAGAAACGAGCTTAGTTAAAAAAAAACAGGTGCAGATAAAGGTTTGGCATGAGCAAGGGAACTCACTGATCACTACAATCTCATGTTAACACGCCCGGATCCCGGTGCAAGCACATATCAACAGGCCGTGAGGGGCGAATGATTGTAACAGAGTCATTAAAAAATAGGAAGAAAACCTCTTTAGACAGCACTGCTGACCTGTCTGAATGTTATAACAAAACAATATCTGCTCTCACCACTCGGAGTTCAGGTAGCGGTCTAAAAGGCTGTAAAGCCGGAAAGAAGCCGTGACACTCTGACAAGAATAGAAAGGAACTTTCAAATAACTTGCAGGAATTCAACCAGGTAACAGATTTCAGCGACCGCCGATATTTCGGCGAGAGAAGTTTTCAAGACAAACTGCAACGGACAAGCGGCGTACATGCAAATGTAAAACCTCGGTTCTCGGACTGAAGCAGGAAAGATAACACACATACTGAACATTAGTGCTATCTACAATGACACTACGAATTCGCAGGTAAGGTAGTATTGACTCTGTCCCTCTGTTTTTTGACAAAGGAGAGAGCCGGATTCCCAACAGAGTTCAAATAAAAACCTCCATCCTTGTTAACGAGGTTGCTCGCTAATTTAATCTCAACTCTCTCCTTAATAACACTGTCCCAATAGCGGGACGTGCATGCCAATATCTCGGTGTTATTATATAACATGGGGTGACCAGTATCCAAGCAATGTTCTGCAATAGCAGATCTACTTGGTTGCTGCAATGGAGTGTGCCGTTTATGCTCAGTACATCTGTCCTCCACGGTCTGATAGTTTGACCAACATATGCCATGCCGCAGCTACAAGGAATGCGATGTACACCCGCCTTACGCAGACCAAGATCATCCTTGACAGAAATCAAAAGCGCTCTAATTTTAGTTGGAGGTCGGAAAACAAGATCGGTCGTATTTTACGGAAATACACTCCTGGAAATTGAAATAAGAACACCGTGAATTCATTGTCCCAGGAAGGGGAAACTTCATTGACACATTCCTGGGGTCAGATACATCACATGATCACACTGACAGAACCACAGGCACATAGACACAGGCAACAGAGCATGCACAATGTCGGCACTAGTACAGTGTATATCCACCTTTCGCAGCAATGCAGGCTGCTATTCTCCCATGGAGACGATCGTAGAGATGCTGGATGTAGTCCTGTGGAACAGCTTGCCATGCCATTTCCACCTGGCGCCACAGTTGGACCAGCGTTCGTGCTGGACGTGCAGACCGCGTGAGACGACGCTTCATCCAGTCCCAAACATGCTCAGTGGGGGACAGATCCGGAGATCTTGCTGGCCAGGGTAGTTGACTTACATCTTCTAGATCACGTTGGGTGGCACGGGATACATGCGGACGTGCATTGTCCTGTTGGAACAGCAAGTTCCCTTGCCGGTCTAGGAATGGTAGAACGATGGGTTCGATGACGGTTTGGATGTACTGTGCACTATTCAGTGTCCCCTCGACGATCAACAGAGGTGTACGGCCAGTGTAGGAGATCGCTCCCCACACCATGATGCCAGGTGTTGGCCCTGTGTGCCTCGGTCGTATGCAGTCCTGATTGTGGCGCTGATCTGCACGGCGCCAAACACGCATACGACCATCATTGGCACCAAGGCAGAAGCGACTCTCATTGCTGAAGACGACACGTCTCCATTCGTCCCTCCATTCACGCCTGTCGCGACACCACTGGAGGCGGGCTGCACGATGTTGGGGCGTGAGGGGAAGACGGCCTATCGGTGTGCGGGACCGTAGCCCAGCTTCATGGAGACGGTTGCGAATGGTCCTCGCCGATACCCCAGGAGCAACAGTGTCCCTAATTTGCTGGGAAGTGGCGGTGCGGTCCCCTACGGCACTGCGTAGGATCCTGCGGTCTTGGCGTGCATCCGTGCGTCGCTGCGGTCCGGTCCCAGGTCGACGGGCACGTGCACCTTCCGCCGACCACTGGCGACAACATCGATGTACTGTGGAGACCTCACGCCCCACGTGTTGAGCAATTCGGCGGTACGTCCACCCGGCCTCCCGCATGCCCACTATACGCCCTCGCTCAAAGTCCGTCAACTGCACATACGGTTCACGTCCACGCTGTCGCGGCATGCTACCAGTGTTAAAGACTGCGATGGAGCTCCGTATGTCACGGCAAACTGGCTGACACTGACGGCGGCGGTGCACAAATGCTGCGCAGCTAGCACCATTCGACGACCAACACCGCGGTTCCTGGTGTGTCCGCTGTGCCGTGCGTGTGATCATTGCTTGTACAGCCCTCTCGCAGTGTCCGGAGCAAGTATGGTGGGTCTGACAAACCGGTGTCAATGTGTTCTTTTTTCCATTTCCAGGAGTGTATGATGTGCACGATAATGCAAGACCTGTCATAAATCTGCCTGCACCGCGACTTGCCTTTGGGGAAGTAACATTGAGCTTCTGAACTGGCCTCCTAAATCACCGGACCTGCACACCGAGAGCATTTACGCGGTTTTTCTGAAGCGCAAAGTCAGGCAGTGCACAGTTAAGTACAAAGAAGATTTAAAAGACCGCTTGCACCTTCGCTGGAACGCCATAAGTGGCGAAGATTGTAGAAAGCTAGTGTACTCTCTAAAACTAAACTAAACTCCCTCCGAACAGGCCTTGGTAGGCCCATCGGTACCGACCGGCCGCCGTGTCATCCTCAGCCCACAGGCGCCACTGGATGCGGATATGGAGGGGCATGTGGTCAGCACACCGCTCTCCAGGCCGTATGTCACTTTACGAGACTGGAGCCGCTACTTCTCAGTCACGTAGCTCCTCAGTTTGCCTCACAAGGGCTGAGTGCACCCCGCTTGCCAACAGCGCTCGGCAGACCGGATGGTCACCCATCCAAGTGCTAGCCTAGCTCGACAGCGCTTAAACTTCGGTGATCTGACGGGAATCGGTGTTACCAGTGCGGCAAGGCCGTTCGCAGTGTACTCTCTACCAGCGAAGCAGCAATGTCGCGATACGATACGATACGATAGGATACGATACGATAAACCGCAATCGCGATAGGGTACAATCCGACCTCTATCAAAGCCGGAAACGTGATGGTACGCATGTCTTCTCCTTATCTGCATCTACATCCACATCTACATGGTTACACTGAAATTCACATGTAAGTGCGTGGCACAGGGTTCATCAAACCATTTTCATACTACTTGTCTACCATTCCATTCTCGAATGGCAGGTGGGAAAAAGAAACACCTAAATCTTTCCGTTCGAGCTTTGATTTCTCTTATTTTGTTATGATGATCATTTCTCAACTTCGTAGGTGGGTGTCAACAAAAGCCGGCCGGAGTGGCCGAGCGGTTCTAGGCGCTACAGTCTGGAATCGCGCGACCGTTTCGGTCGCAGGTTTGAATCCTGCCTCGAACATGGATGTGCGTGATGTCCTTAGGTTAGTTAGGTTTAAGTAGTTCTAAGTTCTAGGGGACTGATAACCTCAGAAGTTAAGTTCCAAAGTGCTCAGAGCCAATAGAACCATTTTTTTGTCAACAAAATATTTTCGCATTCGGAAGAGAAAGTTGGTGATTGAAATTTCGTAAATACATCTTGCTGCAAAGAAAACCGCCTTTGTTTCAATGACTGCGACCCCAACTCGCGTATCATATCATTGACAGTCTCACGCCAATGGCGCCATAAGACCAAACCTGCCCTTCTTTGCACTTTTTAGATGTCCTCCGTCAATCCTACCTGGTAAGGATCCCATATCGCCCTGCAATTTTCTAGCAGAGCACGGTCAAGTTTAATGTAGGCTCTCTCTTTAGTGGGTTTGTCGCATCTCCTAAGTGCTCTGCCACCAAAGCGCATTCTTTGTTTCGTCTTCCCCACAATATTATCTATGTGTCTTTCCAGTTTAAGTTGCTCGTAATTGTAATTCCTAGGTATTTAGTGGAAATGACAGCCCTTAGATTTGTGCGATTTATCGTATACCCAAAATTTATCGGATTTCTTTTAGTACCCTTGTGGATGACCTCGCACTTTCCTTTGTTTAGTGCCAATTGCCACATTTCGCACCATACAGAAATGCTCTCTAGATCATTTTGTAATTGGAATTGATCGTCTGATGATTTTGTTAGACGGTAAATTACAGCGTCATCTGCAAACAATCTAAGGGGGCTGCTCACATTATCACCTGGATCATTTACGTAAGTCAGGAACAGCAGAACGCCAGATATCACTTCTGTTCTACTCGATGATTTACTGTCTATCACTACGAACTGTGACCTCTGTGAGAGGAAATCACGAATCTAGTCACACAATTGAGACGATACTCCAGATACACGCAATTTGATTAAATTTCGCTTGTGAGGAACGGTATCAAAAGCCTTCTGGAAATCCAGAAATATGGAATCGATGTGAGATCCCTTGTCGACAGCACTCATTACACAAGAACGATATTCTCTGAATCCGTGTTATTTATGTATCAATAAATCATTTTCTTCAAGATGATTCATTGTGTTCGAGCACAGTATATGCTCCAAAATCCTACTGCAAACTGACGTCAGTGATATGGGTCTGTAATTTAATGGGTTACTCCTATTTCCTTTCTTGAATACCGGTGTGACCTGTGCTACTTTCCAGTCTTTAGGAACAGACCCTATCGTCAAGTGAACGGTTGTATATAATTGCTAAGAAAGGCGCTATTGTGTCTGCATACTTTGAAAGGAGCCTGACAGGTATACCATCTGAACCGGAAGACTTGCCTTTCATAAGTGATTTGAGTTATTTCACATCACCTAAGATATCTACATTTATGTCACTTATGCTAACAGCTGTTCTGGTTTCGAATTCTGGAATATTTTCTTCGTCTTCTTTTGTGAATGAATTACTGAAAACTGTATTTTGTAACTGCGCTTCAGTGGTACCATCATCGTTAACATTTCCATCGCTATCGCGCAGTGACGGTATTGACTGTTTTTAGCCACTGGTGTACTTTACATACGACCATAATGTCTGTGGGTTTTCTATCATATTTTGAGACAATTTTTCACTGTGGAAAGTACTAAAAGCATCTCGCATTGACGTCCGCACTAAATTTCGAGCTTCCGTGAAATTTAGCCAATCGTGGGGATTTTGCGTTCTTCTCAATTTCGCATGCTTTTTTCGTTGCTTCTGCAACAGTGTTCTGACGTGTTTTGTGTATCACGGTTGATCAGTTCCGTCTTTTATTAACACTTGCTGTATGGATCTATCTGTTGCTGTCGATACTGTATCTTTCAATTTGAGCCATATCTGGTCTACACTTACATAATTGGCTTGGAAGGAATGGTGATTCTCTCTTAGGAAAGCATAAAGCGAATTTTTATCTGCTGTTTTAAAAACCTTTTTTTACTGGTTTTGGTTGATATGGAGTGCGAGAGGTAGAGGAAGAGAACCCCTGAGGTTCTGGAAGGTGTCCATTATAATTACCCGGGCTGTTATGCCGTGGTCGGTTGATGAAATCTGTGTCAATTCACAACGTTTCGTCTCCGACAGCGGGAGACATCTTCAAGGGGGTCCGTAGCTCGATGGAAGGTCCAACACACCCACTGGCTCGCTACTGACTGCCGCCAAATTCCGTGTCCGCGCTCTCCCACGCCGCGGCGTGACGTCACGTGTTTTGTAAACGTCAGTGCAATTGGCCGCTGTCCGCTGCCGTCGATCGCCGTTGCCATCACCCAGTGGTGGACGGGAGTTACACATCTTCTTCAATACCGGCGTCCATATACCGTTTTATTTCACGCCCTTCTCCTTTCGATTGAAATTATTAGGTTGTTTAACGATTTCGATTGCCTCCCTGTAGAGCCTTTCGTAATATCCGCTTGTGGCCGATAGTACTTGCGTCTCCTCGAAACGAACATTGTGGTTCCCTGGCTGGAAAGCATGCTCCGCAACAGATGATGGTTCCGTTTCTCCTCTTGTGCAGTTTCCCTTGTGCTTTTCCAAACGTTTAGAAACAGTTCTTTCAGTGGTACGCACATAAATCTCCACAGCTGCATGGGATCCTATACAGTCCAGCTTTTTCCAGTGGTTTGCGAGCGTCCTTGGCATGCTAAAAGTATTCCTGTATCTTCTTGATGGGCTTGTAAATTACGGTAATATTCCGCTTCGTCAAGATCCTCCTTATTCTTCCCTTTACATTTTTAACATACGACAGGAAAACCTTAGATTTTGCAGTAGCCTGTACGTCAGTATGATTTCTGCCTGGCTGCCTCAACGCACGTTTTATTTCGACGGACGAATATCCGTTCTTCATTAGTGCATTGTGGAGATGTTCCATCTCAGCGTCGAGCAACTCAGGTTCACAACTATTTCTAGCTCTGTCCGCTAACGTCTTGATAACACCCCGCTGCTGTTCGTTTCGAGGAGACGCAAGTACTAGCGGCCACAAGCGGATATTACGAAAGGCTCTATAGGTAGGCAATCGAAATCGCTAAACACCCTAATAATTTCAATCGAAAGGAGAAGGGCGTGAAATAAAACGGCATATGGACGCCGGAATTGAAGAAGATGTGTACCACCCGTCCACTACTGGGTGTTGGCAACGGCGATCGTCGGCGAGGGACAGCGGCCAATTGCACTGACGTTTACAAAACACGTGACGTCACGCCGCGGCGTGGGAGCTCGCGGAGACGGAATTTAGCGGAAGTCAGTAGCGAGCAAGTGGGTGTGTTGGACCTTCTATCGACCTACGGACCCCCCTGAAGATGTCTCCCTCTGTCGGAGACGAAACGTTGGCAATTGACACAGAATTCATCAACCGACCACGGCATAACAGCTCGGATAATTATAATGGACATGATATTTCCGGCCGTGAAAGTCTACATTTTAGTTCTGGAAGGTACCGACACGGGTGTGGAGGCATTCAGACTCCAGAGCCGTGGCCAGCTTCTCGGACTATGGCGTACACAGACCGATCGATGTGATCCCACATATTCTCGACTGAGTTTACACCCAGGGAGTCTGCTGGCCAGGGGAGTACGGTAAACCCATGCTGGTGCTCTTAGAACCACAGTGTGACACGTCGTCTTGCTAGTAGATGCCATCATGCTGAAGAAAAACCAGCTGCATGTAGTGGTGGATATGGTTTGCGAGGATAGATGCGTACTTATGCTCGTTCACTATGTCTTCCAGAATGACGAGACCAACCAGTGAATGACACGAAAACATTCCGCAGGCCATAACGCACTCTCCTGGTGGCACGGTGTTTGCTTTCAGAGTTTCATGCCGTACACGCCAACAGCCTTGTGTCCGATGGAGCCTAAAACGTGATTAATCCGAAAAAGCCACCAGTTGCCACTCAAGTGACCTGCAGTTTCGGTAATGGCGTGAAAATTTCACCCAACATCGCCGATGAACTGCATTCAGCTTGGGTGCTTGAACCATGTGTCACCTGAGCGGTCACTTGTTCAACAGTTGCTTGTCTATTTATCCATACTCATCTCCACAGGCGTCGTTCACCCCCTGTGGCTTACGTTGCCCCACAGTTGCCCCAGCGCCAGTTTAGATAGATTTGTTTTGCCACGTACAACATTCTTTAATCGTGGAAGCACGTGAACAGTTTACAAACTTAGCCAATCCGCACATCAGTAGCATACAAACTGCGCGAGAATTGGGAATCTAAAAAACGTTGGTGTTGAGAATGGTACATCAACATAGATTGCACCCGTACCATATTTCTATGCCCCAGGAATTGCATGGCAAATACTTTGAACGTCGTGTACAGTTCTGCCACTGGGCACAAGAGAAATTACGGGACGATGACACATTTTTTTGTATGCGTTCTATTTAGCGACGAAGCGTCATTCACCAACAGCGGTAACGTAAACCGCCATAATCTGCACTGTTAGGCAACGGAATATTCACGATGGCTGCGACAAGTGGAACATCAGCATCCTTAGCGAGTTAGTGTATGATGCGTCATTATGGAAGGAAGGATAATTGGCCCCCCATTTTATCGATGGCAATGTAAATGGTGCAATGTATGCTGATTTCCCACGTAATGTTCTACCGTTGTTTCTACAATATGTTTCACTTCATGACAGGATGACGATGTACTTCCAACATGATGGATGTCCGGCACACAGCTCGCGTGCGGTTGAAGCGGTATTGAATAGCCAATTTCATGACAGGTGGATTGGTCGTCGAAGCACCATACCACGGCCCGCACGTTCACCGGATCTGACGTCCCCGGATTTCTTTCTGTGGGGAAAGTTGAAGGATATTTGCTATCGTGATCCACCGGCAACGCCTGCCAACATACGTCAGCGCATTGTCAGTGCATGTGCAAACATCACGGAAGGCCAACTACTCGCTGTTCAGAGGAATGTCGTTACACGTATTGCCAAATGCATTGAGGTTGACTGGCATCATTTTGAGCATTTATTGCATTAATGTGGTATTTACAGGTAATCACGCTGTAACAGCATGCTTTCTCAGGAAGTATACGTTCACAAAGATACATGTATCACATTTGAACAACCGAAATAAAATGTTCGAACATACCTACGTTCTGTATTTTAACTTAAAAACCTACCTGTTACCAACTGTTCGTCTAAAATTATGAGCCATATGTTTGTGGCTATTACAGCGCCATCTGTTACAAAGGCAAAAAAGTGGTCCAACTAAAACATTCACATTTCTTTACGTAATACGCGGATATGTAGTACAAAATGGGGGTTCCTATTTAAAAAATTGCAGTTGATATCCGTTTGACCTATTGCAACGCCATCTAGCGGACCAACCATAGTGCAATCTGGTTTCCCCCTTCAAGTTAGACAAGTTTCGTTCTTGTAGTTTTTTCGTTTGACGGTTATTTCGTGAGACTGTATATATATATATATATATATATATATATATATATATAATCCTGCTTCAATTGATTTTATTTACTGTGATAGGCCTATTTCGGCTGCAGTTATCTCCAAATAATACACAGGATAGACTGGCTCATAACTGCTTCCAAGACCATGAATTAATACTCTACACTTATTCTATCTGCCCTATCATTTCCTTCAATTTTTGGGCACACATTTTTATCTCCCTGTATATTTCTAAACCGAATTGACAATGAATAAAAAAACTGGCGGGTTGCTGCACTTATTCGAGTAACTGAGTCTACAGCAACTGAACTCAATAACCATTATAACGGATGACTTAATGCCTTTAATGGACCTATAATTTTCTCCCGCAGAGCCAGATCAGCCAGAACTGCCTCCTAATACTGAGTGTCACTTTCACTCTTGTATGTATTATGAGAGGTGCTCCGTCAAAATGTACGAGATGGCATCACGGTGTTTTCCTTGGCGTGCATAACAACTGCTGACAGCAAATAAATAAAAGATGCGTAAGAAACAGCAAGGAAATGAACTGCTAATGCGGTATCTTGAGCAAGGGTAAAGTGTAGTATGAATTATGCAGTGTGCCGAGCATGTTTTGTGATTTGGCATTCACAAAGCAAGCCTCTCGGTAAAGCGCTTGTAAATTGTGAGGGGCTAGGTCAGGGCCCGCTACACGAGCAGCGGCGCCTGACGCGTCTGCAACACACTCAGCAATAGGGCGAGGCGGGTAGCGTAGCGGCGTCGTCAGGCGAAGCGCGAGGACCCCCATCCCCTCGCGCAGGCAATATTTCTACGCTTGCCGCTCAAAGGGGGAACCCAGAAAGACTAAACTAATCATAACGCCGGCGGTGCAAAGGCCTTAATTGAGACGGGATTGAGTGCAGATTACTGAGGGGGCGCCCTGAGCGCCATCACGGAGCTGCACTGACAGCAAAGGCCCTCCAAAGTGTATACAAGGAAACGAGGAACGTACGTGAGGGAGCTGACACGCCTTGTGGATGAAGGATATAAATTTCGAACTGGGGTCTTGCGTTGAGTTGCTTTAGCGTCATCACAGTTCAATTTTCTTGTTTTTCTGTTCTGTTTGTGAAAGTATAACACTACTGTCTCCTACTACTATTTTTTTTTTTTTTGGTCATGAGTCTACTGACTGGTTTGATGCGGCCCGCCACGAATTCCTTTCCTGTGCTAACCTCTTCATCTCAGAGTAGCACTTGCAACGTACGTCCTCAATTCTTTGCTTGAAGTATTCCAATCTCTGTCTTCCTCTACAGTTTTTGCCCTCTACAGCTCCCTCTAGTACCATGGAAGTCATTCCCTCACGTCTTAGCAGATGTCCTATCATCCTGTCCCTTCTCCTTATCAGTGTTTTCCACATATTCCTTTCCTCTCCGATTCTTCGTAGAACCTCCTCATTCCTTACCTTATCAGTCCACCTAATTTTCAACATTCGTCTATAGCACCACATCTCAAATGCTTCGATTCTCTTCTGTTCCAGTTTTCCCACAGTCCATGTTTCACTACCATACAATGCTGTACTCCAGACGTACATCCTCAGAAATTTCTTCCTCAAATTAAGGCCGGTATTTGATATCAGTAGACTTCTCATGGCCAGAAATGCCTTTTTTGCCATAACGAGTCTGCTTTTGATGTCCTCTTTGCTCCGTCAGTCATTAGTTATTTTTCTGCCTAGGCAGCAGAATTCCTTAACTTCATTTACTTCGTGACCATCAATACTGATGTTAAGTTTCTCGCTGTTCTCATTTCTACTACTTCTCATTACCTTCGTCTTTCTCCGATTTACTCTCCAACCATACTGTGTACTCATTAGACTGTTCATTCCGTTCAGCAGATCATTTAATTCGTCTTCACTTTCACTCAGGATAGCAATGTCATCAGCGAATCGTATCCTTGATATCCTTTCACCTTGTATTTTAATTCCACTCCTGAACTTTCTTTTATTTCCATCATTGCTTCCTCGATATGCAGATTCAAGAGTAGGGGCGAAAAGCTACAGCCTTGTCTTACACCCTTCTTAATACGAGCACTTCGTTCTTGATAGTCCGCTCTTATTATTCCCTCTTGGTTGTTGTACATATTGTATATGACCCGTCTCTCCCTATAGCTTACCCCTACTTTTTTCAGAATCTCGAACAGCTTGCACCATTTTATATTGTCGAACGCATTTTCCAGCCTTAAAGTTGAAGGCAGATAGTGAAATAAAACTATCTTGTTAAAGGAATTATAGTATAACGCAACAGAGTAGTTGCGAGAGAAATTTTGTTATCTTGACCTAGTTGTAGTTGACGGAAGTGGCTTATCGGAACTGAAAGTCAGAATTACGTAAATATTTAAACAGTAA
This sequence comes from Schistocerca gregaria, assembly GCF_023897955.1. Classification (NCBI taxonomy): domain Eukaryota; kingdom Metazoa; phylum Arthropoda; class Insecta; order Orthoptera; family Acrididae; genus Schistocerca; species Schistocerca gregaria. The sequence continues at coordinate 123,346,066 of NC_064929.1, forward strand.
CAAACAATAGTTTATGTATCTACACTGTTCAAAGAATAAGGAAAACGGTCGCCAGCCTAATTAGGCAAGAGAATGATTAACATTCTTGTTCAAGAAAATAAGTATGAGTAACTTTAACCGACAAACACAAACTATACTTTGCCACACGCGAGTGCAATGAACTCTGACACCTGCATTTGTTCACGGTAAGATTGGAGCTGACAGAGCAGAACACACTATTTGCATAAATATAACAGATAACAATACACACTGTTACTTTCAGGGCTTTTCAAACTGAATGATCTTTATAATATTACTAATAATATTCACTGCAGAATCATAAATTGGACATAGGCTCAGTACTACTTTTCACACATTTTCCTAGCTGACATAAAATTGTAAATGTAGTTCACTGCAAAATTATGAACTGATAACAGGTTAAGTCTCTATCAACTAAATTCTCTTCTATTTACAATGAAAGTTAAATGGATTTCACTAAAAGGTTACTTCTCACTATCTTTTGAATAAAGAAATTATTGTCTTCATAAATAGTGGTCTTTCGGTTAATTTTTATTTATCATGAGCATAAAGGATAACCTGTGGATCCTATTACAGTATTAATATGCACTTTCAGTACACAAAAGAAACAAGTGTTTAGCAAGCATGAGAATATAACTTTCCACAATTATAGTTTTCTGCTCTTACTTCAGTGAGACACAAAATTAACATTCTTTTTAAGATACTGACTCACCGTTTGCGATTTACGACAGGCAGCAATGTTATCATTTACTAAGCAAAACTTTATAAACCTCAATTTTAAGAACTTTTAAATTTGAAGTCGGCAACAACATATTAATAAGCAGTTTTAATAGAAAAATTATTTTCAGCAAGCACAATACACTTTAGCTCTCTCAATTATCACATTAACTTAACTTTCTTTTAACTATGTTCAAGACACATTAATTGTTTAAAACGCTATTCTTTAATGTTCTTTCAATAAGTACACTCGGTAATCACTTTAGTTCAAACGGAGAGGAACCTGAGAAGTGTTATGATAAGAAAAAAAAATCACGGTAGGTACATAAATTCGGTTATAAATTACACTAACACATCCAATAAGCTGATCCTTCACTGTACAGTACTACAGTGTTCCATTACAGTGACTGCGCAATGTGGTGGCGATTGCATGTTGGTATGTGGATTTGCAGGCAGAATTATTGGACTCTGTCATTTCTTGGTGGCGATGATAGATACCATTTTCAGAATAGTTCCAGCTCTTTATCCATCCATCCGGGGCATTGTACAGCGGCACGGAAAGCCTTTCTCAGCACAAGCACAATATACATCTTTTACATGAGCAGCTGACAGTTTGGTAGATCGTCCCCGACTGACTCTTTGTTCCACCTTTTCTACCTAGACCGACCACATTAGCGCGCGTTACACAGTTCCGTTCCGGAGGGGAACCACAACACCTTTTACATACAAAATAACTAAGAACCCTAAGTGAAGGACAGCAGTTTACATAACAGAGAACAAAAATTTTAAATAAAACAGAACCTTTGCACATATTGACATTTCCAAAAAGAATTGTTTAAACAAATTGCAAATATATACAGTAAGTTCTGTCTCCCACCAATTGGGACAAAGAATTTAAATGACAGATACACTACATTGCATAGAATCAAATCATGACATCAAAGTTTTAACAAAGAAAGGAGTATACAATTTTGTGTTATCGATTGAAACACATTTACAGAAGCTCGACGATGTAGCATTAAATAAAACAAAAGGCAAAATAAATCTGTAGAGCATTAGAGCTATGGTATTACAAAATCTGTACGGAGACGTGATATCGACCGACACTTATCGAGGCATTATTAACGAGTAATATCGTTAGAAAAGCATGCCATTCACAAAAATGACCATTGGAAAGGATGCCTTGAGAATAGAGTAGTTCTCTCTGCAATATTTTCAACTCTGTTTTGTTTTTGTGTCGTCTCGTTGTCACTGCCGCCGTGTACCATGGGAAGCAAGGATAAGATGCTGTTTGGTGGCGGTGTCCTCTTTCTATAACAGAACTTGCGCAGTATTAATTGGGTTCTTTATTCATACGAATAAGAAATCTGCTGAAGCTAGTTGTTGTGGTACAAGCTTTTCAGTAATAGTTCACGTTAGCATGACTTCTGACGAAGTAGAAGTCCCACTATGCACACTAAATCAGTTAGTATGTGCTGCATGAGACTGAGACTGTGATCACGAATGTGACTCCTACTGGGCTGCGAATGATAACTCGACTCACTGGATGAGCGGCTGGCACTGATTGATCCCTGTGGTCTGTGGCGGCGATCTAAATACTGGTGGCCAAGAGGGCGTTGGCGGCACGTTTCTTGCGAGTCTGTCTTTGGCCTCTATCGATCTTCTTCCAACCTCATATGGTAGCGCCAGCTTATGCCGGCACAGTTTTTAAAATCTACTGCACGAACGGACGAACCTGGGGTACTGTACCACTTGAAGATAGCTATATAATGGCTTACAAATTTTATTTTCAATATTTCATACAGTTATTCGCTGACTGTAAAGAGGATATCGGTAATGTAATAGTAGCTACACACATTTAAAAAAAAAGCTTTGAATCACCTCTGTTCCAAGAGTTCTGGAATCTGTACAGGAAATTGGAATAGAGATCAACATAAGTATCATTTCCGCCCTTTTTTCCGCTCACGAAAACCACACATTGTATGTCGTACCACCATACGGCGAGAGCTTCAGAGGTGGTGGTACAGACTGCTGTACACACCGCTACATCTAATACCCAGTAGCACGTCCTCTTCCACTGAAGCATGCTTGTAATCGTCATGGCATACTATCCACAAGTTCATCAAGGCACTGTTGGTCCAGACTGTCCCACTCCTAAGCGGCTATTCGGCGTAGATCCCTCACAGTGGTTGGTGGAACACCTCGTCCACAAACATCCCTTTTCAATCTATCCCAGGCATGTTCCATTTGGTTTCATATCTAGAGAACATTCTGGCCACTCTAGTCGAGGGATGTCGTTTTCCTGAAGGAACTGATTCACAAAATCTTCCTGCTGGGGGGCCCGAATTGTTGTCCATAAAGACGAATGCCTCGTTACCATGCTGTCGAAATGGTTCCAATATCGATTGGATGGCATTCACGTATGGTGCAGCCTTTACGTCATGACCACCAGCGGCGTACATCGACCCCACATAACGCCACCCAAAAACAGCAGGGAACGCCCACCTTGCTGCTCTCGCTGGACGGTGTGTCTAAGGCGTTCTGCCTGACTGGATTGCCTCCAAACACGTCTCCGACGATTGTCTGGCTGAAGGGATATGTGACACTCATCGGAGAAGAGAACGTGATGCCAGCCCTGAGCGGTCCATTCAGCATGTTGTTGGGGCCATTGGTACCGCGCTGCATGATGTCGTGGTTGCAAAAATGGACCTCGCACATGGACGTCGCGAGTGAGGTTGGGCATTATGCAACCTATTGCGCACAGTTTTAGTCGTAACACGACTTCCTATGGCTGCACCAGAATCACTACTACACATGGTGGCGTTGCTGTCAGTGTTCCTCTGAGCCATAATGCTTAGGTAGCGGTCATCCACTGCAGTAGTAACCCTTGGGTGGTTTGAGCGAGGCATGTCATCGACAGTTTCTGGCTCTCTGTTTCTCCTCCATGTTCGAACAACGTCGCTTTGGTTGACTGCGAGACGCCTGGACACTTCCCTTATTGAGACACCTTCCTTGCACACAGTAACAATGCGGACAGGATCAAACCGCGAAATTGACAGTGCAGGCATGGTTGAACTACAGACAATACGAGCCTTGTACCTCCTTCCTGGTGGAATGACTGGAACTGATTGGCTGTCGGACCCTCTCCGTCTAATAGGAGCTGCTCATGCATGGTCGTCTAGATCTTTTGGCAGGCTCTGAACAGTCCTAGCGACTGTCTTTGTGCTACAATACCCACAGTCAGCATCTATCTACAGGAGTTCTGGAAGCTGGGGTGATGCACCAAGAATAAATGCAGATGATAAACGGGTATTCATTGGACAAATATATTATACTAGAACTGACATATGGTTACATTTTCACGCAATTTGGGTGCATAGATCCTGAGAAATCAGTACCCAGAACAACCACCTCTGGCCGTAATAACGGCCTTGATACGCCTGGCCATTGAGTCAAACAGGGCTTTCATGGCGTGTACCGTTACAGCTACCCATGCAGCTTCAACACGATATCACAGTTCATCAAGAGTAGTGATTGGCGTATTGTGACGAACCAGTTGCTCGGCCCCCTTGACCAGACGTTTTCAATTGGTGACAGATGTGGAGAATATGCTGGCCGGGGCAGCAGTCGAACGTTTCTGTATCGAGAAAGACCCGTACAGGACCTGCAACATGCAGTCGTGCATTATTCTGCTGAATATATAGGGTTTCGCAGGGATCGAATGAAGGGTAGAGCCACAGGTCGTAACACATCTTAAGTGTAACGTCCACTGTTCAAAGTGCCGTCAATGCCAGCAAGAGGTGATCGACACGTGTAGCCAGTGGCACCCCATACCATCACGCCGGGTGATACGCTAGTATGGCGATGACGAATACACGCTTCCAATGTGCGTTCACAACGATCTCACTAAACACGGATGCTGTAAACAGAACCTGGATTCATCCGAGAAAATGACGTTTTGCCATTCGTGCATGTAGGTTCGTCGTTGAGTACACCGTCGCAGGCGCTCCTGTCTCTGATGCAGCGGCAAGGATAACCGCATCCACGGTTTCCGAGATGATAGTCCGTGCTGCTGCAAACGTCGTCGAACTGTTCGTGCAGATGGTTGTTGTCTTGCAAACGCCCCCATCTGTTGACTCAGGGATCGAGAAGTGGCTGCACGATCCGTTACTGCCATGCGGATAAGATGCCTTTCATCTCGACTGCCGTTGGGATCCAGCACGGCGTCCCGTATTACCCTCCTGAACCCACCGATTCCATATTCCGCTAACAGTCATTGGATCTCGACCAACCCGGGCAGCAATGTCGCGATACGATAAACCGCAATCGCGATAGGCTACAATCCAACCTTCTTCAAAGTCGCGATGGTACGAATTTCTCCTCCATAAACGAGGCATCACATCAACGTTTCACCAGGCAACGCCGGTCAACTGCTTTTTGTGTATGAGAAATCGGTAGGAAACTTTCCTCATCCCAGGACGTTGTAGGTGTCGCCACCGGCGCCAACCTTGTGCAAACGCTCTGATAAACTAATTATTCGCATATCGGAGCATCTTCTTTCTGTAGGTTACATTTCGCGTCTGTAGCACGTCAACTTCGTGGCAATTTTGATGAAGAGTAGAAATAACGAATACGCGAGTAGACTTGTTACAATCATAAACTACTCATTAACAGATACAGGGAGTAGACAAAATATGAAAAAATAAAAAAAACACAACTGATTAGTATCTCTAATAAGGTGCAGGAAAACCATTAGCATTGAAAGGAACTCCGTTGGCCTTGAACTGGTAGAATACCCGTCCTATATGTTTTTATACAGACTCTTACACTACACTTGCAGCAAAGGAAATGGAAAGATCGGGTAGCGATGATGCAGGAGGATAGAGGTCACGCACCATTCTCTCAAAATTAGGCCAGAAAGGCTCAGTCCTTCTATTTGGTGACAGTGGTGACCAGTGTAGATGCGATAGTTGATCCTCGTGCTCGCAAAACCAGATGCGGATGATGAACAGACGTCCTGTCGCCTTCGTTCACAGCAACACCATTGCAGAACAAACGTCGTACCGTGGCATAGACCTGAGCAGCCAAAATGATCAAATAATATTTACTAGTACGTTGCAGTCAGTTACATAACATTGCTCTAACTACAATCACTGCAGTATGCTTGCTGTAACATAATGAATGTGGTATCGGTAGACTCAGTAAAACGTTCTCGTTCATCTTTATAATCTGTTCAAACTGCTCAAACAATATTTAAACAGATAACGTCTGTAGATACCCTATAATCCTACAGACAAGGAATATAACAGATATTTTTAGATAAAGCGACTTCTAATCAAGCTGCGGACCTATGGGGTGTCGTCTCAGTTGTGCGACTGGATTCGTGATTTCCTGTCAGGAAGGTCGCAGTTCGTAGTAATAGACGGCAAATCATCGAGTAAAACTGGAGTGATATCAGGTGTTCCCCAGGGAAGCGTCCTGGGACCTCTGCTGTTCCTGATCTATATAAATGACCTGGGTGACAATCTGAGCAGTTCTCTTAGATTGTTCGCAGATGATGCTGTAATTTACCGTCTAGTAAGCTCATCCAAAGACCAGTATCAGTTGAAAGCGATTTAGAAAAGATTGCTGTACGGTGTGTCAGGTGGCAGTTGACGCTAAATAACGAAAAGTGTGAGATGATCCACACGAGTTCCAAAAGAAATCAGTTGGAATTCGATTACTCGATAAATAGTACAAATCTCAAGGCTAGCAATTCAACTAAGTACCTGGGTGTTAAAATTACGAACAACTTCAGTTGGAAGGACCACATAGATAATATTGTGGGGAAGGTGAGCCAAAGGTTGCGTTTCATTGGCAGGACACTTAGAAGATGCAACAAGTCCACTAAAGAGACAGCTTACACTACACTCGTTCGTCCTCTGTTAGAATATTGCTGCGCGGTGTGGTATCCTTACCAGGTGGGATTGACGGAGGACATCGAAAGGGTGCAAAAAGGGCAGCTCGTTTTGTATTATCACGTTAAAGGGGAGAGAGTGTGGCAGATATGATACACGAGTTGGGATGGAAGCCATTACAGCAAAGACGTTTTTCGTCGCGGCGAGACCTTTTTACGAAATTTCAGTCACCAACTTTCTCTTCCGAATGCGAAAATATTTTGTTGAGCCCAACCTACATAGGTAGGAATGATCATCAAAATAAAATAATAGAAATCAGAGCTCGAACAGAAAGGTTTAGGTGTTCGTTTTTCCCGCTCGCTCTTCGGGAGTGGAATAGTAGAGAGATAGTATGATTGTGGTTCGATGAACCCTGTGCCAAGCACTTAAATGTGAATTGCAGAGTAGTCATGTAGATGTAGATGTATATCTTAAATTTAGGCTTACAACCAAATCTGCAACTGCACAGCCACAAAAGAAGACACAAATTTTTGAACAGACAATATCCATATTACGTGTAAACAAACCTTTGAGAACTAACATCACAGAAACAGCCATGTCAATTCCAATAAAAAACCAAATGAGGCAAGTTACAAATTGTAAATTTGTGGTAAGTTCCTATTGGACCAAATCGCTGAGGGCATCGATTCCTAGGGTCACACCCTACTTAATCTATCTTAAACAAACTTACGCTATGGATAACACACAAACACACACCCATGCCCGAGGGAGGACTCGAACCCCCGACGGGGAGAGCCGCGAGGGTCCTCAGAGAGCGCGGCTACTCGGCGCGACAAAAAAAATTGTGCAATAATGTTAAATTATTAATTAAATTAACTGTTGGAATTTTATGTTTCATCCAAAAATTTAGGAGACAGAGACACTAAAAGGTTACCTAGTTTTTGTCAATTCTCAGCGAAATGGAAAATAGTCAAATTTGAAATATGTAAATTTCGTCGTAATTTTCAATTCGAGCACACAGTTGATTCTCAAAACTGTTCACACCAAAATTCTTTTACTATTTGTAAATCCTGATTGGGAACATAAAACACATGTAACTTATTGGTAAAAAACACTAATCTGCAGAACACTGTTTCACAATCAGGGTCGAAGACACACACAAATAAAATTAAGTATTCCAATGTCAACGCAATGCAAACATCAATTTCCCATCAATAACTGTGCAACAGTTTCCGCAAGTGTTATTCTCAATCTGTATGTTTAATTTTTTTCTAGGTTTTAAAATGACATCAACCTTTCTCCCAGCATATGTACTATAACCAGAATAATAACCCCAGCCCGACCTGTAGGTTTTACGAGGCAGTTTAGACGGCGCACTTGATAGTCAGGGATGCAAGAGAGCGGATGTTTCTTAGTGGGACGCTGTATAAACTGTTGTGGCAAAGACTATTTATTTATAGGCAAATGTCAGCTAAAACCTACTACGAAAACTTATTTTTACAAGTTTGGATCACAAGAAGAGGCAGCAACCTGGTAGACTATCGTGAAAACTCCATCAGCAAAAACCTAACTACGATTAAATCAGTTACGCCTTCACTTTGTCTACATCTACATTATGTACTTCAGGGTAGAAGACGGGTATCAGAATTTGGTCATATGAAAAAGGTCAAAAAGCTATTAGGACACATGGATGAAGTGACGTTAGATTGCGAGCATAGGAACACAGTGCGATTGATATGAACAGTAAATGTGAGTGTGTTTTTCATTTATTCACGTATTTATTTTTTATTCGCTTTTGTTTTGTTTTATTTATTTACTTGAGCGTCTACGTTGCTGTGATGTTGGTGCACTGTGAATACATGGGCGATGCAAATACTTATGCTCACTTCAAATACATTTTGATTAAAACGCTTTTACGAACGACGTTTTCTTTGTCTTTTTATATCTTCTTGTGTATTCTTTGGGAGATGACAATTTTGTGGAATTTTTTATCTCTTGTTGTGTGATTACATAACGACGAAAGTCAGGGCCAAGACCAGTGCAGATAATAGGTTGATTACACTCGATAAATAACTTTTAGGGTGAGAAACAAAATTAAGTGTGTGCTCCCACACTGCATTTTCGCCACACAAGTAGTGACAAGTTACGATATTATAAAGAGTGGCACTTTAGCGTTACATTAGCACGGCCGTCCTTTGGTTATGTTGTGAATATGCTTGGGCAGTTTTCAGCAGAAGTTCCACACTTGATGGGTAAGTATTTCACAATTTTGGAACCTCGACCAAAAATTATTCATTAGGCTTTGATTGGTTGTCAACGACTCCGTATGTCAGATTACCTACAAATCAATATTATAATAGTATACACTAATCACCGAAGAAACATATGTACACATGAGTACTCAAATACAGAGATGGGTAAACAGGCAGAATATGGCGCTGCGATCGGCAACACCTATATAAGACAACAAGTGCCTGGCGCAGTTGTTAGATCGATTACTGCTGCTACAATGGCAGGATATCAAGATTTCAGTGAGTTCGAACGTGGTGTTATAATCGGCGCACGAGCGATGGGAGACAGCATCTCCAAGGCAGCGATGAAGTGGGGATTTTCCCGTAGGACCATTTCACTAGTGTACCGAGAATATATATCAGGAATCCGGTAAAAAAAAAATGCGACCTCGCATGTGGCCGGAAAAAGATCCTGAAACAACGAACAACGACTGAAGAGACTCTTTCAGTTTGACGGAAGAGCAACCCTTCCGCAAATTGCGGTAGGTTTCAGTGTTGGGCCATCAACAAGTGTCAGTGTGTCAACCATTCAACGAAAAATCATCGATATAGGCTTTTGGAGCTGATGACCTACTCGTGTACACTTGATGAGTGCACGACACAAAGCTATACGCCTCGCCTGGGACCATCAACACTGACATTAGACTGTTGATGACTGGAAACATTTTGCCTGGTCGGACAAATTTCGTTTCAAATTGTATCGAGTGTATGGACATGCACGGGTATGGAGACAACCTCATGGATGCACGCATCTTGCATGTCAGCAAGGGGAGTTTTGAAGGTGGTGGAGGCTGTGTAATGGAGTGGGGTGTTTGCAGTTGGAGTTATATGGGTCCCTGATGCGTCTAGATACAACTCTGACAGGTGACACGTACGTAAAGATCCTGTCTGATCACCTGCATCCAGTCACGTCCATTGTGCATTCCGACGAACTCGGGCAATTCCAGCAGGACAATGCGGCACCCCAGAAGTCCAAAATTGCTAAAGAGCGGCTCCAGGAACACTCTTCTGAGTTTAAACACTTCCACTGGCCACCAAACTCCCCAAGTTTATTTAATATTGTGTTTACACTGGTTGCTGATGAGGAGGCAAGTTAGTTATTAATTTTTTATTAATGATCTCATTAATAAGCAGCCATATCACAGTCATCACAGTCTCTCAAGAAAATTATAATTAAGCTTTACTTGTTTAATCAGAATCGGACGATGACATTCCTTGTCCGCAGTCTCGATGATTCGAAGCGATCTGCAATTCTGTGTAAACAAAATGTCTTGGTTTCCTTGCGTTGCGAAGTCAGTCGGGAAACCTCATATCATGCAGAAAGTTTGCGTTGATAGAGTTTAATTATCTGATGAAATAATGGAGCTCATGGATCTAATAATTGCAGGTTCGTTTCCAATTCATCGGAAGTTCCCTTCTGATTGCCAGCGAAACGACAGCTCCGTGCAAATTTGCAATTAGAGAATACGTATATAATGAAATTCCTTACCACCTTTGATGTAAATGCTCAGTATATATTTTCTTGAGTAGCATATCATATATTTTCAATCTCTTTCTTCCAGTAATCTCGACAGCAAAATTACAATTATTCAATGCGGCTATTTGGCACGGAGAAGATCCTAGAAGTCCTCTCAGCACACCGGAGAGACTATTACAAAGAGTAATTGTGAGCTGCCCCGCATCCCGTGGTCGTGGGGAAGCGTTCTCGCTTCACACGCCCGGGTTCCCGGGTTCGATTACCAGCGGGGTCAGTGATTTTCCCTGCCTCGTGAGGGCTGGGTGTTGTGTTGTATCCTTAGGTTAGTTAGGTTTAAGTACTTCTAAGTTCTATGGGACTGATGACCATGGCTTTTAAGTCCCATAGTGCTCAGAGCCATTTGAACAATTTTTTTTAATTATGCGCCCATGGAATAGTAATAGTACTGTACTACTTTGCGCATCGATTCTGCGAGTATATAGATGGTCAAATAGGAAACGTAATTCAGTCATAGAGTTGTGTAGGGTAATTCGTAGAATGTAAAGAGATATTACAACATTATTGAGCGTATCTGGGATGCATTGCAACGTGCTGTTCAGGAGAGATTTCCACACCCTGGTACTGTAACAGGTATATGTACCGCCCTGCATGATTCATGGTGTCAGTTCCCTCTAGCGCTACTTCAGACATTAGTGGAGCCCATGGCACGTCGTTATGCGGCACTCATGCGTGTTCGCGGGTTCAGGCAGGTTGAGTAGTTTCTTTGAGTCATCAGTGTATGACTACCGGGAAAAATGTCTCATTCGGTGCATAAAGAGTCCAAACATTCATGGTGGTGTCTGTTTGTTCTATATCGTGTCTCCCTACCACTTTCGCGCAACGACGCTCTGAGCGTGAATTGACTAGTTTGAACCTGGGACCTGTTGCTGGTGAAGGAGACGCCAGACCACACATGACATGTAGAATTCAGAAGAGTTCAGTGAGACTAGCGATGATATAACCAGATACTTAATGATATCAGGGTGAGCTCCACTGCACTCCCTGTAAAAGAAACTTAATACTAACTAAATTTAGTGGAAGTGGTTCAAGGCATTCCTATTTGTAGTTAGCTGGTAAAAAAACGCCGAAAAAGCAGTTAACTTTACCCATTGGAAATTTTATTCTACTCACAAAACATTGTTTATAAATTGCACTATTGATAAAAGGAAGTGTTTTAATACAGGATGGTAAAAACCAACTGCGTACAACAAAAATGTGAATGAATATTCCCAGAATGGGTTTCCAAGTTCTACAATGGATCGAAGGATGACGTATGCCATATCACATCTATAATCTAGGTTTAAATTAAGTTTCACAACAGAGGAAACTATCAAAATGGTCCTCAATTATCTTTAATTACTTATCTAACTTGTCGTAAATTACAGTGGCTGATGTGGCTTCTCAATAACTATAGAACATAAAAATCGTCGCGTTTCAGATTTTTACTTCAAGTGGCAAATGTGAACACCATGAGCTTTAATTTACGATCGACACTAGTATTACACAAAAAGGGGGTGTAACAGATGAGACTTCTGCAGTTCTGAGTGAAGCTTTATGAGCTGATATGCGGCATCGCGTGCGTTCATTACCTTGTCGGTGTTTAAGCAGCGTCAGGGCGGCAGCGGCAGGCGCTGCAGCCATCCAGCCCGCCGTCTCGGAACTCACTCCTCTTAGCTTCTCCTTACTACAATTTAGCGAAGTTGGTTTTAAAAAAACTATCTGGCTGTGTTCTCATCTGACCAATCAGGGTCTCAATGTTAACCTTAAGCTCCGCCTACAAAAATTCTGTCTATCCAATTAGAAACGTTATAGTTTTCGTGGTGGTGGCGCAATGTTTTTAAAGTTTGCAACGCAACAGAGACGCGAAAAAGTCTCACGCAAAAACCTGCAGCTGGTGTGATCCTTTTAGCGTTATTGTAATATCTATACTGTTCTTCTTCAGGGCTCTATCTCTTAACATGGGCTCGGGGGTGGTCCTAACGTAACAGAGACGCGAAAAAGTCTCACGCTAAAACTTGCGGGTGGTAGTGGCCCTTTTTGTGTTATCCTAAGATCTATACTGTTTTTCTGGAGGGCTCTAGTTTTAACATGGACTGGGGGGTGGTCCTTGATGTAACAGAGACGCGAAAATGTCTCACGCTGAAACGTGCGGGTGGTAGCCTTAGAGGTAGGCTGGCGACGTGGGTGTCCAGTCTGTCCCTTATCGCAGGGCCTTCTACCTTAACACGGTTCTGCTCTCGTCTTCTGTCCTCGTTTCTCCCCTCGGAACTGCGTCGGTCTCACGGTGGGAAGGTACGACACGCATTTAGGCATTCTTGTGTTAGTCTGTGGTACTCCATTTGCTCACTCGTTACTCGTATTACTTTGGTTAATTTAATGTCACAATTTATTCCGAGCTATGTGACATACTACTGGATTTGCTTATCATGTCAGGGTTTTCATGGAAAGTGTTGGATTTGACTGACACCTTACAAGAGGATGAATAATATCACGAAGTTTCATGGTCGGGCCTTGATTTTTTCCGTGTTGACACATAACTCTTGAGAATACTCATCCCACCCATTTTAAAAGTTTCGTACCATACATATCAACTGGAGAACACCACTGGCCAAAAATATTTCGTGATCAACTAGTCTAACATACCAGTCAACAGCAGAAGTTTCAGCAACAGCTTTACGCCCTTCCTCTCCTATCCGTTTCTCTCCCCCTACGGAGATTAGGGCTCATTTTGACAGAGGCTCGTTCTACTGAGGCAGCCGGTTATTAATCGTCGTACGATATTTCTGCTAAATACTTTCCCGCGCAGAAGTTGCCTTTGAGTTTACAGCGATCTGTGTCCCAGACCTCAAGTTGGTGGCTTGCAAAGTTCCACAGGGAGGGGGAGGTGGAATGGAGGAGCGGCGAGAGGGGGAGGAGGGGGGGGTTAGCGGAAACGTGGCGAGATGGTGCGTGGCGAGATAAATCGGGGATATTCGTCCCATTTAGCGACGCAGCGAATTCCCAGCTGCGGGTCGTGGGGGAACAACTTGCCTGATGAATGGTCGCAGCGGGACGGTGCGCCAGCGGCTGGGGTAGCTTGCGGTTCGCACTTCCGCTTCCGGTTGTCACACAGCACGTACACAAACTCTAGCACCCAGTCCAACCCATAAAGCAGTTTTCACGTGCAGCCGCGCAGTTGGCAGGGAATCCCGTGTTGCTACGAGGCTGGTAGTCCAGTTCCTGAAATGACCGTTACCTGCCATGGCGATGTTCTAGACACAGCGTTCATGGATGACAGACAAAACATTCGAGCCGGCGGGGATGGCCGAGCGGATCTAGGCGCTACAGTCTGGAACGGCGCGACCGTTACGGTCGCAGCTACGAAACCTCCCTCGGGCACTGTTGTGTGTGATGTCCTTAGGATAGTTAGGTTTAAGTAGTTCTTAGTTCAATTTTATAGAAATGGAAGAGAATGTAGATGGAGATGAAATAGGAGATACGATACTGCGTGAAGAGCTTGACAGAGCACTGAAAGAACTGAGTCGAAACAAGGCCCTGGGAGTAGACAACATTCCATTAGAACTACGGAAAGCCTAGGGAGAGCCACTCCTGACAAAACTCTACCATCTGGTGAGCAAGAAGTATGAGACAGGCGAAATACCCTCAGACGTCAAGAAGAATATAATAATTACAGTTCTAAAGAAAGCAGATGTTGACAGATGTGAAAATTACCGAATCATCAGTTTAATAAGTCAAGGCTGCAAAATACTAACGCGAATTCTTTACAGACGAATGGAAAAACTAGTAGAAGCCGACATCGGGGAAGGTCAGTTTGGATTCCGTAGAAATATCGGAACACGTGAGGCAATACTGACCCTACGACTTATCTTAGATGCTAGATTAAGGAAAGGCAAACCTACGTTTCTAGCATTTGTAGACTTAGAGAAAGCCTTTGACAATGTTGACTGGAATACTCTTTCAAATTCTGAAGGTGTCAGGGGTAAAACACAAGGAGCGAAAAGCTCTTTACAATTTGTACAGAAACCAGATGGCAGTTATAAGAGTCGAGGGATATGAAAGGGAAGCAGTGGTTGGGAAGGGAGTGAGACAGGTTTGTAGCCTGTCCCCGATGTTATTCAATCTGTATATTGAGCAAGCAGTAAAGGAAACAAAAGAAAAATTCGGAGTAGGTATTAAAATCCATGGAGAAGAAATAAAAATGTTGAGGTTCACCAATGACATTGTAATTCTGTCAGGGACAGCAAAGGACTTGGAAGAGCAGTTCAACGGTATGGACAGTGTCTTGAAAGGAGGATATAAAATGAACATCAACAAAATCAAAACGACGATAATGGAATGTAGTCGAATTAAGTCAGGTGACGCTGAGGGAATTTGATTAAGAAATGAGACGCTTAAAGTAGTAAAACAGTTTTGTTATTTGGGGAGCAAAATAACTGATGATGGTCGAAGTAGACAGGATATAAAATGTAGACTGAAAGTATTTGTATGGAGTGTAGCCATGTAGGGAAGTGTAACATGGACGATAAATAGTTTGGACAAGAAGAAAATAGAGCTTTCGAAATGTTAATGCTGAAGATTAGATGGGTAGATCACATAAGTAATGAGGAGGTATTGAATAGAATAGGATTGGGGAGAAGAGAAGTTTGTGGCACGACTTGACTAGATGAAGGGATCGGTTGGTAGGACATATTCTGAGGCATCAAGGGATCACAAGTTTAGTATTGGAGGGCAGCATGGAGAGTAAAAGTCGTAGAGGGAGACCAAGAGATGAATACACTAAACAGATTCAGAAGGATGTAGGTTTCAGGAGGTACTGGGAGATGAAGGAGCTTGCACAGTATAGAGTAGCATGGAGAGCTGCATCAAACCAGTCTGAGGACTGAAGGCCACAACAACAACAACAACAACAGTTCTAGGGGACTGATGATCCCAGAAGTTAAATCCCATAGTGCTCAGACCCATTTTTTGAACCAAAACATTCGTCATAGATGCGCTTTGCAGAACCATTTCTTTTTCTGTCTATACTAACACCTACTAACTTCATCAGTTTCTGGCATTACGTCTTCTGAATTGAATTATCTACTATTTGCTCAATCGTCTTAAGAGCGTCACTTAATCCGATAACGTCCAGGGTGACACGGGTGCACCGGTTTAGTGATGCTGTCAATTTCTTAGCTCTACGAAATACGCTGAAGAGGCAAAGAAACTGGTGCACCTGGCTAATATCAAGTAGGGGCTTCGCGATCACACAGAAGTGGCGCAACACAACGTGACATGGACTCGACTAATGTCTGAATTAGTTGGTTCAAATGGCACTAAGCACTATGGGACTTAAAATCTGGGGTCATCAGTCGCCTTGACTTAGAGCTACTTAGACCTAACCAACCTAAGGACATCACACACATACATACCCAAGGCAGGATTCGAACCTGCAATCGTAGTAGCAGCCCCGTTGCGGACTCAAGCACCTACAACTGCTCGGCCACAGCGGACCTCTGACGCTGTGCTGGAGGAAACTGACACCATGAACCCTGCAGGGCTCTCCACAAATGCATAAGAGTAAGAGGGGGTGGAGATCTCTTCTGAACAGCACGTTGCAAGGCATCGCATTGTCTTGCTAGAATTACCCAAGCCCGTCGGAATGCACATTTGCTTTTGTCTGTAGTTCATCCATGCCTACGCGGTCAATATCCTTGTTCGATTGCGTCCACTTTGTTACTTTGTGACTGGAAGGGCTCTCGACAAAGGAATGCACAATGTACATGAATGGACGCATGTGATCAGACAGGATGCTTACGTAGGTGTCGTATCTAGACGTATCAGGGGGTTCCATATCACTCCAACTGCAGACGCCCCACATCATTACAGAGCCTCCACCAGCTTGAACAGTCCCCTGCTCACATTGCAGGGTCAATGGATTCATGAGTGTGTCTCCATATCCATACACGTCCATCAGAGTCATCAACAGTTCAATGTCAGTGTTGACGGGCCCAGGAGAGGTGGTAAGCCTTGTGTCATGCAGTCATCAAGGCTACAAGAGTGGGCCTTCGGCTTCAAAAGCCCATACCGATGATGTTTTGTTGAATGGTTTGTACGATGACGTTTGTTGATGGCCTGGGTCTGAAATCTCCAGCAATTTGCGGAAGGGTTACACTTCTGTCACGCTGAATGTCCCGTTCTAGCAGGACCTTTTTCGGACCGCAGCGATGTCGGAGATTTGATATTTTACCAGATTTCTGATATTCACGATACCCTCGTCAGATGGTCGTACGGGTAAATCCACACTTCATCGCTACCTCAGGTACGCTGTGCCCCATCGCTCGTGCGCCGACTATAACACCACGTTCAGACCCACTTAAATCTTGATAACCTGCCATTGTAGCAGCAGTAACCGTTCTAAGAACTACCCAACCCTATACCAGTTTCTCTGGCGCTTCAGTGTCTTTTGCATGAGAGACATAATCTGAACAATATAGCTACCATCCCTGAGAACTGCAAGTATAGATTATAATGTCTTTTTGTTGCATAAAAGAAGCGCTCGTAACGGTGGCTACGTCTTCTGTCTTACCTCTGTTTTCGCTGTCCTTAGAGAAGGAGCCATTTACGTTGAGGAGGTGTGTATGTTGCAATTGTTAATATACGTATGAAATGTTAGCCTTGTTATTATTGAATGTAACCTTCCGATCGCTTCCGTCTATGATTTAAACATTTAAACGATTTCTAGCAATTTGTAACTGCCGCGCCGCCAGGAAACAAAACATCGCTGGTGGGCAACAATCAGCCGCCTTTACGCGGCGATTTCAAGTATTACTAAATATTTCATTCCTTTTTCCTCAGAAAAAGGCACAAAGCAGTTTAAACCATTTCATGTAATAATAGGTTACATAGTAAAGAGTTTATTTTATTACAGTATCAGTATTTACAATATTTTAGACCCAAGTTATATTCACTAGCTTTCATCACGACTACGAAGGAAAGAATCTTGAAGTATGTAAATTGTTTAGGCGCCTCTCATGGTAAAAGTAAATGCAAAGCGAGAATTTTACTCTCTTCACATATTCTTATTTCACTGACTTGCTTACTGAAGTCTGACCTCTATTACATGCAAGTTTACGTAATTTATAGACAGCCTTGGTGTCGGAATATCAAAAGACGGACACGTAAGCGCAAATGAAATAGGTTCCTTGAATTCCGTACGGCATTTGTCACCGTCCCGCCTTGCCGTCTATTGAAAAAAAAAATTGTTTATCGAGTATCGGAGCAAATCTGCGACTCGATCCAAGACCTCGCTGTGGATGGGAATCAGCACGTCACCGATTGCGAAACAAAATCGACAAGTGAGAAGGTAATTTCCGCAGTACTCAAGGGAAGTTTCACAGAAACGTCACTGTTACCATAGAAATAAATAATGTAGTAGAAAGCTGCGGAAGCTGTTTAACACTGTTTCCAGATGATGTAATTGCTGTAAGAAAGTAGCAACGCCAGCAGTAGCAGGAATGATCAACAGAGGAGTGATGAATGCTGCAGTCTCTTGACAGCTGACCCTGAACGTAAATAATAAATGAAAACCCTAAATATTTTTAAAATATTATTTATTGTGCAAAGGTGGTACACAGCTTTATCACTTTTCAAAAAATTGCTTTAGAAAAAAATTCCTTTGGTAGTCCGCGCAACAGCTAATGCACCGCGTGGCGAACCTCTTCACCAGAACGGAACTTCTTTCCTCCCATTGCGTCTTTGAGTGGTCCAAACATATGGAAGTCACTTGGGGCAAAGTCTGGTGAGTATGGTGGATGAGGAAGACACTCAAAATGCAGCTCTGTGATCGTTGCAGCTGTTGTACGGGCAGTGTGGGGCCTTGCATTGTCATGTTGCAAAAGGACACCTGCTGACAGCAATCCATGTCGCTTTGATTTGATTGCAGGCCGCAGATGATTTTTTAGGAGATCTGTGTATGATGCACTGGTGACAGTCGTCCCTCTAGGCATGTAATGCTCCAAAATGACGCCTTTTTCGTCCCAAAAGTGAGTCAGTATAACCTTCCCTGCTTACGGTTCTGTTCGAAACTTCTTTGGTTTTGGTGATGAGGAATGGCGCCATTCATTGCTCGCTGTCTTCGTTTCCGGTAGGTGGAAGTGAACCCAGGTTTCTTCCCCAGTAACGATTCTTGGAAGGAAGCCAGAAGTTCGTCACAAGCATCAAAACGTCGTTCTGTCATTTCAGGAGTCAGCTGCCGTGGCACCCATCTTGTAGACACTGTGAAACTGGAGCACATCGTGCACCTTGTGGCGTGCTGACCCATGTTACAATGTCATTCAGTGTCACTCGGCGGTTTTCCTTCACCATGGCTTCGACTGCTGCGATGTTCTGTGGAGTCACAACTCGTTGTGCCTGGCCTGGACGAGGAACATCTTCCACTAAAGTCACACCATTTGCGAACTTCCTACTCCATTCGTAGACTTGCTGCTGTGACAAACATGTATCACCGTACTGAACCTTCATTCATAGATGAATATCAATAGGTTTCACACCGTCACTACGCAAAATCCGAATAACAGAACGCTGTTCTTCCTTGGTGCAAGTCTCAAGTGGGGCGGCCATCTTTATACTGATACTGCGACGGTATGTGTGCATCTGCACTATGCTGCCACCTACAGGCAGGCCATTCTACAAATTTAATGTTTTCATTTGACTCACCCTCGTATCTAGCACCAATTATAGAGAGCGATAGTAAGTGCAGTGACCACATAAGACAGATAGTGGGGAAAGGTGATGCCACACTGTGATTCGGAAGAAAATATGACTCGTCTACGAAGGAAGCGGATCGCAAGGGCGCTTTTTCGACCGATTCTTGAGTATCGTTCACCACTATGGTATACGTGCGAGGTAGCACTGATAGAAGAGACAGAGAAGATGCAACGATGAGAGGTACCGTTTAGTCGTCGCGAGAGCGTTGCAGAAATGCCCAACGAACTACAGTGTGCACCACGAAAAGATTTACTGCTCACATCTCGAGAGAGCACTAAAGCCGTGGCTTACTCATGCTATACGCTGGATTAAATCTTGGTTGCTATTCTGTGTTTAGTCTCCCGCGGTTACCGCGATTATGCTCTTATCCTCTCTCTCTACGAGTGGCAGCAGCGGTGTGTATCGATATTCGCACCTTGTGCTACCTTTGGTGTGGTGCTTATAGTTTCCAGCTGTACTTTGTGTGACCATTCGGTAGGTTGGCGAGGAGCAGCGAGGAAATCTTCACGGCGTGTGGTTTGGCCAGGGCCGCTGGAGGCGTCTACGCACGGCCGGAGTGTGTGGTGTTTTGCCATTGCTACGAGGTCCATGGCTCTCCGATCCTGGACACAAAAGTTGAGTTTTGGCTTAATCTACCAGCAAGTCACGACTGCTCACGTTTTGTCTTTTGCGTTTCGTTGTCGACTGTTGGGACATCCCGCAAGCCACAATGTGAGTTTTGAAGTTGGCAAATTTTATCCACCCTCCGGTGGAGTTTAACTGTACTTGGTTATTTGAATTGAAGTGCACTAGCGGAATGATTTGCATGCCTCGTCGTGTTGTCAAAAATGGTTGAAATGGCTCTGAGCACTATGGGACTTAACATCTGAGGTCATCAGTCTCCTAGAACTTAGAACTACTTAAACCTAACTAACCTAAGGACATCACACACATCCATGCCGGATGGACGATTCGCACCTGCGACCGTAGCGGTGGCGCGGTTCCAGACTGAAGCGCCTAGAACCGCTCGGCCACCCCGGCCGGCCGCCGTGTTGTCGCTGTTCAGCACGGTGTGTAGTTTGACAGCTCAGTGTATGATTGGTTGTGGACGCCAATACTTTCTACGTTGTTCCATTGAACTCCCTGTTGTGTGCTGGTCGGGTGGAGCGGAAGCTATCTCCTCGGTGGGTCCGTTGACTGTCTGTTAGTTGGTTTGTTGTGGGATCGACAATGGATGGACCGGTTGCCTGTCTCACCTAAGCGAGCGTTAGTGTTTGAATTCCAGGCCGACTCTTGGAAACTTCTGAGTGCCATTGATTGTACTGCCTTTTCTTATTTGTTCGGCTTCTAGCCGATTTTTAAATTAAGGTTGTTTATCTCTTAAGGTGTCAGATTGTTTGGGCCTTCAGCCTAATTAAAGAACTGTTTCAAGATAAGGCCTTTTGCGTTTCAAAAATTCTGATTTTGGTTTGAGTCTTAAGTCATTGGCTTGCAGCGATTTTAAATTAAAGTGGTCTTGTGCTTAATCTATGAGATTGTATGGCATATTCAGCTGGTTATTAAGTTCCAAAAATTAATGGTGTATTTTCTTTAATTTTCTTGCCTCTTGTAATGTTTGGTCAAATAAAGTTGTATGTTCGACTGTAACTGACAGCCGCTTATTTTGCCCCCTTTCCTGGTTATTAAGTTCCAAAAATTAATGGGGTGTTCAAAGAAGGGCAGCACGTTTTGTACTATCGACAACTATGGGAAGGAGTGTCAGTGAAATGATACTGGATTTGGGATGGAAATCATTAAAAGAAAGGTGTTTTTCGTTGCGACGGATTCTTCTCACGAAACTCCAAACTTTCTCTTCCGAATGCGAAAATATTTTATGGACAACGACCTACACGGGGGGAAACGATCATTTCTACAAAAATAAGGAAAATCGGAGCTCGTACGGAAATGTATGGGTGTTCGTTTTTTCCGTGCACCATACGAGACTGGAACAATAGAGAAGTGTGAAGGTGGCTCGATGAACCCCCTGCCAGGCATTTAAAATTGATTTGCTGAGGATCGATGTAGATGTAAATGTAGAATGATCGAAATAACTTCGATGTAGATGTAAAAAAATTGTGGATCTGATGAGATTCGAAAGCATAACCTCCTCAGTGTTAATGCATTACGTCACAAAACCAGACTTCATAATGCAATCAATTTAATGCTCTTTAGTATTACACATAACTCCGATTTTTTTTCGTCAGTTACTCATAAACGAAGTTCAATTAGAGTGAGTGGTTGCAGTGTGTCATACCTGGGATCTTAACCTACATCACCGTATACAGGGGTGGTCCACTGATGGTGACCGGGCCAAATATCTCACGAAATAAGCGCCAAAAGAAAAAAACTACTAAGAACGAAACTCGTCTTGCTTGAAGGGGGAAACCAGATGGCGCAATGGTTGGCCCGCTAGATGGCGCTGACATAGGTCAAACGGATATCAACTGCGTTTTTTTTAAAAATAGGAACCCCATTTTTTATTACTTCGATGTAGATGTAGATGTAAAAAAATTGTGGATCTGATGAGATTCGAAAGCATAACCTCCTCAGTGTTAATCCATTACGTCACAAAACCAGACTTCATAATGCAATCAATTTAATGCTCTTTACTATTACACATAATTCCGATTTTTTTTTCGTCAGTTACTCATAAACGAAGTTCCATTAGAGTGAGTGGTTGCAGTGTGTCATACCTGGGATCTTAACCTACATCACCGTATACAGGGGTGGTCCACTGATGGTGACCGGGCCAAATATCTCACGAAATAAGCGCCAAAAGAAAAAAACTACTAAGAACGAAACTCGTCTTGCTTGAAGGGGGAAACCAGATGGCGCAATGGTTGGCCCGCTAGATGGCGCTGACATAGGTCAAACGGATATCAACTGCGTTTTTTTTAAAAATAGGAACCCCATTTTTTATTACTTCGATGTAGATGTAGATGTAAAAAAATTGTGGATCTGATGAGATTCGAAAGCATAACCTCCTCAGTGTTAATCCATTACGTCACAAAACCAGACTTTATAATGCAATCAATTTAATGCTCTTTAGTATTACACATAACTCCGATTTTTTTTCGTCAGTTACTCATAAACGAAGTTCCATTAGAGTGAGTGGTTGCAGTGTGTCATACCTGGGATCTTAACCTACATCACCGTATACAGGGGTGGTCCACTGATGGTGACCGGGCCAAATATCTCA
The DNA here is from genome assembly GCF_023897955.1 of Schistocerca gregaria. Taxonomy (NCBI): domain Eukaryota; kingdom Metazoa; phylum Arthropoda; class Insecta; order Orthoptera; family Acrididae; genus Schistocerca; species Schistocerca gregaria. The sequence goes on from NC_064929.1 coordinate 123,368,470, forward strand.
CGAAATAAGCGCCAAAAGAAAAAAAAAACTACTAAGAACGAAACTCGTCTTGCTTGAAGGGGGAAACCAGATGGCGCAATGGTTGGCCCGCTAGATGGCGCTGACATAGGTCAAACGGATATCAACTGCGTTTTTTTAAAAATAGGAACCCCATTTTTTATTACTTCAATGTAGATGTAGATGTAAAAAAATTGTGGATCTGATGAGATTCGAAAGCATAACCTCCTCAGTGTTAATGCATTACGTCACAAAACCAGAGTTTATACTGCAATCAATTTAATGCTCTTTACTATTACACATAATTCCGATTTTTTTTTTCGTCAGTTACTCATAAACGAAGTTCCATTCGAGTGAGTGGTTGCAGTGTGTCATACCTGGGATCTTAACCTACATCACCGTTTACAGGGGTGGTCCACTGATGGTGACCGGGCCAAATATCTCACGAAATAAGCGCCAAAAGAAAAAAACTACTAAGAACGAAACTCGTCTTGCTTGAAGGGGGAAACCTGATGGCGCAATGGTTGGCCCGCTAGATGGCGCTGACATAGGTCAAACGGATATCAACTGCGTTTTTTTAAAAATAGGAACCCCCATTTTTTATTACTTCGATGTAGATGTAGATGTAAAAAAATTGTGGATCTGATGAGATTCGAAAGCATAACCTCCTCAGTGTTAATCCATTACGTCACAAAACCAGACTTTATAATGCAATCAATTTAATGCTCTTTAGTATTACACATAACTCCGATTTTTTTTCGTCAGTTACTCATAAACGAAGTTCCATTAGAGTGAGTGGTTGCAGTGTGTCATACCTGGGATCTTAACCTACATCACCGTTTACAGGGGTGGTCCACTGATGGTGACCGGGCCAAATATCTCACGAAATAAGCGCCAAAAGAAAAAAAAAACTACTAAGAACGAAACTCGTCTTGCTAGAAGGGGGAAACCAGATGGCGCAATGGTTGGCCCGCTAGATGGCGCTGACATAGGTCAAACGGATATCAACTGCGTTTTTTTAAAAATAGGAACCCCCATTTTTTATTACTTCGATGTAGATGTAGATGTAAAAAAACTGTGGATCTGATGAGATTCGAAAGCATAACCTCCTCAGTGTTAATCCATTACGTCACAAAACCAGACTTTATAATGCAATCAATTTAATGCTCTTTAGTATTACACATAACTCCGATTTTTTTTCGTCAGTTACTCATAAACGAAGCTCCATTAGAGTGAGTGGTTGCAGTGTGTCATACCTGGGATCTTAACCTACATCACCGTTTACAGGGGTGGTCCACTGATGGTGACCGGGCCAAATATCTCACGAAATAAGCGCCAAAAGAAAAAAACTACTAAGAACGAAACTCGTCTTGCTTGAAGGGGGAAACCAGATGGCGCAATGGTTGGCCCGCTAGATGGCGCTGACATAGGTCAAACGGATATCAACTGCGTTTTTTTTTAAATAGGAACCCACTTTTTTTATTACTTCGATGTAGATGTAAAAAAATTGTGGATCTGATGAGATTCGAAAGCATAACCTCCTCAGTGTTAATCCATTACGTCACAAAACCAGACTTTATAATGCAATCAATTTAATGCTCTTTAGTATTACACATAACTCCGATTTTTTTTCGTCAGTTACTCATAAACGAAGTTCCATTAGAGTGAGTGGTTGCAGTGTGTCATACCTGGGATCTTAACCTACATCACCGTTTACAGGGGTGGTCCACTGATGGTGACCGGGCCAAATATCTGACGAAATAAGCGCCAAAAGAAAAAAAAAAAAACTACTAAGAACGAAACTCGGCTTGCTAGAAGGGGGAAACCAGATGGCGCAATGGTTGGCCCGCTAGATGGCGCTGACATAGGTCAAACCGATATCAACTGCGTTTTTTTAAAAATAGGAACCCCCATTTTTTATTACTTCGATGTAGATGTAGATGTAAAAAAACTGTGGATCTGATGAGATTCGAAAGCATAACCTCCTCAGTGTTAATCCATTACGTCACATAACCAGACTTTATAATGCAATCAATTTAATGCTCTTTAGTATTACACATAACTCCGATTTTTTTTCGTCAGTTACTCATAAACGAAGCTCCATTAGAGTGAGTGGTTGCAGTGTGTCATACCTGGGATCTTAACCTACATCACCGTTTACAGGGGTGGTCCACTGATGGTGACCGGGCCAAATATCTCACGAAATAAGCGCCAAAAGAAAAAAACTACTAAGAACGAAACTCGTCTTGCTTGAAGGGGGAAACCAGATGGCGCAATGGTTGGCCCGCTAGATGGCGCTGACATAGGTCAAACGGATATCAACTGCGTTTTTTTTAAAATAGGAACCCCCTTTTTTTATTACTTCGATGTAGATGTAGATGTAAAAAAATTGTGTATCTGATGAGATTCGAAAGCATAACCTCCTCAGTGTTAATGCATTACGTCACAAAACCAGACTTTTTTTAATGCAATCAATTCAATGCTCTTTACTATTACACATAATTCCGATATTTTTTCGTCAGTTACTCATAAACGAAGTTCCATTCGAGTGAGTGGTTGCAGTGTGTCATACCTGGGATCTTAACCTACATCACCGTATACAGGGGTGGTCCACTGATGGTGACCGGGCCAAATATCTCACGAAATAAGCGCCAAAAGAAAAAAACTACTAAGAACGAAACTCGTCTTGCTTGAAGGGGGAAACCAGATGGCACAATGGTTGGCCCGCTAGATGGCGCTGACATAGGTCAAACGGATATCAACTGCGTTTTTTTAAAAATAGGAACCCCCATTTTTTATTACTTCGATGTAGATGTAGATGTAAAAAAATTGTGGATCTGATGAGATTCGAAAGCATAACCTCCTCAGTGTTAATCCATTACGTCACAAAACCAGACTTTATAATGCAATCAATTTAATGCTCTTTAGTATTACACATAACTCCGATTTTTTTTCGTCAGTTACTCATAAACGAAGTTCCATTAGAGTGAGTGGTTGCAGTGTGTCATACCTGGGATCTTAACCTACATCACCGTTTACAGGGGTGGTCCACTGATGGTGACCGGGCCAAATATCTCACGAAATAAGCGCCAAAAGAAAAAAAAAACTACTAAGAACGAAACTCGTCTTGCTAGAAGGGGGAAACCAGATGGCGCAATGGTTGGCCCGCTAGATGGCGCTGACATAGGTCAAACGGATATCAACTGCGTTTTTTTAAAAATAGGAACCCCCATTTTTTATTACTTCGATGTAGATGTACATGTAAAAAAACTGTGGATCTGATGAGATTCGAAAGCATAACCTCCTCAGTGTTAATCCATTACGTCACAAAACCAGACTTTATAATGCAATCAATTTAATGCTCTTTAGTATTACACATAACTCCGATTTTTTTTCGTCAGTTACTCATAAACGAAGCTCCATTAGAGTGAGTGGTTGCAGTGTGTCATACCTGGGATCTTAACCTACATCACCGTTTACAGGGGTGGTCCACTGATGGTGACCGGGCCAAATATCTCACGAAATAAGCGCAAAAAGAAAAAAACTACTAAGAACGAAACTCGTCTTGCTTGAAGGGGGAAACCAGATGGCGCAATGGTTGGCCCGCTAGATGGCGCTGACATAGGTCAAACGGATATCAACTGCGTTTTTTTTAAAATAGGAACCCACTTTTTTTATTACTTCGATGTAGATGTAAAAAAATTGTGGATCTGATGAGATTCGAAAGCATAACCTCCTCAGTGTTAATCCATTACGTCACAAAACCAGACTTTATAATGCAATCAATTTAATGCTCTTTAGTATTACACATAACTCCGATTTTTTTTCGTCAGTTACTCATAAACGAAGTTCCATTAGAGTGAGTGGTTGCAGTGTGTCATACCTGGGATCTTAACCTACATCACCGTTTACAGGGGTGGTCCACTGATGGTGACCGGGCCAAATATCTGACGAAATAAGCGCCAAAAGAAAAAAAAAAAAACTACTAAGAACGAAACTCGGCTTGCTAGAAGGGGGAAACCAGATGGCGCAATGGTTGGCCCGCTAGATGGCGCTGACATAGGTCAAACGGATATCAACTGCGTTTTTTTAAAAATAGGAACCCCCATTTTTTATTACTTCGATGTAGATGTAGATGTAAAAAAACTGTGGATCTGATGAGATTCGAAAGCATAACCTCCTCAGTGTTAATCCATTACGTCACATAACCAGACTTTATAATGCAATCAATTTAATGCTCTTTAGTATTACACATAACTCCGATTTTTTTTCGTCAGTTACTCATAAACGAAGCTCCATTAGAGTGAGTGGTTGCAGTGTGTCATACCTGGGATCTTAACCTACATCACCGTTTACAGGGGTGGTCCACTGATGGTGACCGGGCCAAATATCTCACGAAATAAGCGCCAAAAGAAAAAAACTACTAAGAACGAAACTCGTCTTGCTTGAAGGGGGAAACCAGATGGCGCAATGGTTGGCCCGCTAGATGGCGCTGACATAGGTCAAACGGATATCAACTGCGTTTTTTTTAAAATAGGAACCCCCTTTTTTTATTACTTCGATGTAGATGTAGATGTAAAAAAATTGTGTATCTGATGAGATTCGAAAGCATAACCTCCTCAGTGTTAATGCATTACGTCACAAAACCAGACTTTTTTTAATGCAATCAATTCAATGCTCTTTACTATTACACATAATTCCGATATTTTTTCGTCAGTTACTCATAAACGAAGTTCCATTCGAGTGAGTGGTTGCAGTGTGTCATACCTGGGATCTTAACCTACATCACCGTATACAGGGGTGGTCCACTGATGGTGACCGGGCCAAATATCTCACGAAATAAGCGCCAAAAGAAAAAAACTACTAAGAACGAAACTCGTCTTGCTTGAAGGGGGAAACCAGATGGCGCAATGGTTGGCCCGCTAGATGGCGCTGACATAGGTCAAACGGATATCAACTGCGTTTTTTTAAAAATAGGAACCCCCATTTTTTATTACTTCGATGTAGATGTAGATGTAAAAAAATTGTGGATCTGATGAGATTCGAAAGCATAACCTCCTCAGTGTTAATCCATTACGTCACAAAACCAGACTTTATATTGCAATCAATTTAATGCTCTTTAGTATTACACATAACTCCGATTTTTTTTCGTCAGTTACTCATAAACGAAGTTCCATTAGAGTGAGTGGTTGCAGTGTGTCATACCTGGGATCTTAACCTACATCACCGTATACAGGGGTGGTCCACTGATGGTGACCGGACCAAATATCTCACGAAATAAGCGCCAAAAGAAAAAAAAAAAAAACTACTAAGAACGAAACTCGTCTTGCTTGAAGGGGGAAACCAGATGGCGCAATGGTTGGCCCGCTAGATGGCGCTGACATAGGTCAAACGGATATCAACTGCGTTTTTTTTAAAATAGGAACCCCCTTTTTTTATTACTTCGATGTAGATGTAGATGTAAAAAAATTGTGGATCTGATGAGATTCGAAAGCATAACCTCCTCAGTGTTAATCCATTACGTCACAAAACCAGACTTTATAATGCAATCAATTTAATGCTCTTTAGTATTACACATAACTCCGATTTTTTTTCGTCAGTTACTCATAAACGAAGCTCCATTAGAGTGAGTGGTTGCAGTGTGTCATACCTGGGATCTTAACCTACATCACCGTATACAGGGGTGGTCCACTGATGGTGACCGGACCAAATATCTCACGAAATAAGCGCCAAAAGAAAAAAAAAACTACTAAGAACGAAACTCGTCTTGCTTGAAGGGGGAAACCAGATGGCGCAATGGTTGGCCCGCTAGATGGCGCTGACATAGGTCAAACGGATATCAACTGCGTTTTTTTAAAAATAGGAACCCCCTTTTTTTATTACTTCGATGTAGATGTAGATGTAAAAAAATTGTGTATCTGATGAGATTCGAAAGCATAACCTCCTCAGTGTTAATGCATTACGTCACAAAACCAGACTTTTTAATGCAATCAATTCAATGCTCTTTACTATTACACATAATTCCGATATTTTTTCGTCAGTTACTCATAAACGAAGTTCCATTAGAGTGAGTGGTTGCAGTGTGTCATACCTGGGATCTTAACCTACATCACCGTATACAGGGGTGGTCCACTGATGGTGACCGGGCCAAATATCTCTCGAAATAAGCGCCAAAAGAAAAAAACTACTAAGAACGAAACTCGTCTTGCTTGAAGGGGGAAACCAGATGGCGCAATGGTTGGCCCGCTAGATGGCGCTGACATAGGTCAAACGGATATCAACTGCGTTTTTTTAAAAATAGGAACCCCCATTTTTTATTACTTCGATGTAGATGTAGATGTAAAAAAATTGTGGATCTGATGAGATTCGAAAGCATAACCTCCTCAGTGTTAATCCATTACGTCACAAAACCAGACTTTATAATGCAATCAATTTAATGCTCTTTAGTATTACACATAACTCCGATTTTTTTTCGTCAGTTACTCATAAACGAAGTTCCATTCGAGTGAGTGGTTGCAGTGTGTCATACCTGGGATCTTAACCTACATCACCGTTTACAGGGGTGGTCCACTGATGGTGACCGGGCCAAATATCTCACGAAATAAGCGCCAAAAGAAAAAAAAAAACTACTAAGAACGAAACTCGTCTTGCTTGAAGGGGGAAACCAGATGGCGCAATGGTTGGCCCGCTAGATTGCGCTGACATAGGTCAAACAGATATCAACTGCGTTTTTTTAAAAATAGGAACCCCCATTTTTTATTACTTCGATGTAGATGTAGATGTAAAAAAATTGTGGATCTGATGAGATTCGAAAGCATAACCTCCTCAGTGTTAATCCATTACGTCACAAAACCAGACTTTATAATGCAATCAATTTAATGCTCTTTAGTATTACACATAACTCCGATTTTTTTTCGTCAGTTACTCATAAACGAAGTTCCATTCGAGTGAGTGGTTGCAGTGTGTCATACCTGGGATCTTAACCTACATCACCGTTTACAGGGGTGGTCCACTGATGGTGACCGGGCCAAATATCTCACGAAATAAGCACCAAAAGAAAAAAACTACTAAGAACGAAACTCGTCTTGCTTGAAGGGGAAACCTGATGGCGCAATGGTTGGCCCGCTAGATGGCGCTGACATAGGTCAAACGGATATCAACTGCGTTTTTTTAAAAATAGGAACCCCCATTTTTTATTACTTCGATGTAGATGTAGATGTAAAAAAATTGTGGATCTGATGAGATTCGAAAGCTTAACCTCCTCAGTGTTAATCCATTACGTCACAAAACCAGATTTTATAATGCAATCAATTTAATGCTCTTTAGTATTACACATAACTCCGATTTTTTTTCGTCAGTTACTCATAAACGAAGTTCCATTAGAGTGAGTGGTTGCAGTGTGTCATACCTGGGATCTTAACCTACATCACCGTATACAGGGGTGGTCCACTGATGGTGACCGGACCAAATATCTCACGAAATAAGCGCCAAAAGAAAAAAACTACTAAGAACGAAACTCGTCTTGCTTGAAGGGGGAAACCAGATGGCGCAATGGTTGGCCCGCTAGATGGCGCTGACATAGGTCAAACGGATATCAACTGCGTTTTTTTAAAAATAGGAACCCCCATTTTTTATTACTTCGATGTAGATGTAGATGTAAAAAAATTGTGGATCTGATGAGATTCGACAGCATAACCTCCTCAGTGTTAATCCATTACGTCACAAAACCAGACTTTATAATGCAATCAATTTAATGCTCTTTAGTATTACACATAACTCCGATTTTTTTTCGTCAGTTACTCATAAACGAAGTTCCATTCGAGTGAGTGGTTGCAGTGTGTCATACCTGGGATCTTAACCTACATCACCGTTTACAGGGGTGGTCCACTGATGGTGACCGGGCCAAATATCTCACGAAATAAGCGCCAAAAGAAAAAAAAAAACTACTAAGAACGAAACTCGTCTTGCTTGAAGGGGGAAACCAGATGGCGCAATGGTTGGCCCGCTAGATGGCGCTGACAAAGGTCAAACAGATATCAACTGCGTTTTTTTAAAAATAGGAACCCCCATTTTTTATTACTTCGATGTAGATGTAGATGTAAAAAAATTGTGGATCTGATGAGATTCGAAAGCATAACCTCCTCAGTGTTAATCCATTACGTCACAAAACCAGACTTTATAATGCAATCAATTTAATGCTCTTTAGTATTACACATAACTCCGATTTTTTTTCGTCAGTTACTCATAAACGAAGTTCCATTAGAGTGAGTGGTTGCAGTGTGTCATACCTGGGATCTTAACCTACATCACCGTATACAGGGGTGGTCCACTGATGGTGACCGGACCAAATATCTCACGAAATAAGCGCCAAAAGAAAAAAACTACTAAGAACGAAACTCGTCTTGCTTGAAGGGGGAAACCAGATGGCGCAATGGTTGGCCCGCTAGATGGCGCTGACATAGGTCAAACGGATATCAACTGCGTTTTTTTAAAAATAGGAACCCCCATTTTTTATTACTTCGATGTAGATGTAGATGTAAAAAAATTGTGGATCTGATGAGATTCGAAAGCATAACCTCCTCAGTGTTAATCCATTACGTCACAAAACCAGACTTTATAATGCAATCAATTTAATGCTCTTTAGTATTACACATAACTCCGATTTTTTTTCGTCAGTTACTCATAAACGAAGTTCCATTAGAGTGAGTGGTTGCAGTGTGTCATACCTGGGATCTTAACCTACATCACCGTTTACAGGGGTGGTCCACTGATGGTGACCAGGCCAAATATCTCACGAAATAAGCGCCAAAAGAAAAAAAAAACTACTAAGAACGAAACTCGTCTTGCTTGAAGGGGGAAACCAGATGGCGCAATGGTTGGCCCGATAGATGGCGCTGACATAGGTCAAACGGATATCAACTGCGTTTTTTTAAAAATAGGAACCCCCATTTTTTATTACTTCGATGTAGATGTAGATGTAAAAAAATTGTGGATCTGATGAGATTCGAAAGCATAACCTCCTCAGTGTTAATCCATTACGTCACAAAACCAGACTTTATAATGCAATCAATTTAATGCTCTTTAGTATTACACATAACTCCGATTTTTTTTCGTCAGTTACTCATAAACGAAGTTCCATTAGAGTGAGTGGTTGCAGTGTGTCATACCTGGGATCTTAACCTACATCACCGTATACAGGGGTGGTCCACTGATGGTGACCGGGCCAAATATCTCACGAAATAGGCGCCAAAAGAAAAAAACTACTAAGAACGAAACTCGTCTTGCTTGAAGGGGAAACCTGATGGCGCAATGGTTGGCCCGCTAGATGGCGCTGACATAGGTCAAACGGATATCAACTGCGTTTTTTTAAAAATAGGAACCCCCATTTTTTATTACTTCGATGTAGATGTAGATGTAAAAAAATTGTGGATCTGATGAGATTCGAAAGCATAACCTCCTCAGTGTTAATCCATTACGTCACAAAACCAGACTTTATAATGCAATCAATTTAATGCTCTTTAGTATTACACATAACTCCGATTTTTTTTCGTCAGTTACTCATAAACGAAGTTCCATTAGAGTGAGTGGTTGCAGTGTGTCATACCTGGGATCTTAACCTACAGCACCGTTTACAGGGGTGGTCCACTGATGGTGACCGGGCCAAATATCTCACGAAATAAGCGCCAAAAGAAAAAAAAAAAACTACCAAGAACGAAACTCGTCTTGCTAGAAGGGGGAAACCAGATGGCGCAATGGTTGGCCCGCTAGATGGCGCTGACATAGGTCAAACGGATATCAACTGCGTTTTTTTAAAAATAGGAACCCCCATTTTTTATTACTTCGATGTAGATGTAGACATCAAAAAATTGTGGATCTGATGAGATTCGAAAGCATAACCTCCTCAGTGTTAATCCATTACGTCACAAAACCAGACTTTATAATGCAATCAATTTAATGCTCTTTAGTATTACACATAACTCCGATTTTTTTTCGTCAGTTACTCATAAACGAAGTTCCATTCGAGTGAGTGGTTGCAGTGTGTCATACCTGGGATCTTAACCTACATCACCGTTTACAGGGGTGGTCCACTGATGGTGACCGGGCCAAATATCTCACGAAATAAGCGCCAAAAGAAAAAAAAAAACTACTAAGAACGAAACTCGTCTTGCTTGAAGGGGGAAACCAGATGGCGCAATGGTTGGCCCGCTAGATGGCGCTGACATAGGTCAAACAGATATCAACTGCGTTTTTTTAAAAATAGGAACCCCCATTTTTTATTACTTCGATGTAGATGTAGATGTAAAAAAATTGTGGATCTGATGAGATTCGAAAGCATAACCTCCTCAGTGTTAATCAATTACGTCACAAAACCAGACTTTATAATGCAATCAATTTAATGCTCTTTAGTATTACACATAACTCCGATTTTTTTTCGTCAGTTACTCATAAACGAAGTTCCATTAGAGTGAGTGGTTGCAGTGTGTCATACCTGGGATCTTAACCTACATCACCGTATACAGGGGTGGTCCACTGATGGTGACCGGGCCAAATATCTCACGAAATAAGCGCCAAAAGAAAAAAAAAACTACTAAGAACGAATCTCGTCTTGCTTGAAGGGGGAAACCAGATGGCGCAATGGTTGGCCCGCTAGATGGCGCTGACATAGGTCAAACGGATATCAACTGCGTTTTTTTAAAAATAGGAACCCCCATTTTTTATTACTTCCATGTAGATGTAGACATAAAATAATTGTGGATCTGATGAGATTCGAAAGCATAACCTCCTCAGTGTTAATCCATTACGTCACAAAACCAGACTTTATAATGCAATCAATTTAATGCTCTTTACTATTACACATAATTCCGATTTTTTTTCGTCAGTTACTCATAAACGAAGTTCCATTCGAGTGAGTGGTTGCAGTGTGTCATACCTGGGATCTTAACCTACATCACCGTATAGAGGGGTGGTCCACTGATGGTGACCGGGCCAAATATCTCACGAAATAAGCACCAAAAGAAAAAAACTACTAAGAACGAAACTCGTCTTGCTTGAAGGGGAAAGCTGATGGCGCAATGGTTGGCCCGCTAGATGGCGCTGACATAGGTCAAACGGATATCAACTGCGTTCTTTTAAAAATAGGAACCCCCATTTTTTATTACTTCGATGTAGATGTAGATGTAAAAAAATTGTGGATCTGATGAGATTCGAAAGCTTAACCTCCTCAGTGTTAATCCATTACGTCACAAAACCAGACTTTATAATGCAATCAATTTAATGCTCTTTAGTATTACACATAACTCCGATTTTTTTTCGTCAGTTACTCATAAACGAAGTTCCATTAGAGTGAGTGGTTGCAGTGTGTCATACCTGGGATCTTAACCTACATCACCGTATACAGAGGTGGTCCACTGATGGTGACCGGACCAAATATCTCACGAAATAAGCGCCAAAAGAAAAAAACTACTAAGAACGAAACTCGTCTTGCTTGAAGGGGGTAACCAGATGGCGCAATGGTTGGCCCGCTAGATGGCGCTGACATAGGTCAAACGGATATCAACTGCGTTTTTTTAAAAATAGGAACCCCCATTTTTTATTACTTCGATGTAGATGTAGATGTAAAAAAATTGTGGATCTGATGAGATTCGAAAGCATAACCTCCTCAGTGTTAATCCATTACGTCACAAAACCAGACTTTATAATGCAATCAATTTAATGCTCTTTAGTATTACACATAACTCCGATTTTTTTTCGTCAGTTACTCATAAACGAAGTTCCATTCGAGTGAGTGGTTGCAGTGTGTCATACCTGGGATCTTAACCTACATCACCGTTTACAGGGGTGGTCCACTGATGGTGACCGGGCCAAATATCTCACGAAATAAGCACCAAAAGAAAAAAACTACTAAGAACGAAACTCGTCTTGCTTGAAGGGGAAACCTGATGGCGCAATGGTTGGCCCGCTAGATGGCGCTGACATAGGTCAAACGGATATCAACTGCGTTTTTTTAAAAATAGGAACCCCCATTTTTTATTACTTCGATGTAGATGTAGATGTAAAAAAATTGTGGATCTGATGAGATTCGAAAGCTTAACCTCCTCAGTGTTAATCCATTACGTCACAAAACCAGACTTTATAATGCAATCAATTTAATGCTCTTTAGTATTACACATAACTCCGATTTTTTTTCGTCAGTTACTCATAAACGAAGTTCCATTAGAGTGAGTGGTTGCAGTGTGTCATACCTGGGATCTTAACCTACATCACCGTATACAGGGGTGGTCCACTGATGGTGACCGGACCAAATATCTCACGAAATAAGCGCCAAAAGAAAAAAACTACTAAGAACGAAACTCGTCTTGCTTGAAGGGGGAAACCAGATGGCGCAATGGTTGGCCCGCTAGATGGCGCTGACATAGGTCAAACGGATATCAACTGCGTTTTTTTAAAAATAGGAACCCCCATTTTTTATTACTTCGATGTAGATGTAGATGTAAAAAAATTGTGGATCTGATGAGATTCGAAAGCATAACCTCCTCAGTGTTAATCCATTACGTCACAAAACCAGACTTTATAATGCAATCAATTTAATGCTCTTTAGTATTACACATAACTCCGATTTTTTTTCGTCAGTTACTCATAAACGAAGTTCCATTCGAGTGAGTGGTTGCAGTGTGTCATACCTGGGATCTTAACCTACATCACCGTTTACAGGGGTGGTCCACTGATGGTGACCGGGCCAAATATCTCACGAAATAAGCGCCAAAAGAAAAAAAAAAACTACTAAGAACGAAACTCGTCTTGCTTGAAGGGGGAAACCAGATGGCGCAATGGTTGGCCCGCTAGATGGCGCTGACAAAGGTCAAACAGATATCAACTGCGTTTTTTTAAAAATAGGAACCCCCATTTTTTATTACTTCGATGTAGATGTAGATGTAAAAAAATTGTGGATCTGATGAGATTCGAAAGCATAACCTCCTCAGTGTTAATCCATTACGTCACAAAACCAGACTTTATAATGCAATCAATTTAATGCTCTTTAGTATTACACATAACTCCGATTTTTTTTCGTCAGTTACTCATAAACGAAGTTCCATTAGAGTGAGTGGTTGCAGTGTGTCATACCTGGGATCTTAACCTACATCACCGTATACAGGGGTGGTCCACTGATGGTGACCGGACCAAATATCTCACGAAATAAGCGCCAAAAGAAAAAAACTACTAAGAACGAAACTCGTCTTGCTTGGAGGGGGAAACCAGATGGCGCAATGGTTGGCCCGCTAGATGGCGCTGACATAGGTCAAACGGATATCAACTGCGTTTTTTTAAAAATAGGAACCCCCATTTTTTATTACTTCGATGTAGATGTAGATGTAAAAAAATTGTGGATCTGATGAGATTCGAAAGCATAACCTCCTCAGTGTTAATCCATTACGTCACAAAACCAGACTTTATAATGCAATCAATTTAATGCTCTTTAGTATTACACATAACTCCGATTTTTTTTCGTCAGTTACTCATAAACGAAGTTCCATTAGAGTGAGTGGTTGCAGTGTGTCATACCTGGGATCTTAACCTACATCACCGTTTACAGGGGTGGTCCACTGATGGTGACCAGGCCAAATATCTCACGAAATAAGCGCCAAAAGAAAAAAAAAACTACTAAGAACGAAACTCGTCTTGCTTGAAGGGGAAACCTGATGGCGCAATGGTTGGCCCGCTAGATGGCGCTGACATAGGTCAAACGGATATCAACTGCGTTTTTTTAAAAATAGGAACCCCCATTTTTTATTACTTCGATGTAGATGTAGATGTAAAAAAATTGTGGATCTGATGAGATTCGAAAGCATAACCTCCTCAGTGTTAATCCATTACGTCACAAAACCAGACTTTATAATGCAATCAATTTAATGCTCTTTAGTATTACACATAACTCCGATTTTTTTTCGTCAGTTACTCATAAACGAAGTTCCATTAGAGTGAGTGGTTGCAGTGTGTCATACCTGGGATCTTAACCTACAGCACCGTTTACAGGGGTGGTCCACTGATGGTGACCGGGCCAAATATCTCACGAAATAAGCGCCAAAAGAAAAAAAAAAAAACTACCAAGAACGAAACTCGTCTTGCTAGAAGGGGGAAACCAGATGGCGCAATGGTTGGCCCGCTAGATGGCGCTGACATAGGTCAAACGGATATCAACTGCGTTTTTTTAAAAATAGGAACCCCCATTTTTTATTACTTCGATGTAGATGTAGACATAAAAAAATTGTGGATCTGATGAGATTCGAAAGCATAACCTCCTCAGTGTTAATCCATTACGTCACAAAACCAGACTTTATAATGCAATCAATTTAATGCTCTTTACTATTACACATAATTCCGATTTTTTTTCGTCAGTTACTCATAAACGAAGTTCCATTCGAGTGAGTGGTTGCAGTGTGTCATACCTGGGATCTTAACCTACATCACCGTATACAGGGGTGGTCCACTGATGGTGACCGGGCCAAATATCTCACGAAATAAGCGCCAAAAGAAAAAAACTACTAAGAACGAAACTCGTCTTGCTTGAAGGGGGAAACCTGATGGCGCAATGGTTGGCCCGCTAGATGGCGCTGACATAGGTCAAACGGATATCAACTGCGTTTTTTTTAAAAATAGGAACCCCATTTTTTATTACTTCGATGTAGATGTAGATGTAAAAAAATTGTGGATCTGATGAGATTCGAAAGCATAACCTCCTCAGTGTTAATCCATTACGTCACAAAACCAGAATTTATAATGCAATCAATTTAATGCTCTTTACTATTACACATAATTCCGATTTTTTTTTCGTCAGTTACTGATAAACGAAAGTCCATTAGAGTGAGTGGTTGCAGTGTGTCATACCTGGGATCTTAACCTACATCACCGTATACAGGGGTGGTCCACTGATGGTGACCGGGCCAAATATCTCACGAAATAAGCGCCAAAAGAAAAAAACTACTAAGAACGAAACTCGTCTTGCTTGAAGGGGGAAACCAGATGGCGCAATGGTTGGCCCGCTAGATGGCGCTGACATAGGTCAAACGGATATCAACTGCGTTTTTTTTAAAATAGGAACCCCATTTTTTATTACTTCGATGTAGATGTAGATGTAAAAAAATTGTGGATCTGATGAGATTCGAAAGCATAACCTCCTCAGTGTTAATGCATTACGTCACAAAACCAGACTTTATAATGCAATCAATTTAATGCTCTTTACTATTACACATAATTCCGATTTTTTTTCGTCAGTTACTCATAAACGAAGTTCCATTAGAGTGAGTGGTTGCAGTGTGTCATACCTGGGATCTTAACCTACATCACCGTATACAGGGGTGGTCCACTGATGGTGACCGGGCCAAATATCTCACGAAATAAGCGCCAAAAGAAAAAAACTACTAAGAACGAAACTCGTCTTGCTTGAAGGGGGAAACCAGATGGCGCAATGGTTGGCCCGCTAGATGGCGCTGACATAGGTCAAACGGATATCAACTGCGTTTTTTTAAAAATAGGAACCCCCATTTTTTATTACTTCGATGTAGATGTAGACATAAAAAAATTGTGGATCTGATGAGATTCGAAAGCATAACCTCCTCAGTGTTAATCCATTACGTCACAAAACCAGACTTTATAATGCAATCAATTTAATGCTCTTTACTATTACACATAATTCCGATTTTTTTTCGTCAGTTACTCATAAACGAAGTTCCATTCGAGTGAGTGGTTGCAGTGTGTCATACCTGGGATCTTAACCTACATCACCGTATACAGGGGTGGTCCACTGATGGTGACCGGGCCAAATATCTCACGAAATAAGCGCCAAAAGAAAAAAACTACTAAGAACGAAACTCGTCTTGCTTGAAGGGGGAAACCTGATGGCGCAATGGTTGGCCCGCTAGATGGCGCTGACATAGGTCAAACGGATATCAACTGCGTTTTTTTTAAAAATAGGAACCCCATTTTTTATTACTTCGATGTAGATGTAGATGTAAAAAAATTGTGGATCTGATGAGATTCGAAAGCATAACCTCCTCAGTGTTAATCCATTACGTCACAAAACCAGAATTTATAATGCAATCAATTTAATGCTCTTTACTATTACACATAATTCCGATTTTTTTTTCGTCAGTTACTGATAAACGAAAGTCCATTAGAGTGAGTGGATGCAGTGTGTCATACCTGGGATCTTAACCTACATCACCGTATACAGGGGTGGTCCACTGATGGTGACCGGGCCAAATATCTCACGAAATAAGCGCCAAAAGAAAAAAACTACTAAGAACGAAACTCGTCTTGCTTGAAGGGGGAAACCAGATGGCGCAATGGTTGGCCCGCTAGATGGCGCTGACATAGGTCAAACGGATATCAACTGCGTTTTTTTTAAAACAGGAACCCCATTTTTTATTACTTCGATGTAGATGTAGATGTAAAAAAATTGTGGATCTGATGAGATTCGAAAGCATAACCTCCTCAGTGTTAATGCATTACGTCACAAAACCAGACTTTATAATGCAATCAATTTAATGCTCTTTACTATTACACATAATTCCGATTTTTTTTCGTCAGTTACTCATAAACGAAGTTCCATTAGAGTGAGTGGTTGCAGTGTGTCATACCTGGGATCTTAACCTACATCACCGTATACAGGGGTGGTCCACTGATGGTGACCGGGCCAAATATCTCACGAAATAAGCGCCAAAAGAAAAAAACTACTAAGAACGAAACTCGTCTTGCTTGAAGGGGGAAACCAGATGGCGCAATGGTTGGCCCGCTAGATGGCGCTGACATAGGTCAAACGGATATCAACTGCGTTTTTTTAAAAATAGGAACCCCCATTTTTTATTACTTCGATGTAGATGTAGACATAAAAAAATTGTGGATCTGATGAGATTCGAAAGCATAACCTCCTCAGTGTTAATCCATTACGTCACAAAACCAGACTTTATAATGCAATCAATTTAATGCTCTTTACTATTACACATAATTCCGATTTTTTTTCGTCAGTTACTCATAAACGAAGTTCCATTCGAGTGAGTGGTTGCAGTGTGTCATACCTGGGATCTTAACCTACATCACCGTATACAGGGGTGGTCCACTGATGGTGACCGGGCCAAATATCTCACGAAATAAGCGCCAAAAGAAAAAAACTACTAAGAACGAAACTCGTCTTGCTTGAAGGGGGAAACCAGATGGCGCAATGGTTGGCCCGCTAGATGGCGCTGACATAGGTCAAACGGATATCAACTGCGTTTGTTTAAAAATAGGAACCCCCATTTTTTATTACTTCGATGAAGATGTAGACATAAAAAAATTGTGGATCTGATGAGATTCGAAAGCATAACCTCCTCAGTGTTAATCCATTACGTCACAAAACCAGACTTTATAATGCAATCAATTTAATGCTCTTTACTATTACACATAATTCCGATTTTTTTTCGTCAGTTACTCATAAACGAAGTTCCATTCGAGTGAGTGGTTGCAGTGTGTCATACCTGGGATCTTAACCTACATCACCGTATACAGGGGTGGTCCACTGATGGTGACCGGGCCAAATATCTCACGAAATAAGCGCCAAAAGAAAAAAACTACTAAGAACGAAACTCGTCTTGCTTGAAGGGGGAAACCTGATGGCGCAATGTTTGGCCCGCTAGATGGCGCTGACATAGGTCAAACGGATATCAACTGCGTTTTTTTAAAAATAGGAACCCCAATTTTTTATTACTTCGATGTAGATGTAGATGTAAAAAAATTGTGGATCTGATGAGATTAAAAAACATAACCTCCTCAGTGTTAATCCATTACGTCACAAAACCAGACTTTATAATGCAATCAATTTAATGCTCTTTAGTATTACACATAACTCCGATTTTTTTCGTCAGTTACTCATAAACGAAGCTCCATTAGAGTGAGTGGTTGCAGTGTGTCATACCTGGGATCTTAACCTACATCACCGTTTACAGGGGTGGTCCACTGATGGTGACCGGGCCAAATACCTCACGAAATAAGCGCCAAAAGAAAAAAAAAACTACTAAGAACGAAACTCGTCTTGCTAGAAGGGGGAAACCAGATGGCGCAATGGTTGGCCCGCTAGATGGCGCTGACATAGGTCAAACGGATATCAACTGCGTTTTTTTAAAAATAGGAACCCCCATTTTTTATTACTTCGATGTAGATGTAGATGTAAAAAAACTGTGGATCTGATGAGATTCGAAAGCATAACCTCCTCAGTGTTAATCCATTACGTCACAAAACCAGACTTTATAATGCAATCAATTTAATGCTCTTTAGTATTACACATAACTCCGATTTTTTTTCGTCAGTTACTCATAAACGAAGCTCCATTAGAGTGAGTGGTTGCAGTGTGTCATACCTGGGATCTTAACCTACATCACCGTTTACAGGGGTGGTCCACTGATGGTGACCGGGCCAAATATCTGACGAAATAAGCGCCAAAAGAAAAAAAAAAACTACTAAGAACGAAACTCGTCTTGCTAGAAGGGGGAAACCAGATGGCGCAATGGTTGGCCCGCTAGATGGCGCTGACATAGGTCAAACGGATATCAACTGCGTTTTTTTAAAAATAGGAACCCCCATTTTTTATTACTTCGATGTAGATGTAGATGTAAAAAAACTGTGGATCTGATGAGATTCGAAAGCATAACCTCCTCAGTGTTAATGCATTACGTCACAAAACCAGACTTTATAATGCAATCAATTTAATGCTCTTTACTATTACACATAATTCCGATTTTTTTTTCGTCAGTTACTCATAAACGAAGTTCCATTAGAGTGAGTGGTTGCAGTGTGTCATACCTGGGATCTTAACCTACATCACCGTATACAGGGGTGGTCCACTGATGGTGACCGGGCCAAATATCTCACGAAATAAGCGCCAAAAGAAAAAAACTACTAAGAACGAAACTCGTCTTGCTTGAAGGGGGAAACCAGATGGCGCAATGGTTGGCCCGCTAGATGGCGCTGACATAGGTCAAACGGATATCAACTGCGTTTTTTTAAAAATAGGAACCCCCATTTTTTATTACTTCGATGTAGATGTAGACATAAAAAAATTGTGGATCTGATGAGATTCGAAAGCATAACCTCCTCAGTGTTAATCCATTACGTCACAAAACCAGACTTTATAATGCAATCAATTTAATGCTCTTTACTATTACACATAATTCCGATTTTTTTTCGTCAGTTACTCATAAACGAAGTTCCATTCGAGTGAGTGGTTGCAGTGTGTCATACCTGGGATCTTAACCTACATCACCGTATACAGGGGTGGTCCACTGATGGTGACCGGGCCAAATATCTCACGAAATAAGCGCCAAAAGAAAAAAACTACTAAGAACGAAACTCGTCTTGCTTGAAGGGGGAAACCAGATGGCGCAATGGTTGGCCCGCTAGATGGCGCTGACATAGGTCAAACGGATATCAACTGCGTTTTTTTAAAAATAGGAACCCCAATTTTTTATTACTTCGATGAAGATGTAGACATAAAAAAATTGTGGATCTGATGAGATTCGAAAGCATAACCTCCTCAGTGTTAATCCATTACGTCACAAAACCAGACTTTATAATGCAATCAATTTAATGCTCTTTACTATTACACATAATTCCGATTTTTTTTCGTCAGTTACTCATAAACGAAGTTCCATTCGAGTGAGTGGTTGCAGTGTGTCATACCTGGGATCTTAACCTACATCACCGTATACAGGGGTGGTCCACTGATGGTGACCGGGCCAAATATCTCACGAAATAAGCGCCAAAAGAAAAAAACTACTAAGAACGAAACTCGTCTTGCTTGAAGGGGGAAACCTGATGGCGCAATGTTTGGCCCGCTAGATGGCGCTGACATAGGTCAAACGGATATCAACTGCGTTTTTTTAAAAATAGGAACCCCCATTTTTTATTACTTCGATGTAGATGTAGACATAAAAAAATTGTGGATCTGATGAGATTCGAAAGCATAACCTCCTCAGTGTTAATCCATTACGTCACAAAACCAGACTTTATAATGCAATCAATTTAATGCTCTTTACTATTACACATAATTCCGATTTTTTTTCGTCAGTTACTCATAAACGAAGTTCCATTCGAGTGAGTGGTTGCAGTGTGTCATACCTGGGATCTTAACCTACATCACCGTTTACAGGGGTGGTCCACTGATGGTGACCGGGCCAAATACCTCACGAAATAAGCGCCAAAAGAAAAAAAAAAACTACTAAGAACGAAACTCGTCTTGCTAGAAGGGGGAAACCAGATGGCGCAATGGTTGGCCCGCTAGATGGCGCTGACATAGGTCAAACGGATATCAACTGCGTTTTTTTAAAAATAGGAACCCCCATTTTTTATTACTTCGACGTAGATGTAGATGTAAAAAAACTGTGGATCTGATGAGATTCGAAAGCATAACCTCCTCAGTGTTAATCCATTACGTCACAAAACCAGACTTTATAATGCAATCAATTTAATGCTCTTTAGTATTACACATAACTCCGATTTTTTTTCGTCAGTTACTCATAAACGAAGCTCCATTAGAGTGAGTGGTTGCAGTGTGTCATACCTGGGATCTTAACCTACATCACCGTTTACAGGGGTGGTCCACTGATGGTGACCGGGCCAAATATCTGACGAAATAAGCGCCAAAAGAAAAAAAAAAAACTACTAAGAACGAAACTCGTCTTGCTAGAAGGGGGAAACCAGATGGCGCAATGGTTGGCCAGCTAGATGGCGCTGACATAGGTCAAACGGATATCAACTGCGTTTTTTTAAAAATAGGAACCCCCATTTTTTATTACTTCGATGTAGATGTAGATGTAAAAAAACTGTGGATCTGATGAGATTCGAAAGCATAACCTCCTCAGTGTTAATCCATTACGTCACATAACCAGACTTTATAATGCAATCAATTTAATGCTCTTTAGTATTACACATAACTCCGATTTTTTTTCGTCAGTTACTCATAAACGAAGCTCCATTAGAGTGAGTGGTTGCAGTGTGTCATACCTGGGATCTTAACCTACATCACCGTTTACAGGGGTGGTTCACTGGTGGTGACCGGGCCAAATATCTCACGAAATAAGCGCCAAAAGAAAAAAACTACTAAGAACGAAACTCGTCTTGCTTGAAGGGGGAAACCAGATGGCGCAATGGTTGGCCCGCTAGATGGCGCTGACATAGGTCAAACGGATATCAACTGCGTTTTTTTAAAAATAGGAACCCCCTTTTTTTATTACTTCGATGTAGATGTAGATGTAAAAAAATTGTGTATCTGATGAGATTCGAAAGCATAACCTCCTCAGTGTTAATGCATTACGTCACAAAACCAGACTTTTTAATGCAATCAATTCAATGCTCTTTACTATTACACATAATTCCGATATTTTTTCGTCAGTTACTCATAAACGAAGTTCCATTCGAGTGAGTGGTTGCAGTGTGTCATACCTGGGTTCTTAACCTACATCACCGTATACAGGGGTGGTCCACTGATGGTGACCGGGCCAAATATCTCACGAAATAAGCGCCAAAAGAAAAAAACTACTAAGAACGAAACTCGTCTTGCTTGAAGGGGGAAACCAGATGGCGCAATGGTTGGCCCGCTAGATGGCGCTGACATAGGTCAAACGGATATCAACTGCGTTTTTTTAAAAATAGGAACCCCCATTTTTTATTACTTCGATGTAGATGTAGATGTAAAAAAATTGTGTATCTGATGAGATTCGAAAGCATAACCTCCTCAGTGTTAATCCATTACGTCACAAAACCAGACTTTATAATGCAATCAATTTAATGCTCTTTAGTATTACACATAACTCCGATTTTTTTCGTCAGTTACTCATAAACGAAGCTCCATTAGAGTGAGTGGTTGCAGTGTGTCATACCTGGGATCTTAACCTACATCACCGTTTACAGGGGTGGTCCACTGATGGTGACCGGGCCAAATACCTCACGAAATAAGCGCCAAAAGAAAAAAAAAAAACTACTAAGAACGAAACTCGTCTTGCTAGAAGGGGGAAACCAGATGGCGCAATGGTTGGCCCGCTAGATGGCGCTGACATAGGTCAAACGGATATCAACTGCGTTTTTTTAAAAATAGGAACCCCCATTTTTTATTACTTCGATGTAGATGTAGATGTAAAAAAACTGTGGATCTGATGAGATTCGAAAGCATGACCTCCTCAGTGTTAATCCATTACGTCACAAAACCAGACTTTATAATGCAATCAATTTAATGCTCTTTAGTATTACACATAACTCCGATTTTCTTTCGTCAGTTACTCATAAACGAAGCTCCATTAGAGTGAGTGGTTGCAGTGTGTCATACCTGGGATCTTAACCTACATCACCGTTTACAGGGGTGGTCCACTGATGGTGACCGGGCCAAATATCTGACGAAATAAGCGCCAAAAGAAAAAAAAAACTACTAAGAACGAAACTCGTCTTGCTAGAAGGGGGAAACCAGATGGCGCAATGGTTGGCCCGCTAGATGGCGCTGACATAGGTCAAACGGATATCAACTGCGTTTTTTTAAAAATAGGAACCCCCATTTTTTATTACTTCGATGTAGATGTAGATGTAAAAAAACTGTGGATCTGATGAGATTCGAAAGCATAACCTCCTCAGTGTTAATCCATTACGTCACATAACCAGACTTTATAATGCAATCAATTTAATGCTCTTTATTATTACACATAACTCCGATTTTTTTTCGTCAGTTACTCATAAACGAAGCTCCATTAGAGTGAGTGGTTGCAGTGTGTCATACCTGGGATCTTAACCTACATCACCGTTTACAGGGGTGGTCCACTGGTGGTGACCGGGCCAAATATCTCACGAAATAAGCGCCAAAAGAAAAAAACTACTAAGAACGAAACTCGTCTTGCTTGAAGGGGGAAACCAGATGGCGCAATGGTTGGCCCGCTAGATGGCGCTGACATAGGTCAAACGGATATCAACTGCGTTTTTTTAAAAATAGGAACCCCCTTTTTTTATTACTTCGATGTAGATGTAGATGTAAAAAAATTGTGTATCTGATGAGATTCGAAAGCATAACCTCCTCAGTGTTAATGCATTACGTCACAAAACCAGACTTTTTAATGCAATCAATTCAATGCTCTTTACTATTACACATAATTCCGATATTTTTTCGTCAGTTACTCATAAACGAAGTTCCATTCGAGTGAGTGGTTGCAGTGTGTCATACCTGGGTTCTTAACCTACATCACCGTATACAGGGGTGGTCCACTGATGGTGACCGGGCCAAATATCTCACGAAATAAGCGCCAAAAGAAAAAAACTACTAAGAACGAAACTCGTCTTGCTTGAAGGGGGAAACCAGATGGCGCAATGGTTGGCCTGCTAGATGGCGCTGACATAGGTCAAACGGATATCAACTGCGTTTTTTTAAAAATAGGAACCCCCATTTTTTATTACTTCGATGTAGATGTAGATGTAAAAAAATTGTGGATCTGATGAGATTCGAAAGCATAACCTCCTCAGTGTTAATGCATTACGACACAAAACCAGACTTTATAATGCAATCAATTTAATGCTCTTTAGTATTACACATAACTCCGATTTTTTTTCGTCAGTTACTCATAAACGAAGTTCCATTCGAGTGAGTGGTTGCAGTGTGTCATACCTGGGATCTTAACCTACATCACCGTATACAGGGGTGGTCCACTGATGGTGACCGGGCCAAATATCTCACGAAATAAGCGCCAAAAGAAAAAAACTACTAAGAACGAAACTCGTCTTGCTTGAAGGGGGAAACCTGATGGCGCAATGTTTGGCCCGCTAGATGGCGCTGACATAGGTCAAACGGATATCAACTGCGTTTTTTTAAAAATAGGAACCCCCATTTTTTATTACTTCGATGTAGATGTAGATGTAAAAAAATTGTGGATCTGATGAGATTCGAAAGCATAACCTCCTCAGTGTTAATCCATTACGTCACAAAACCAGACTTTATAATGCAATCAATTTAATGCTCTTTAATATTACACATAACTCCGATTTTTTTCGTCAGTTACTCATAAACGAAGCTCCATTAGAGTGAGTGGTTGCAGTGTGTCATACCTGGGATCTTAACCTACATCACCGTTTACAGGGGTGGTCCACTGATGGTGACCGGGCCAAATACCTCACGAAATAAGCGCCAAAAGAAAAAAAAAAACTACTAAGAACGAAACTCGTCTTGCTAGAAGGGGGAAACCAGATGGCGCAATGGTTGGCCCGCTAGATGGCGCTGACATAGGTCAAACGGATATCAACTGCGTTTTTTTAAAAATAGGAACCCCCATTTTTTATTACTTCGATGTAGATGTAGATGTAAAAAAACTGTGGATCTGATGAGATTCGAAAGCATAACCTCCTCAGTGTTAATCCATTACGTCACAAAACCAGACTTTATAATGCAATCAATTTAATGCTCTTTAGTATTACACATAACTCCGATTTTTTTTCGTCAGTTACTCATAAACGAAGCTCCATTAGAGTGAGTGGTTGCAGTGTGTCATACCTGGGATCTTAACCTACATCACCGTTTACAGGGGTGGTCCACTGATGGTGACCGGGCCAAATATCTGACGAAATAAGCGCCAAAAGAAAAAAAAAAAGCTACTAAGAACGAAACTCGTCTTGCTAGAAGGGGGAAACCAGATGGCGCAATGGTTGGCCCGCTAGATGGCGCTGACATAGGTCAAACGGATATCAACTGCGTTTTTTTAAATATAGGAACCCCCATTTTTTATTACTTCGATGTAGATGTAGATGTAAAAAAACTGTGGATCTGATGAGATTCGAAAGCATAACCTCCTCAGTGTTAATCCATTACGTCACATAACCAGACTTTATAATGCAATCAATTTAATGCTCTTTAGTATTACACATAACTCAGATTTTTTTTCGTCAGTTACTCATAAACGAAGCTCCATTAGAGTGACTGGTTGCAGTGTGTCATACCTGGGATCTTAACCTACATCACCGTTTACAGGGGTGGTCCACTGGTGGTGACCGGGCCAAATATCTCACGAAATAAGCGCCAAAAGAAAAAAACTACTAAGAACGAAACTCGTCTTGCTTGAAGGGGGAAACCAGATGGCGCAATGGTTGGCCCGCTAGATGGCGCTGACATAGGTCAAACGGATATCAACTGCGTTTTTTTAAAAATAGGAACCCCCTTTTTTTATTACTTCGATGTAGATGTAGATGTAAAAAAATTGTGTATCTGATGAGATTCGAAAGCATAACCTCCTCAGTGTTAATGCATTACGTCACAAAACCAGACTTTTTAATGCAATCAATTCAAAGCTCTTTACTATTACACATAATTCCGATATTTTTTCGTCAGTTACTCATAAACGAAGTTCCATTCGAGTGAGTGGTTGCAGTGTGTCATACCTGGGATCTTAACCTACATCACCGTATACAGGGGTGGTCCACTGATGGTGACCGGGCCAAATATCTCACGAAATAAGCGCCAAAAGAAAAAAACTACTAAGAACGAAACTCGTCTTGCTTGAAGGGGGAAACCAGATGGCGCAATGGTTGGCCCGCTAGATGGCGCTGACATAGGTCAAACGGATATCAACTGCGTTTTTTTAAAAATAGGAACCCCCATTTTTTATTACTTCGATGTAGATGTAGATGTAAAAAAATTGTGGATCTGATGAGATTCGAAAGCATAACCTCCTCAGTGTTAATGCATTACGACACAAAACCAGACTTTATAATGCAATCAATTTAATGCTCTTTAGTATTACACATAACTCCGATTTTTTTTCGTCAGTTACTCATAAACGAAGTTCCATTAGAGTGAGTGGTTGCAGTGTGTCATACCTGGGATCTTAACCTACATCACCGTATACAGGGGTGGTCCACTGTTGGTGACCGGGCCAAATATCTCACGAAATAAGCGCCAAAAGAAAAAAAAAGTACTAAGAACGAAACTCGTCTTGCTTGAAGGGGGAAACCAGATGGCGCAATGGTTGGCCCGATAGATGGCGCCGACATAGGTCAAACGGATATCAACTGCGTTTTTTTAAAAATAGGAACCCCCATTTTTTATTACTTCGATGTAGATGCAGATGTAAAAAAATTGTGGATCTGATGAGATTCGAAAGCATAACCTCCTCAGTGTTAATCCATTACGTCACAAAACCAGACTTTATAATGCAATCAATTTAATGCTCTTTAGTATTACACATAACTCCGATTTTTTTTCGTCAGTTACTCATAAACGAAGTTCCATTAGAGTGAGTGGTTGCAGTGTGTCATACCTGGGATCTTAACCTACATCACCGTATACAGGGGTGGTCCACTGATGGTGACCGGGCCAAATATCTCACGAAATAAGCGCCAAAAGAAAAAAAAAACTACTAAGAACGAAACTCGTCTTGCTTGAAGGGGGAAACCAGATGGCGCAATGGTTGGCCCGCTAGATGGCGCTGACATAGGTCAAACGGATATCAACTGCGTTTTTTTAAAAATAGGAACCCCCTTTTTTTATTACTTCGATGTAGCTGTAGACATAAAATAATTGTGGATCTGATGAGATTCGAAAGCATAACCTCCTCAGTGTTAATCCATTACGTCACAAAACCAGACTTTATAATGCAATCAATTTAATGCTCTTTACTATTACACATAATTCCGATTTTTTTTCGTCAGTTACTCATAAACGAAGTTCCATTAGAGTGAGTGGTTGCAGTGTGTCATACCTGGGATCTTAACCTACATCACCGTATACAGGGGTGGTCCACTGATGGTGACCGGGCCAAATATCTCACGAAATAAGCGCCAAAAGAAAAAAACTACTAAGAACGAAACTCGTCTTGCTTGAAGGGGGAAACCAGATGGCGCAATGGTTGGCCCGCTAGATGGCGCTGACATAGGTCAAACGGATATCAACTGCGTTTTTTTAAAAATAGGAACCCCCATTTTTTATTACTTCGATGTAGATGTAGATGTAAAAAAATTGTGGATCTGATGAGATTCGAAAGCATAACCTCCTCAGTGTTAATGCATTACGACACAAAACCAGACTTTATAATGCAATCAATTTAATGCTCTTTAGTATTACACATAACTCCGATTTTTTTTCGTCAGTTACTCATAAACGAAGTTCCATTAGAGTGAGTGGTTGCAGTGTGTCATACCTGGGATCTTAACCTACATCACCGTATACAGGGGTGGTCCACTGATGGTGACCGGGCCAAATATCTCACGAAATAAGCGCCAAAAGAAAAAAAAACTACTAAGAACGAAACTCGTCTTGCTTGAAGGGGGAAACCAGATGGCGCAATGGTTGGCCCGATAGATGGCGCCGACATAGGTCAAACGGATATCAACTGCGTTTTTTTAAAAATAGGAACCCCCATTTTTTATTACTTCGATGTAGATGTAGATGTAAAAAAATTGTGGATCTGATGAGATTCGAAAGCATAACCTCCTCAGTGTTAATCCATTACGTCACAAAACCAGACTTTATAATGCAATCAATTTAATGCTCTTTAGTATTACACATAACTCCGATTTTTTTTCGTCAGTTACTCATAAACGAAGTTCCATTAGAGTGAGTGGTTGCAGTGTGTCATACCTGGGATCTTAACCTACATCACCGTATACAGGGGTGGTCCACTGATGGTGACCGGGCCAAATATCTCACGAAATAAGCGCCAAAAGAAAAAAAAAACTACTAAGAACGAAACTCGTCTTGCTTGAAGGGGGAAACCAGATGGCGCAATGGTTGGCCCGCTAGATGGCGCTGACATAGGTCAAACGGATATCAACTGCGTTTTTTTAAAAATAGGAACCCCCATTTTTTATTACTTCGATGTAGATGTAGACATAAAATAATTGTGGATCTGATGAGATTCGAAAGCATAACCTCCTCAGTGTTAATCCATTACGTCACAAAACCAGACTTTATAATGCAATCAATTTAATGCTCTTTACTATTACACATAATTCCGATTTTTTTTCGTCAGTTACTCATAAACGAAGTTCCATTAGAGTGAGTGGTTGCAGTGTGTCATACCTGGGATCTTAACCTACATCACCGTATACAGGGGTGGTCCACTGATGGTGACCGGGCCAAATATCTCACGAAATAAGCGCCAAAAGAAAAAAACTACTAAGAACGAAACTCGTCTTGCTTGAAGGGAAACCTGATGGCGCAATGGTTGGCCCGCTAGATGGCGCTGACATAGGTCAAACGGATATCAACTGCGTTTTTTTAAAAATAGGAACCCCCATTTTTTATTACTTCGATGTAGATGTAGATGTAAAAAAATTGTGGATCTGATGAGATTCGAAAGCATAACCTCCTCAGTGTTAATCCATTACGTCACAAAACCAGACTTTATAATGCAATCAATTTAATGCTCTTTAGTATTACACATAACTCCGATTTTTTTTCGTCAGTTACTCATAAACGAAGTTCAATTAGAGTGAGTGGTTGCAGTGTGTCATACCTGGGATCTTAACCTACATCACCGTTTACAGGGGTGGTCCACTGATGGTGACCGGGCCAAATATCTCACGAAATAAGCGCCAAAAGAAAAAAAAAAAAAAACTACCAAGAACGAAACTCGTCTTGCTAGAAGGGGGAAACCAGATGGCGCAATGGTTGGCCCGCTAGATGGCGCTGACATAGGTCAAACGGATATCAACTGCGTTTTTTTAAAAATAGGAACCCCCATTTTTTATTACTTCGATGTAGATGTAGACATAAAAAAATTGTGGATCTGATGAGATTCGAAAGCATAACCTCCTCAGTGTTAATCCATTACGTCACAAAACCAGACTTTATAATGCAATCAATTTAATGCTCTTTACTATTACACATAATTCCGATTTTTTTTCGTCAGTTACTCATAAACGAAGTTCCATTCGAGTGAGTGGTTGCAGTGTGTCATACCTGGGATCTTAACCTACATCACCGTATAGAGGGGTGGTCCACTGATGGTGACCGGGCCAAATATCTCACGAAATAAGCGCCAAAAGAAAAAAACTACTAAGAACGAAACTCGTCTTGCTTGAAGGGGGAAACCTGATGGCGCAATGGTTGGCCCGCTAGATGGCGCTGACATAGGTCAAACGGATATCAACTGCGTTTTTTTAAAAATAGGAACCCCCATTTTTTATTACTTCGATGTAGATGTAGATGTAAAAAAATTGTGGATCTGATGAGATTCGAAAGCATAACCTCCTCAGTGTTAATCCATTACGTCACAAAACCAGACTTTATAATGCAATCAATTTAATGCTCTTTAGTATTACACATAACTCCGATTTTTTTTCGTCAGTTACTCATAAACGAAGTTCCATTCGAGTGAGTGGTTGCAGTGTGTCATACCTGGGATCTTAACCTACATCACCGTTTACAGGGGTGGTCCACTGATGGTGACCGGGCCAAATATCTCACGAAATAAGCGCCAAAAGAAAAAAAAAAACTACCAAGAACGAAACTCGTCTTGCTAGAAGGGGGAAACCAGATGGCGCAATGGTTGGCCCGCTAGATGGCGCTGACATAGGTCAAACGGATATCAACTGCGTTTTTTTAAAAATAGGAACCCCCATTTTTTATTACTTCGATGTAGATGTAGATGTAAAAAAATTGTGGATCTGATGAGATTCGAAAGCATAACCTCCTCAGTGTTAATCCATTACGTCACAAAACCAGACTTTATAATGCAATCAATTTAATGCTCTTTAGTATTACACATAACTCCGATTTTTTTTCGTCAGTTACTCATAAACGAAGTTCCATTAGAGTGAGTGGTTGCAGTGTGTCATACCTGGGATCTTAACCTACATCACCGTATACAGGGGTGGTCCACTGATGGTGACCGGGCCAAATATCTGACGAAATAAGCGCCAAAAGAAAAAAACTACTAAGAACGAAACTCGTCTTGCTTGAAGGGGGAAACCAGATGGCGCAATGGTTGGCCCGCTAGATGGCGCTGACATAGGTCAAACGGATATCAACTGCGTTTTTTTAAAAATAGGAACCCCCTTTTTTTATTACTTCGATGTAGATGTAGACATAAAAAAATTGTGGATCTGATGAGATTCGAAAGCATAACCTCCTCAGTGTTAATCCATTACGTCACAAAACCAGACTTTATAATGCAATCAATTTAATGCTCTTTACTATTACACATAATTCCGATTTTTTTTCGTCAGTTACTCATAAACGAAGTTCCATTCGAGTGAGTGGTTGCAGTGTGTCATACCTGGGATCTTAACCTACATCACCGTATACAGGGGTGGTCCACTGATGGTGACCGGGCCAAATATCTCACGAAATAAGCGCCAAAAGAAAAAAACTACTAAGAACGAAACTCGTCTTGCTTGAAGGGGGAAACCTGATGGCGCAATGTTTGGACCGCTAGATGGCGCTGACATAGGTCAAACGGATATCAACTGCGTTTTTTTAAAAATAGGAACCCCCTTTTTTTATTACTTCGATGTAGATGTAGATGTAAAAATATTGTGGATCTGATGAGATTCGAAAGCATAACCTCCTCAGTGTTAATCCATTACGTCACAAAACCAGACTTTATAATGCAATCAATTTAATGCTCTTTAGTATTACACATAACTCCGATTTTTTTCGTCAGTTACTCATAAACGAAGTTCCATTAGAGTGAGTGGTTGCAGTGTGTCATACCTGGGATCTTAACCTACATCACCGTATACAGGGGTGGTCCACTGATGGTGACCGGGCCAAATATCTCACGAAATAAGCGCCAAAAGAAAAAAACTACTAAGAACGAAACTCGTCTTGCTTGAAGGGGGAAACCAGATGGCGCAATGGTTGGCCCGCTAGATGGCGCTGACATAGGTCAAATGGATATCAACTGCGTTTTTTTAAAAATAGGAACCCCCTTTTTTTATTACGTCGATGTAGATGTAGATGTAAAAAAATTGTGTATCTGATGAGATTCGAAAGCATAACCTCCTCAGTGTTAATGCATTACGTCACAAAACCAGACTTTTTAATGCAATCAATTTAATGCTCTTTACTATTACACATAATTCCGATTTTTTTTCGTCAGTTACTCATAAACGAAGTTCCATTAGAGTGAGTGGTTGCAGTGTGTCATACCTGGGATCTTAACCTACATCACCGTATACAGGGGTGGTCCACTGATGGTGACCGGGCCAAATATCTCACGAAATAAGCGCCAAAAGAAAAAAACTACTAAGAACGAAACTCGTCTTGCTTGAAGGGGGAAACCAGATGGCGCAATGGTTGGCCCGCTAGATGGCGCTGACATAGGTCAAACGGATATCAACTGCGTTTTTTTAAAAATAGGAAAACCCATTTTTTATTACTTCGATGTAGATGTAGATGTAAAAATATTGTGTATCTGATGAGATTCGAAAGCATAACCTCCTCAGTGTTAATCCATTACGTCACAAAACCAGACTTTATAATGCAATCAATTTAATGCTCTTTAGTATTACACATAACTCCGATATTTTTTCGTCAGTTACTCATAAACGAAGTTCCATTAGAGTGAGTGGTTGCAGTGTGTCATACCTGGGATCTTAACCTACATCACCGTATACAGGGGTGGTCCACTGATGGTGACCGGGCCAAATATCTCACGAAATAAGCGCCAAAAGAAAAAAACTACTAAGAACGAAACTCGTCTTGCTTGAAGGGGGAAACCAGATGGCGCAATGGTTGGCCCGCTAGATGGCGCTGACATAGGTCAAACGGATATCAACTGCGTTTTTTTAAAAATAGGAAAACCCATTTTTTATTACTTCGATGTAGATGTAGACATAAAAAAATTGTGGATCTGATGAGATTCGAAAGCATAACCTCCTCAGTGTTAATCCATTACGTCACAAAACCAGACTTTATAATGCAATCAATTTAATGCTCTTTACTATTACACATAATTCCGATTTTTTTTCGTCAGTTACTCATAAACGAAGTTCCATTCGAGTGAGTGGTTGCAGTGTTTCATACCTGGGATCTTAACCTACATCACCGTATACAGGGGTGGTCCACTGATGGTGACCGGGCCAAATATCTCACGAAATAAGCGCCAAAAGAAAAAAACTACTAAGAACGAAACTCGTCTTGCTTGAAGGGGGAAACCTGATGGCGCAATGTTTGGCCCGCTAGATGGCGCTGCCATAGGTCAAACGGATATCAACTGCGTTTTTTTAAAAATAGGAACCCCCATTTTTTATTACTTCGATGTAGATGTAGATGTAAAAATATTGTGGATCTGATGAGATTCGAAAGCATAACCTCCTCAGTGTTAATCCATTACGTCACAAAACCAGACTTTATAATGCAATCAATTTAATGCTCTTTAGTATTACACATAACTCCGATTTTTTTCGTCAGTTACTCATAAACGAAGTTCCATTAGAGTGAGTGGTTGCAGTGTGTCATACCTGGGATCTTAACCTACATCACCGTATACAGGGGTGGTCCACTGATGGTGACCGGGCCAAATATCTCACGAAATAAGCGCCAAAAGAAAAAAACTACTAAGAACGAAACTCGTCTTGCTTGAAGGGGGAAACCAGATGGCGCAATGGTTGGCCCGCTAGATGGCGCTGACATAGGTCAAATGGATATCAACTGCGTTTTTTTAAAAATAGGAACCCCCTTTTTTTATTACTTCGATGTAGATGTAGATGTAAAAAAATTGTGTATCTGATGAGATTCGAAAGCATAACCTCCTCAGTGTTAATGCATTACGTCACAAAACCAGACTTTTTAATGCAATCAATTTAATGCTCTTTACTATTACACATAATTCCGATTTTTTTTCGTCAGTTACTCATAAACGAAGTTCCATTAGAGTGAGTGGTTGCAGTGTGTCATACCTGGGATCTTAACCTACATCACCGTATACAGGGGTGGTCCACTGATGGTGACCGGGCCAAATATCTCACGAAATAAGCGCCAAAAGAAAAAAACTACTAAGAACGAAACTCGTCTTGCTTGAAGGGGGAAACCAGATGGCGCAATGGTTGGCCCGCTAGATGGCGCTGACATAGGTCAAACGGATATCAACTGCGTTTTTTTAAAAATAGGAAAACACATTTTTTATTACTTCGATGTAGATGTAGATGTAAAAAAATTGTGTATCTGATGAGATTCGAAAGCATAACCTCCTCAGTGTTAATCCATTACGTCACAAAACCAGACTTTATAATGCAATCAGTTTAATGCTCTTTAGTATTACACATAACTCCGATATTTTTTCGTCAGTTACTCATAAACGAAGTTCCATTAGAGTGAGTGGTTGCAGTGTGTCATACCTGGGATCTTAACCTACATCACCGTATACAGGGGTGGTCCACTGATGGTGACCGGGCCAAATATCTCACGAAATAAGCGCCAAAAGAAAAAAACTACTAAGAACGAAACTCGTCTTGCTTGAAGGGGGAAACCAGATGACGCAATGGTTGGCCCGCTAGATGGCGCTGACATAGGTCAAACGGATATCAACTGCGTTTTTTTAAAAATAGGAAAACCCATTTTTTATTACTTCGATGTAGATGTAGATGTAAAAAAATTGTGTATCTGATGAGATTCGAAAGCATAACCTCCTCAGTGTTAATCCATTACGTCACAAAACCAGACTTTATAATGCAATCAATTTAATGCTCTTTAGTATTACACATAACTCCGATTTTTTTTCGTCAGTTACTCATAAACGAAGTTCCATTAGAGTGAGTGGTTGCAGTGTGTCATACCTGGGATCTTAACCTACATCACCGTATACAGGGGTGGTCCACTGATGGTGACCGTGCCAAATATCACACGAAATAAGCGCCAAAAGAAAAAAACTACTAAGAACGAAACTCGTCTTGCTTGAAGGGGGAAACCAGATGGCGCAATGGTTGGCCCGCTAGATGGCGCTGACATAGGTCAAACGGATATCAACTGCGTTTTTTTTAAAATAGGAACCCCCATTTTTTATTACTTCGATGTAGATGTAGATGTAAAAAAATTGTGGATCTGATGAGATTCGAAAGCATAACCTCCTCAGTGTTAATGCATTACGTCACAAAACCAGACTTTATAATGCAATCAATTTAATGCTCTTTAGTATTACACATAACTCCGATTTTTTTCGTCAGTTACTCATAAACGAAGTTCCATTAGAGTGAGTGGTTGCAGTGTGTCATACCTGGGATCTTAACCTACATCACCGTATACAGGGGTGGTCCACTGATGGTGACCGGGCCAAATATCTCACGAAATAAGCGCCAGAAGAAAAAAACTACTAAGAACGAAACTCGTCTTGCTTGAAGGGGGAAACCAGATGGCGCAATGGTTGGCCCGCTAGATGGCGCTGACATAGGTCAAACGGATATCAACTGCGTTTTTTTTTAAATAGGAACCCCCATTTTTTATTACTTCGATGTAGATGTAGATGTAAAAAAATTGTGGATCTGATGAGATTCGAAAACATAACCTCCTCAGTGTTAATCCATTACGTCACAAAACCAGACTTTATAATGCAATCAATTTAATGCTCTTTACTATTACACATAATTCCGATTTTTTTTTCGTCAGTTACTCATAAACGAAGTTCCATTAGAGTGAGTGGTTGCAGTGTGTCATACCTGGGATCTTAACCTACATCACCGTATACAGGGGTGGTCCACTGATGGTGACCGGGCCAAATATCTCACGAAATAAGCGCCAAAAGAAAAAAAAAAAAACTACTAAGAACGAAACTCGTCTTGCTAGAAGGGGGAAACCAGATGGCGCAATGGTTGGCCCGCTAGATGGCGCTGACATAGGTCAAACGGATATCAACTGCGTTTTTTTAAAAATAGGAAAACCCATTTTTTATTACTTCGATGTAGATGTAGATGTAAAAAAATTGTGTATCTGATGAGATTCGAAAGCATAACCTCCTCAGTGTTAATCCATTACGTCACAAAACCAGACTTTATAATGCAATCAATTTAATGCTCTTTAGTATTACACATAACTCCGATTTTTTTTCGTCAGTTACTCATAAACGAAGTTCCATTAGAGTGAGTGGTTGCAGTGTGTCATACCTGGGATCTTAACCTGCATCACCGTATACAGGGGTGGTCCACTGATGGTGACCGTGCCAAATATCACACGAAATAAGCGCCAAAAGAAAAAAACTACTAAGAACGAAACTCGTCTTGCTTGAAGGGGGAAACCAGATGGCGCAATGGTTGGCCCGCTAGATGGCGCTGACATAGGTCAAACGGATATCAACTGCGTTTTTTTTAAAATAGGAACCCCCATTTTTTATTACTTCGATGTAGATGTAGATGTAAAAAAATTGTGGATCTGATGAGATTCGAAAGCATAACCTCCTCAGTGTTAATGCATTACGTCACAAAACCAGACTTTATAATGCAATCAATTTAATGCTCTTTAGTATTACACATAACTCCGATTTTTTTCGTCAGTTACTCATAAACGAAGTTCCATTAGAGTGAGTGGTTGCAGTGTGTCATACCTGGGATCTTAACCTACATCACCGTATACAGGGGTGGTCCACTGATGGTGACCGGGCCAAATATCTCACGAAATAAGCGCCAGAAGAAAAAAACTACTAAGAACGAAACTCGTCTTGCTTGAAGGGGGAAACCAGATGGCGCAATGGTTGGCCCGCTAGATGGCGCTGACATAGGTCAAACGGATATCAACTGCGTTTTTTTTTTAAATAGGAACCCCCATTTTTTATTACTTCGATGTAGATGTAGATGTAAAAAAATTGTGGATCTGATGAGATTCGAAAACATAACCTCCTCAGTGTTAATCCATTACGTCACAAAACCAGACTTTATAATGCAATCAATTTAATGCTCTTTACTATTACACATAATTCCGATTTTTTTTTCGTCAGTTACTCATAAACGAAGTTCCATTAGAGTGAGTGGTTGCAGTGTGTCATACCTGGGATCTTAACCTACATCACCGTATACAGTGGTGGTCCACTGATGGTGACCGGGCCAAATATCTCACGAAATAAGCGCCAAAAGGAAAAAAAAAACTACTAAGAACGAAACTCGTCTTGCTAGAAGGGGGAAACCAGATGGCGCAATGGTTGGCCCGCTAGATGGCGCTGACATAGGTCAAACGGATATCAACTGCGTTTTTTTAAAAATAGGAACCCCCATTTTTTATTACTTCGATGTAGATGTAGACATAAAAAAATTGTGGATCTGATGAGATTCGAAAGCATAACCTCCTCAGTGTTAATCCATTACGTCACAAAACCAGACTTTATAATGCAATCAATTTAATGCTCTTTACTATTACACATAATTCCGATTTTTTTTCGTCAGTTGCTCATAAACGAAGTTCCATTCGAGTGAGTGGTTGCAGTGTGTCATACCTGGGATCTTAACCTACATCACCGTTTACAGGGGTGGTCCACTGATGGTGACCGGGCCAAATATCTCACGAAATAAGCGCCAAAAGAAAAAAACTACTAAGAACGAAACTCGTCTTGCTTGAAGGGGGAAACCTGATGGCGCAATGGTTGGCCCGCTAGATGGCGCTGACATAGGTCAAACGGATATCAACTGCGTTTTTTTAAAAATAGGAACCCCCATTTTTTATTACTTCGATGTAGATGTAGATGTAAAAAAATTGTGGATCTGATGAGATTCGAAAGCATAACCTC
Source organism: Schistocerca gregaria (assembly GCF_023897955.1). Taxonomy (NCBI): domain Eukaryota; kingdom Metazoa; phylum Arthropoda; class Insecta; order Orthoptera; family Acrididae; genus Schistocerca; species Schistocerca gregaria. Next base: position 123,405,162 of record NC_064929.1, read on the forward strand.
CTCAGTGTTAATCCATTACGTCACAAAACCAGACTTTATAATGCAATCAATTTAATGCTCTTTAGTATTACACATAACTCCGATTTTTTTTCGTCAGTTACTCATAAACGAAGTTCCATTAGAGTGAGTGGTTGCAGTGTGTCATACCTGGGATCTTAACCTACATCACCGTATACAGGGGTGGTCCACTGATGGTGACCGGGCCGAATATCTCACGAAATAAGCGCCAAAAGAAAAAAACTACTAAGAACGAAACTCGTCTTGCTTGAAGGGGGAAACCAGATGGCGCAATGGTTGGCCCCCTAGATTGCGCTGACATAGGTCAAACGGATATCAACTGGGTTTTTTTAAAAATAGGAACCCCCATTTTTTATTACTTCGATGTAGATGTAGACATAAAAAAATTGTGGATCTGATGAGATTCGAAAGCATAACCTCCTCAGTGTTAATCCATTACGTCACAAAACCAGACTTTATAATGCAATCAATTTAATACTCTTTAGTATTACACATAACTCCGATTTTTTTTCGTCAGTTACTCATAAACGAAGTTCCATTAGAGTGAGTGGTTACAGTGTGTCATACCTGGGATCTTAACCTACATCACCGTATACAGGGGTGGTCCACTGATGGTGACCGGGCCAAATATCTCACGAAATAAGCGCCAAAAGAAAAAAACTACTAAGAACGAAACTCGTCTTGCTTGAAGGGGGAAACCAGATGGCGCAATGGTTGGCCCGCTAGATGGCGCTGACATAGGTCAAACGGATATCAACTGCGTTTTTTTTAAAATAGGAACCCCCTTTTTTTATTACTTCGATGTAGATGTAGATGTAAAAAAATTGTGGATCTGATGAGATTCGAAAGCATAACCTCCTCAGTGTTAATGCATTACGTCACAAAACCAGACTTTTTAATGCAATCAATTTAATGCTCTTTACTATTACACATAATTCCGATATATTTTCGTCAGTTACTCATAAACGAAGTTCCATTAGAGTGAGTGGTTGCAGTGTGTCATACCTGGGATCTTAACCTACATCACCGTATACAGGGGTGGTCCACTGATGGTGACCGGGCCAAATATCTCACGAAATAAGCGCCAAAAGAAAAAAACTACTAAGAACGAAACTCGTCTTGCTTGAAGGGGGAAACCAGATGGCGCAATGGTTGGCCCGCTAGATGGCGCTGACATAGGTCAAACGGATATCAACTGCGTTTTTTTTAGAATAGGAAAACCCATTTTTTATTACTTCGATGTAGATGTAGATGTAAAAAAATTGTGTATCTGATGAGATTCGAAAGCATAACCTCCTCAGTGTTAATCCATTACGTCACAAAACCAGACTTTATAATGCAATCAATTTAATGCTCTTTAGTATTACACATAACTCCGATTTTTTTTCGTCAGTTACTCATAAACGAAGTTCCATTAGAGTGAGTGGTTGCAGTGTGTCATACCTGGGATCTTAACCTACATCACCGTATACAGGGTTGGTCCACTGATGGTGACCGTGCCAAATATCTCACGAAATAAGCGCCAAAAGAAAAAAACTACTAAGAACGAAACTCGTCTTGCTTGAAGGGGGAAACCAGATGGCGCAATGGTTGGCCCGCTAGATGGCGCTGACATAGGTCAAACGGATATCAACTGGGTTTTTTTTAAAATGGGAACCCCCATTTTTTATTACTTCGATGTAGATGTAGATGTAAAAAAATTGTGGATCTGATGAGATTCGAAAGCATAACCTCCTCAGTGTTAATCCATTACGTCACAAAACCAGACTTTATAATGCAATCAATTTAATTCTCTTTAGTATTACACATAACTCCGATTTTTTTCGTCAGTTACTCATAAACGAAGTTCCATTAGAGTGAGTGGTTGCAGTGTGTCATACCTGGGATCTTAACCTACATCACCGTATACAGGGGTGGTCCACTGATGGTGACCGGGCCAAATATCTCACGAAATAAGCGCCAAAAGAAAAAAAAAACTACTAAGAACGAAACTCGTCTTGCTTGAAGGGGGAAACCAGATGGCGCAATGGTTGGCCCGCTAGATGGCGCTGACATAGGTCAAACGGATATCAACTGCGTTTTTTTTAAAATAGGAACCCCCATTTTTTATTACTTCGATGTAGATGTAGATGTAAAAAAATTGTGGATCTGATGAGATTCGAAAACATAACCTCCTCAGTGTTAATGCATTACGTCACAAAACCAGACTTTATAATGCAATCAATTTAATGCTCTTTAGTATTACACATAACTCCGATTTTTTTTCGTCAGTTACTCATAAACGAAGTTCCATTAGAGTGAGTGGTTGCAGTGTGTCATACCTGGGATCTTAACCTACATCACCGTATACAGGGGTGGTCCACTGATGGTGACCGGGCCGAATATCTCACGAAATAAGCGCCAAAAGAAAAAAAACTACTAAGAACGAAACCCGTCTTGCTTGAAGGGGGAAACCAGATGGCGCAATGGTTGGCCCGCTAGATGGCGCTGACATAGGTCATACGGATATCAACTGGGTTTTTTTAAAAATAGGAACCCCCATTTTTTATTACTTCGATGTAGATGTAGACATAAAAAAATTGTGGATCTGATGAGATTCGGAAGCATAACCTCCTCAGTGTTAATCCATTACGTCACAAAACCAGACTTTATAATGCAATCAATTTAATGCTCTTTAGTATTACACATAACTCCGATTTTTTTTTCGTCAGTTACTCATAAACGAAGTTCCATTCGAGTGAGTGGTTGCAGTGTGTCATACCTGGGATCTTAACCTACATCACCGTATATAGGGGTGGTCCACTGATGGTGACCGGGCCAAATATCTCACGAAATAAGCGCCAAAAGAAAAAAAAACTACTAAGAACGAAACTCGTCTTGCTTGAAGGGGGAAACCAGATGGCGCAATGGTTGGCCCGCTAGATGGCGCTGACATAGGTCAAACGGATATCAACTGCGTTTTTTTAAAAATAGGAACCCCCATTTTTTATTACTTCGATATAGATGTAGACATAAAAAAATTGTGGATCTGATGAGATTCGAAAGCATAACCTCCTCAGTGTTAATCCATTACGTCACAAAACCAGACTTTATAATGCAATCAATTTAATGCTCTTTACTATTACACATAATTCCGATTTTTTTTCGACAGTTACTCATAAACGAAGTTCCATTCGAGTGAGTGGTTGCAGTGTGTCATACCTGGGATCTTAACCTACATCACCGTATACAGGGGTGGTCCACTGATGGTGACCGGGCCAAATATCTCACGAAATAAGCGCCAAAAGAAGAAAAACTACTAAGAACGAAACTCGTCTTGCTTGAAGGGGGAAACCAGATGGCGCAATGGTTGGCCCGCTAGATGGCGCTGACATAGGTCAAACGGATATCAACTGCGTTTTATTTTTAAATAGGAACCCCCATTTTTTATTACTTCGATGTAGATGTAGATGTAAAAAAATTGTGGATCTGATGAGATTCGAAAGCATAACCTCCTCAGTGTTAATGCATTACGTCACAAAACCAGACTTTATAATGCAATCAATTTAATGCTCTTTACTATTACACATAATTCCGATTTTTTTTCGTCAGTTACTCATAAACGAAGTTCCATTAGAGTGAGTGGTTGCAGTGTGTCATACCTGGGATCTTAACCTACATCACCGTATACAGGTGTGGTCCACTGATGGTGACCGGGCCAAATATCTCACGAAATAAGCGCCAAAAGAAAAAAACTACTAAGAACGAAACTCGTCTTGCTTGAAGGGGGAAACCAGATGGCGCAATGGTTGGCCCGCTAGATGGCGCTGACATAGGTCAAACGGATATCAACTGCGATTTTTTAAAAAATAGGAACCCCCATTTTTTATTACTTCGATGTAGATGTAGATGTAAAGAAATTGTGGATCTGATGAGATTCGAAAGCATAACCTCCTCAGTGTTAATCCATTACGTCACAAAACCAGACTTTATAATGCAATCAATTTAATGCTCTTTAGTATTACACATAATTCCGATTTTTTTTCGTCAGTTACTCATAAACGAAGTTCCATTAGAGTGAGTGGTTGCAGTGTGTCATACCTGGGATCTTAACCTACATCACCGTATACAGGGGTGGTCCACTGATGGTGACCGGGCCGAATATCTCACGAAATAAGCGCCAAAAGAAAAAAAACTACTAAGAACGAAACCCGTCTTGCTTGAAGGGGGAAACCAGATGGCGCAATGGTTGGCCCGCTAGATGGCGCTGACATAGGTCATACGGATATCAACTGGGTTTTTTTAAAAATAGGAACCCCCATTTTTTATTACTTCGATGTAGATGTAGACATAAAAAAATTGTGGATCTGATGAGATTCGGAAGCATAACCTCCTCAGTGTTAATCCATTACGTCACAAAACCAGACTTTATAATGCAATCAATTTAATGCTCTTTAGTATTACACATAACTCCGATTTTTTTTTCGTCAGTTACTCATAAACGAAGTTCCATTCGAGTGAGTGGTTGCAGTGTGTCATACCTGGGATCTTAACCTACATCACCGTATACAGGGGTGGTCCACTGATGGTGACCGGGCCAAATATCTCACGAAATAAGCGCCAAAAGAAAAAAAAACTACTAAGAACGAAACTCGTCTTGCTTGAAGGGGGAAACCAGATGGCGCAATGGTTGGCCCGCTAGATGGCGCTGACATAGGTCAAACGGATATCAACTGCGTTTTTTTAAAAATAGGAACCCCCATTTTTTATTACTTCGATATAGATGTAGACATAAAAAAATTGTGGATCTGATGAGATTCGAAAGCATAACCTCCTCAGTGTTAATCCATTACGTCACAAAACCAGACTTTATAATGCAATCAATTTAATGCTCTTTACTATTACACATAATTCCGATTTTTTTTCGACAGTTACTCATAAACGAAGTTCCATTCGAGTGAGTGGTTGCAGTGTGTCATACCTGGGATCTTAACCTACATCACCGTATACAGGGGTGGTCCACTGATGGTGACCGGGCCAAATATCTCACGAAATAAGCGCCAAAAGAAGAAAAACTACTAAGAACGAAACTCGTCTTGCTTGAAGGGGGAAACCAGATGGCGCAATGGTTGGCCCGCTAGATGGCGCTGACATAGGTCAAACGGATATCAACTGCGTTTTATTTTTAAATAGGAACCCCCATTTTTTATTACTTCGATGTAGATGTAGATGTAAAAAAATTGTGGATCTGATGAGATTCGAAAGCATAACCTCCTCAGTGTTAATGCATTACGTCACAAAACCAGACTTTATAATGCAATCAATTTAATGCTCTTTACTATTACACATAATTCCGATTTTTTTTCGTCAGTTACTCATAAACGAAGTTCCATTAGAGTGAGTGGTTGCAGTGTGTCATACCTGGGATCTTAACCTACATCACCGTATACAGGTGTGGTCCACTGATGGTGACCGGGCCAAATATCTCACGAAATAAGCGCCAAAAGAAAAAAACTACTAAGAACGAAACTCGTCTTGCTTGAAGGGGGAAACCAGATGGCGCAATGGTTGGCCCGCTAGATGGCGCTGACATAGGTCAAACGGATATCAACTGCGATTTTTTAAAAAATAGGAACCCCCATTTTTTATTACTTCGATGTAGATGTAGATGTAAAGAAATTGTGGATCTGATGAGATTCGAAAGCATAACCTCCTCAGTGTTAATCCATTACGTCACAAAACCAGACTTTATAATGCAATCAATTTAATGCTCTTTAGTATTACACATAATTCCGATTTTTTTTCGTCAGTTACTCATAAACGAAGTTCCATTAGAGTGAGTGGTTGCAGTGTGTCATACCTGGGATCTTAACCTACATCACCGTATACAGGGGTGGTCCACTGATGGTGACCGGGCCAAGTATCTCACGAAATAAGCGCCAAAAGAAAAAAACTACTAAGAACGAAACTCGTCTTGCTTGAAGGGGGAAACCAGATGGCGCAATGGTTGGCCCGCTAGATGGCGCTGACATAGGTCAAACGGATATCAACTGCGTTTTTTTTTAAAATAGGAACCCCCATTTTTTATTACTTCGATGTAGATGTAGATGTAAAAAAATTGTGGATCTGATGAGATTCGAAAGCATAACCTCCTCAGTGTTAATCCATTACGTCACAAAACCAGACTTTATAATGCAATCAATTTAATGCTCTTTACTATTACACATAATTCCGATTTTTTTTTTCGTCAGTTACTCATAAACGAAGTTCCATTAGAGTGAGTGGTTGCAGTGTGTCATACCTGGGATCTTAACCTACATCACCGTTTACAGGGGTGGTCCACTGATGGTGACCAGGCCAAATATCTCACGAAATAAGAGCCAAAAGAAAAAAACTACTAAGAACGAAACTCGTCTTGCTTGAAGGGGGAAACCAGATGGCGCAATCGTTGGCCCGCTAGATGGCGCTGACATAGGTCAAACGGATATCAACTGCGTTTTTTTAAAAATAGGAACCCCCATTTTTTATTACTTCGATGTAGATGTAGATGTAAAAAAATTGTGGATCTGATAAGATTCGAAAGCATAACCTCCTCAGTGTTAATGCATTACGTCACAAAACCAGACTTTATAATGCAATCAATTTAATGCTCTTTACTATTACACATAATTCCGATTTTTTTTCGTCAGTTACTCATAAACGAAGTTCCATTCGAGTGAGTGGTTGCAGTGTGTCATACCTGGGATCTTAACCTACATCACCGTATACAGGGGTGGTCCACTGATGGTGACCGGGCCAAATATCTCACGAAATAAGCGCCAAAAGAAAAAACTACTAAGAACGAAACTCGTCTTGCTTGAAGGGGGAAACCAGATGGCGCAATGGTTGGCCCGCTAGATGGCGCTGACATAGGTCAAACGGATATCAACTGCGTTTCTTTTAAAATAGGAACCCCCATTTTTTATTACTTCGATGTAGATGTAGATGTAAAAAAATTGTGTATCTGATGAGATTCGAAAGCATAACCTCCTCAGTGTTAATGCATTACGTCACAAAACCAGACTTTATAATGCAATCAATTTAATGCTCTTTACTATTACACATAACTCCGATTTTTTTTTCGTCAGTTACTCATAAACGAAGTTCCATTAGAGTGAGTGGTTCCAGTGTGTCATACTTGGGATCTTAACCTACATCACCGTTTACAGGGGTGGTCCACTGATGGTGACCGGGCCAAATATCTCACGAAATAAGCGCCAAAAGAAAAAAACTACTAAGAACGAAACTCGTCTTGCTTGAAGGGGGAAACCAGATGGCGCAATGGTTGGCCCGCTAGATGGCGCTGACATAGGTCAAACGGATATCAACTGCGTTTTTTTAAAAATAGGAACCCCCATTTTTTATTACTTCGATGTAGATGTAGATGTAAAGAAATTGTGGATCTGATGAGATTCGAAAGCATAACCTCCTCAGTGTTAATGCATTACGTCACAAAACCAGACTTTATAATGCAATCAATTTAATGCTCTTTACTATTACACATAATTCCGATTTTTTTTCGTCAGTTACTCATAAACGAAGTTCCATTCGAGTGAGTGGTTGCAGTGTGTCATACCTGGGATCTTAACCTACATCACCGTATACAGGGATGGTCCACTGATGGTGACCGGGCCAAATATCTCACGAAATAAGCGCCAAAAGAAAAAAACTACTAAGAACGAAACTCGTCTTCCTTGAAGGGGGAAACCAGATGGCGCAATGGTTGGCCCGCTAGATGGCGCTGACATAGGTCAAACGGATATCAACTGCGTTTTTTTAAAAATAGGAACCCCCATTTTTTATTACTTCGATGTAGATGTAGATGTAAAGAAATTGTGGATCTGATGAGATTCGAAAGCATAACCTCCTCAGTGTTAATGCATTACGTCACAAAACCAGACTTTATAATGCAATCAATTTAATGCTCTTTACTATTACACATAATTCCGATTTTTTTTCGTCAGTTACTCATAAACGAAGTTCCATTCGAGTGAGTGGTTGCAGTGTGTCATACCTGGGATCTTAACCTACATCACCGTATACAGGGGTGGTCCACTGATGGTGACCGGACCAAATATCTCACGAAATAAGCGCCAAAAGAAAAAAACTACTAAGAACGAAACTCGTCTTGCTTGAAGGGGGAAACCAGATGGCGCAATGGTTGGCCCGCTAGATGGCGCTGACATAGGTCAAACGGATATCAACTGCGTTTTTTTAAAAATAGGAAACCCCATTTTTTATTACTTCGATGTAGATGTAGATGTAAAAAAATTGTGGATCTGATGAGATTCGAAAGCATAACCTCCGCAGTGTTAATGCATTACGTCACAAAACCAGACTTTATAATGCAATCAATTTAATGCTCTTTACTATTACACATAATTCCGATTTTTTTTCGTCAGTTACTCATAAACGAAGTTCCATTCGAGTGAGTGGTTGCAGTGTGTCATACCTGGGATCTTAACCTACATCACCGTATACAGGGGTGGTCCACTGATGGTGACCGGGCCAAATATCTCACGAAATAAGCGCCAAAAGAAAAAAACTACTAAGAACGAAACTCGTCTTGCTTGAAGGGGAAAACCAGATGGCGCAATGGTTGGCCCGCTAGATGGCGCTGACATAGGTCAAACGGATATCAACTGCGTTTTTTTTAAAATAGGAACCCCCATTTTTTATTACTTCGATGTAGATGTAGATGTAAAGAAATTGTGGATCTGATGAGATTCGAAAGCATAACCTCCTCAGTGTTAATCCATTACGTCACAAAACCAGACTTTATAATGCAATCAATTTAATGCTCTTTAGTATTACACATAACTCCGATTTTTTTTCGTCAGTTACTCATAAACGAAGTTCCATTAGAGTGAGTGGTTGCAGTGTGTCATACCTGGGATCTTAACCTACATCACCGTATACAGGGGTGGTCCACTGATGGTGACCGGGCCAAATATCTCACGAAATAAGCGCCAAAAGAAAAAAACTACTAAGAACGAAACTCGTCTTGCTTGAAGGGGGAAACCAGATGGCGCAATGGTTGGCCCGCTAGATGGCGCTGACATAGGTCAAACGGATATCAACTGCGTTTTTTTAAAAATAGGAAACCCCATTTTTTATTACTTCGATGTAGATGTAGATGTAAAAAAATTGTGGATCTGATGAGATTCGAAAGCATAACCTCCTCAGTGTTAATCCATTACGTCACAAAACCAGACTTTATAATGCAATCAATTTAATGCTCTTTAGTATTACACATTACTCCGATTTTTTTCGTCAGTTACTCATAAACGAAGTTCCATTAGAGTGAGTGGTTGCAGTGTGTCATACCTGGGATCTTAACCTACATCACCGTATACAGGGGTGGTCCACTGATGGTGACCGGGCCAAATATCTCACGAAATAAGCGCCAGAAGAAAAAAACTACTAAGAACGAAACTCGTCTTGCTTGAAGGGGGAAACCAGATGGCGCAATGGTTGGCCCGCTAGATGGCGCTGACATAGGTCAAACGGATATCAACTGCGTTTTTTTAAAAATAGGAACCCCCATTTTTTATTACTTCGATGTAGATGTAGATGTAAAGAAATTGTGGATCTGATGAGATTCGAAAGCATAACCTCCTCAGTGTTAATCCATTACGTCACAAAACCAGACTTTATAATGCAATCAATTTAATGCTCTTTACTATTACACATAATTCCGATTTTTTTTTCGTCAGTTACTCATAAACGAAGTTCCATTAGAGTGAGTGGTTGCAGTGTGTCATACCTGGGATCTTAACCTACATCACCGTATACAGGGGTGGTCCACTGATGGTGACCGGGCCAAATATCTCACGAAATAAGCGCCAAAAGAAAAAAAAACTACTAAGAACGAAACTCGTCTTGCTTGAAGGGGGAAACCAGATGGCGCAATGGTTGGCCCGCCAGATGGCGCTGACATAGGTCAAACGGATATCAACTGCGTTTATTTTTAAAATATTAACCCCCATTTTTTATTACTTCGATGTAGATGTAGATGTAAAAAAATTGTGGATCTGATGAGATTCGAAAGCATAACCTCCTCAGTGTTAATCCATTACGTCACAAAACCAGACTTTATAATGCAATCAATTTAATGCTCTTTACTATTACACATAATTCCGATTTTTTTTTTCGTCAGTTACTCATAAACGAAGTTCCATTAGAGTGAGTGGTTGCAGTGTGTCATACCTGGGATCTTAACCTACATCACCGTATACAGGGGTGGTCCACTGATGGTGACCAGGCCAAATATCTCACGAAATAAGAGCCAAAAGAAAAAAACTACTAAGAACGAAACTCGTCTTGCTTGAAGGGGGAAACCAGATGGCGCAATCGTTGGCCCGCTAGATGGCGCTGACATAGGTCAAACGGATATCAACTGCGTTTTTTTAAAAATAGGAACCCCCATTTTTTATTACTTCGATGTAGATGTAGATGTAAAAAAATTGTGGATCTGATAAGATTCGAAAGCATAACCTCCTCAGTGTTAATGCATTACGTCACAAAACCAGACTTTATAATGCAATCAATTTAATGCTCTTTACTATTACACATAATTCCGATTTTTTTTCGTCAGTTACTCATAAACGAAGTTCCATTCGAGTGAGTGGTTGCAGTGTGTCATACCTGGGATCTTAACCTACATCACCGTATACAGGGGTGGTCCACTGATGGTGACCGGGCCAAATATCTCACGAAATAAGCGCCAAAAGAAAAAACTACTAAGAACGAAACTCGTCTTGCTTGAAGGGGGAAACCAGATGGCGCAATGGTTGGCCCGCTAGATGGCGCTGACATAGGTCAAACGGATATCAACTGCGTTTCTTTTAAAATAGGAACCCCCATTTTTTATTACTTCGATGTAGATGTAGATGTAAAAAAATTGTGTATCTGATGAGATTCGAAAGCATAACCTCCTCAGTGTTAATGCATTACGTCACAAAACCAGACTTTATAATGCAATCAATTTAATGCTCTTTACTATTACACATAACTCCGATTTTTTTTTCGTCAGTTACTCATAAACGAAGTTCCATTAGAGTGAGTGGTTCCAGTGTGTCATACCTGGGATCTTAACCTACATCACCGTTTACAGGGGTGGTCCACTGATGGTGACCGGGCCAAATATCTCACGAAATAAGCGCCAAAAGAAAAAAACTACTAAGAACGAAACTCGTCTTGCTTGAAGGGGGAAACCAGATGGCGCAATGGTTGGCCCGCTAGATGGCGCTGACATAGGTCAAACGGATATCAACTGCGTTTTTTTAAAAATAGGAACCCCCATTTTTTATTACTTCGATGTAGATGTAGATGTAAAGAAATTGTGGATCTGATGAGATTCGAAAGCATAACCTCCTCAGTGTTAATGCATTACGTCACAAAACCAGACTTTATAATGCAATCAATTTAATGCTCTTTACTATTACACATAATTCCGATTTTTTTTCGTCAGTTACTCATAAACGAAGTTCCATTCGAGTGAGTGGTTGCAGTGTGTCATACCTGGGATCTTAACCTACATCACCGTATACAGGGGTGGTCCACTGATGGTGACCGGGCCAAATATCTCACGAAATAAGCGCCAAAAGAAAAAAACTACTAAGAACGAAACTCGTCTTGCTTGAAGGGGGAAACCAGATGGCGCAATGGTTGGCCCGCTAGATGGCGCTGACATAGGTCAAACGGATATCAACTGCGTTTTTTTAAAAATAGGAACCCCCATTTTTTATTACTTCGATGTAGATGTAGATGTAAAGAAATTGTGGATCTGATGAGATTCGAAAGCATAACCTCCTCAGTGTTAATGCATTACGTCACAAAACCAGACTTTATAATGCAATCAATTTAATGCTCTTTACTATTACACATAATTCCGATTTTTTTTCGTCAGTTACTCATAAACGAAGTTCCATTCGAGTGAGTGGTTGCAGTGTGTCATACCTGGGATCTTAACCTACATCACCGTATACAGGGGTGGTCCACTGATGGTGACCGGACCAAATATCTCACGAAATAAGCGCCAAAAGAAAAAAACTACTAAGAACGAAACTCGTCTTGCTTGAAGGGGGAAACCAGATGGCGCAATGGTTGGCCCGCTAGATGGCGCTGACATAGGTCAAACGGATATCAACTGCGTTTTTTTAAAAATAGGAAACCCCATTTTTTATTACTTCGATGTAGATGTAGATGTAAAAAAATTGTGGATCTGATGAGATTCGAAAGTATAACCTCCGCAGTGTTAATGCATTACGTCACAAAACCAGACTTTATAATGCAATCAATTTAATGCTCTTTACTATTACACATAATTCCGATTTTTTTTCGTCAGTTACTCATAAACGAAGTTCCATTCGAGTGAGTGGTTGCAGTGTGTCATACCTGGGATCTTAACCTACATCACCGTATACAGGGGTGGTCCACTGATGGTGACCGGGCCAAATATCTCACGAAATAAGCGCCAAAAGAAAAAAACTACTAAGAACGAAACTCGTCTTGCTTGAAGGGGGAAACCAGATGCGCAATGGTTGGCCCGCTAGATGGCGCTGACATAGGTCAAACGGATATCAACTGCGTTTTTTTAAAAATAGGAACCCCCATTTTTTATTACTTCGATGTAGATGTAGATGTAAAGAAATTGTGGATCTGATGAGATTCGAAAGCATAACCTCCTCAGTGTTAATCCATTACGTCACAAAACCAGACTTTATAATGCAATCAATTTAATGCTCTTTAGTATTACACATAACTCCGATTTTTTTTCGTCAGTTACTCATAAACGAAGTTCCATTAGAGTGAGTGGTTGCAGTGTGTCATACCTGGGATCTTAACCTACATCACCGTATACAGGGGTGGTCCACTGATGGTGACCGGGCCAAATATCTCACGAAATAAGCGCCAAAAGAAAAAAACTACTAAGAACGAAACTCGTCTTGCTTGAAGGGGGAAACCAGATGGCGCAATGGTTGGCCCGCTAGATGGCGCTGACATAGGTCAAACGGATATCAACTGCGTTTTTTTAAAAATAGGAAACCCCATTTTTTATTACTTCGATGTAGATGTAGATGTAAAAAAATTGTGGATCTGATGAGATTCGAAAGCATAACCTCCTCAGTGTTAATCCATTACGTCACAAAACCAGACTTTATAATGCAATCAATTTAATGCTCTTTAGCATTACACATTACTCCGATTTTTTTCGTCAGTTACTCATAAACGAAGTTCCATTAGAGTGAGTGGTTGCAGTGTGTCATACCTGGGATCTTAACCTACATCACCGTATACAGGGGTGGTCCACTGATGGTGACCGGGCCAAATATCTCACGAAATAAGCGCCAAAAGAAAAAAACTACTAAGAACGAAACTCGTCTTGCTTGAAGGGGGAAACCAGATGGCGCAATGGTTGGCCCGCTAGATGGCGCTGACATAGGTCAAACGGATATCAACTGCGTTTTTTTAAAAATAGGAACCCCCATTTTTTATTACTTCGATGTAGATGTAGATGTAAAGAAATTGTGGATCTGATGAGATTCGAAAGCATAACCTCCTCAGTGTTAATCCATTACGTCACAAAACCAGACTTTATAATGCAATCAATTTAATGCTCTTTACTATTACACATAATTCCGATTTTTTTTTCGTCAGTTACTCATAAACGAAGTTCCATTAGAGTGAGTGGTTGCAGTGTGTCATACCTGGGATCTTAACCTACATCACCGTATACAGGGGTGGTCCACTGATGGTGACCGGGCCAAATATCTCACGAAATAAGCGCCAAAAGAAAAAAAAACTACTAAGAACGAAACTCGTCTTGCTTGAAGGGGGAAACCAGATGGCGCAATGGTTGGCCCGCTAGATGGCGCTGACATAGGTCAAACGGATATCAACTGCGTTTTTTTAAAAATAGGAACCCCCATTTTTTATTACATCGATGTAGATGTAAAAAAATTGTGGATCTGATGAGATTCGAAAGCATAACCTCCTCAGTGTTAATGCATTACGTCACAAAACCAGACTTTATAATGCAATCAATTTAATGCTCTTTAGTATTACACATAACTCCGATTTTTTTTCGTCAGTTACTCATAAACGAAGTTCCATTAGAGTGAGTGGTTGCAGTGTGTCATACCTGGGATCTTAACCTACATCACCATATACAGGGGTGGTCCACTGATGGTGACCGGGCCAAATATCTCACGAAATAAGCGCCAAAAGAAAAAAAAAACTACTAAGAACGAAACTCGTCTTGCTTGAAGGGGGAAACCAGATGGCGCAATGGTTGGCCCGCTAGATGGCGCTGACATAGGTCAAACGGATATCAACTGCGTTTTTTTAAAAATAGGAACCCCCATTTTTTATTACATCGATGTAGATGTAAAAAAATTGTGGATCTGATGAGATTCGAAAGCATAACCTCCTCAGTGTTAATCCATTACGTCACAAAACCAGACTTTATAATGCAATCAATTTAATGCTCTTTAGTATTACACATAACTCCGATTTTTTTTCGTCAGTTACTCATAAACGAAGTTCCATTAGAGTGAGTGGTTGCAGTGTGTCATACCTGGGATCTTAACCTACATCACCGTATACAGGGGTGGTCCACTGATGGTGACCGGGCCAAATATCTCACGAAATAAGCGCCAAAAGAAAAAAACTACTAAGAACGAAACTCGTCTTGCTTGAAGGGGGAAACCAGATGGCGCAATGGTTGGCCCGCTAGATGGCGCTGACATAGGTCAAACGGATATCAACTGCGTTTTTTTTAAAATAGGAACCCCCATTTTTTATTACTTCGATGTAGATGTAGATGTAAAGAAATTGTGAATCTGATGAGATTCGAAAGCATAACCTCCTCAGTGTTAATCCATTACGTCACAAAACCAGACTTTATAATGCAATCAATTTAATGCTCTTTACTATTACACATAATTCCGATTTTTTTTTCGTCAGTCACTCATAAACGAATTTCCATTAGAGTGAGTGGTTGCAGTGTGTCATACCTGGGATCTTAACCTACATCACCGTTTACAGGGGTGGTCCACTGATAGTGACCGGGCCAAATATCTCACGAAATAAGCGCCAAAAGAAAAAAAAAACTACTAAGAACGAAACTCGTCTTGCTTGAAGGGGGAAACCAGATGGCGCAATGGTTGGCCCGCTAGATGGCGCTGACATAGGTCAAACGGATATCAACTGCGTTTTTTTAAAAATAGGAACCCCCATTTTTTATTACATCGATGTAGATGTAAAAAAATTGTGGATCTGATGAGATTCGAAAGCATAACCTCCTCAGTGTTAATGCATTACGTCACAAAACCAGACTTTCTAATGCAATCAATTTAATGCTCTTTACTATTACACATAACTCCGATTTTTTTTTCGTCAGTTACTCATAAACGAATTTCCATTAGAGTGAGTGGTTGCAGTGTGTCATACCTGGGATCTTAACCTACATCACCGTATACAGGGGTGGTCCACTGATGGTGACCAGGCCAAATATCTCACGAAATAAGAGCCAAAAGAAAAAAACTACTAAGAACGAAACTCGTCTTGCTTGAAGGGGGAAACCAGATGGCGCAATGGTTGGCCCGCTAGATGGCGCTGACATAGGTCAAACGGATATCAACTGCGTTTCTTTTAAAATAGGAACCCCCATTTTTTATTACTTCGATGTAGATGTAGATGTAAAAAAATTGTGTATCTGATGAGATTCGAAAGCATAACCTCCTCAGTGTTAATGCATTACGTCACAAAACCAGACTTTATAATGCAATCAATTTAATGCTCTTTACTATTACACATAACTCCGATTTTTTTTCGTCAGTTACTCATAAACGAAGTTCCATTAGAGTGAGTGGTTCCAGTGTGTCATACCTGGGATCTTAACCTACATCACCGTATACAGGGGTGGTCCACTGATGGTGACCGGGCCAAATATCTCACGAAATAAGCGCCAGAAGAAAAAAACTACTAAGAACGAAACTCGTCTTGCTTGAAGGGGGAAACCAGATGGCGCAATGGTTGGCCCGCTAGATGGCGCTGACATAGGTCAAACGGATATCAACTGCGTTTTTTTTAAAATAGGAACCCCCATTTTTTATTACTTCGATGTAGATGTAGATGTAAAGAAATTGTGGATCTGATGAGATTCGAAAGCATAACCTCCTCAGTGTTAATCCATTACGTCACAAAACCAGACTTTATAATGCAATCAATTTAATGCTCTTTACTATTACACATAATTCCGATTTTTTTTTCGTCAGTTACTCATAAACGAATTTCCATTAGAGTGAGTGGTTGCAGTGTGTCATACCTGGGATCTTAACCTACATCACCGTATACAGGGGTGGTCCACTGATGGTGACCGGGCCAAATATCTCACGAAATAACCGCCAAAAGAAAAAAAAAACTACCAAGAACGAAACTCGTCTTGCTTGAAGGGGGAAACCAGATGGCGCAATGGTTGGCCCGCTAGATGGCGCTGACATAGGTCAAACGGATATCAACTGCGTTTTTTTAAAAATAGGAACCCCCCATTTTTTATTACATCGATGTAGATGTAAAAAAATTGTGGATCTGATGAGATTCGAAAGCATAACCTCCTCAGTGTTAATCCATTACGTCACAAAACCAGACTTTATAATGCAATCAATTTAATGCTCTTTAGTATTACACATAACTCCGATTTTTTTCGTCAGTTACTCATAAACGAAGTTCCATTAGAGTGAGTGGTTGCAGTGTGTCATACCTGGGATCTTAACCTACATCACCGTATACAGGGGTGGTCCACTGATGGTGACCGGGCCAAATATCTCACGAAATAAGCGCCAAAAGAAAAAAACTACTAAGAACGAAACTCGTCTTGCTTGAAGAGGGAAACCAGATGGCGCAATGGTTGGCCCGCTAGATGGCGCTGACATAGGTCAAACGGATATCAACTGCGTTTTTTTTAAAATAGGAACCCCCATTTTTTATTACTTCGATGTAGATGTAGATGTAAAAAAATTGTGGATCTGATGAGATTCGAAAGCATAACCTCCTCAGTGTTAATCCATTACGTCACAAAACCAGACTTTATAATGCAATCAATTTAATGCTCTTTACTATTACACATAATTCCGATTTTTTTTTCGTCAGTTACTCATAAACGATGTTCCATTAGAGTGAGTGGTTGCAGTGTGTCATACCTGGGATCTTAACCTACATCACCGTATACAGGGGTGGTCCACTGATGGTGACCAGGCCAAATATCTCACGAAATAAGAGCCAAAAGAAAAAAACTACTAAGAACGAAACTCGTCTTGCTTGAAGGGGGAAACCAGATGGCGCAATGGTTGGCCCGCTAGATGGCGCTGACATAGGTCAAACGGATATCAACTGCGTTTTTTTAAAAATAGGAACCCCCATTTTTTATTACTTCGATGTAGATGTAGATGTAAAAAAATTGTGGATCTGATGAGATTCGAAAGCATAACCTCCTCAGTGTTAATGCATTACGTCACAAAACCAGACTTTATAATGCAATCAATTTAATGCTCTTTACTATTACACATAATTCCGATTTTTTTTCGTCAGTTACTCATAAACGAAGTTCCATTCGAGTGAGTGGTTGCAGTGTGTCATACCTGGGATCTTAACCTACATCACCGTATACAGGGGTGGTCCACTGATGGTGACCAGGCCAAATATCTCACGAAATAAGCGCCAAAAGAAAAAAACTACTAAGAACGAAACTCGTCTTGCTTGAAGGGGGAAACCTGATGGCGCAATGGTTGGCCCGCTAGATGGCGCTGACATAGGTCAAACGGATATCAACTGCGTTTTTTTAAAAATAGGAACCCCCATTTTTTATTACATCGATGTAGATGTAAAAAAATTGTGGATCTGATGAGATTCGAAAGCATAACCTCCTCAGTGTTAATCCATTACGTCACAAAACCAGACTTTATAATGCAATCAATTTAATGCTCTTTAGTATTACACATAACTCCGATTTTTTTTCGTCAGTTACTCATAAACGAAGTTCCATTAGAGTGAGTGGTTGCAGTGTGTCATACCTGGGATCTTAACCTACATCACTGTTTACAGGGGTGGTCCACTGATGGTGACCGGGCCAAATATCTCACGAAATAAGCGCCAAAAGAAAAAAAAAAACTACTACGAACGAAACTCGTCTTGCTTGAAGGGGGAAACCAGATGGCGCAATGGTTGGCCCGCTAGATGGCGCTGACATAGGTCAAACGGATATCAACTGCGTTTTTTTAAAAATAGGAACCCCCATTTTTTATTACTTCGATGTAGATGTAGATGTAAAAAAATTGTGGATCTGATGAGATTCGAAAGCATAACCTCCTCAGTGTTAATCCATTACGTCACAAAACCAGACTTTATAATGCAATCAATTTAATGCTCTTTAGTATTACACATAACTCCGATTTTTTTTCGTCAGTTACTCATAAACGAAGTTCCATTAGAGTGAGTGGTTGCAGTGTGTCATACCTGGGATCTTAACCTACATCACCGTTTACAGGGGTGGTCCACTGATGGTGACCGGGCCAAATATCTCACGAAATAAGCGCCAAAAGAAAAAAACTACTAAGAACGAAACTCGTCTTGCTTGAAGGGGGAAACCAGATGGCGCAATGGTTGGCCCGCTAGATGGCGCTGACATAGGTCAAACGGATATCAACTGCGTTTTTTTTAAAATAGGAACCCCCATTTTTTATTACTTCGATGTAGATGTAGATGTAAAAAAATTGTGTATCTGATGAGATTCGAAAGCATAACCTCCTCAGTGTTAATGCATTACGTCACAAAACCAGACTTTATAATGCAATCAATTTAATGCTCTTTACTATTACACATAATTCCGATTTTTTTTTCGTCAGTTACTCATAAACGAAGTTCCATTAGAGTGAGTGGTTGCAGTGTGTCATACCTGGGATCTTAACCTACATCACCGTATACAGGGGTGGTCCACTGATGGTGACCGGGCCAAATATCTCACGAAATAAGCGCCAAAAGAAAAAAACTACTAAGAACGAAACTCGTCTTGCTTGAAGGGGGAAACCAGATGGCGCAATGGTTGGCCCGCTAGATGGCGCTGACATAGGTCAAACGGATATCAACTGCGTTATTTTAAAAATAGGAACCCCCATTTTTTATTACATCGATGTAGATGTAAAAAAATTGTGGATCTGATGAGATTCGAAAGCATAACCTCCTCAGTGTTAATCCATTACGTCACAAAACCAGACTTTATAATGCAATCAATTTAATGCTCTTTACTATTACACATAATTCCGATTTTTTTTCGTCAGTTACTCATAAACGAAGTTCCATTAGAGTGAGTGGTTGCAGTGTGTCATACCTGGGATCTTAACCTACATCACCGTATACAGGGGTGGTCCACTGATGGTGACCAGGCCAAATATCTCACGAAATAAGAGCCAAAAGAAAAAAAAACTACTAAGAACGAAACTCGTCTTGCTTGAAGGGGGAAACCAGATGGCGCAATGGTTGGCCCACTAGATGGCGCTGACATAGGTCAAACGGATATCAACTGCGTTTTTTTTAAAATAGGAACCCCCATTTTTTATTACTTCGATGTAGATGTAGATGTAAAGAAATTGTGGATCTGATGAGATTCGAAAGCATAACCTCCTCAGTGTTAATCCATTATGTCACAAAACCAGACTTTATAATGCAATCAATTTAATGCTTTTTACTATTACACATAATTCCGATTTTTTTTTGTCAGTTACTCATAAACGAAGTTCCATTAGAGTGAGTGGTTGCAGTGTGTCATACCTGGGATCTTAACCTACATCACCGTATACAGGGGTGGTCCACTGATGGTGACCAGGCCAAATATCTCACGAAATAAGAGCCAAAAGAAAAAAACTACTAAGAACGAAACTCGTCTTGCTTGAAGGGGGAAACCAGATGGCGCAATGGTTGGCCCGCTAGATGGCGCTGACATTGGTCAAACGGATATCAACTGCGTTTCTTTTAAAATAGGAACCCCCATTTTTTATTACTTCGATGTAGATGTAGATGTAAAAAAATTGTGTATCTGATGATATTCGAAAGCATAACCTCCTCAGTGTTAATGCATTACGTCACAAAACCAGACTTTCTAATGCAATCAATTTAATGCTCTTTACTATTACACATAACTCCGATTTTTTTTTCGTCAGTTACTCATAAACGAAGTTCCATTAGAGTGAGTGGTTCCAGTGTGTCATACCTGGGATCTTAACCTACATCACCGTATACAGGGGTGGTCCACTGATGGTGACCGGGCCAAATATCTCACGAAATAAGCGCCAGAAGAAAAAAACTACTAAGAACGAAACTCGTCTTGCTTGAAGGGGGAAACCAGATGGCGCAATGGTTGGCCCGCTAGATGGCGCTGACATAGGTCAAACGGATATCAACTGCGTTTTTTTTAAAATAGGAACCCCCATTTTTTATTACTTCGATGTAGATGTAGATGTAATAAAATTGTGTATCTGATGAGATTCGAAAGCATAACCTCCTCAGTGTTAATGCATTACGTCACAAAACCAGACTTTATAATGCAATCAATTTAATGCTCTTTACTATTACACATAATTCCGATTTTTTTTTCGTCAGTTACTCATAAACGAATTTCCATTAGAGTGAGTGGTTGCAGTGTGTCATACCTGGGATCTTAACCTACATCACCGTATACAGGGGTGGTCCACTGATGGTGACCGGGCCAAATATCTCACGAAATAACCGCCAAAAGAAAAAAAAAACTACTAAGAACGAAACTCGTCTTGCTTGAAGGGGGAAACCAGATGGCGCAATGGTTGGCCCGCTAGATGGCGCTGACATAGGTCAAACGGATATCAACTGCGTTTTTTTAAAAATAGGAACCCCCCATTTTTTATTACATCGATGTAGATGTAAAAAAATTGTGGATCTGATGAGATTCGAAAGCATAACCTCCTCAGTGTTAATCCATTACGTCACAAAACCAGACTTTATAATGCAATCAATTTAATGCTCTTTAGTATTACACATAACTCCGATTTTTTTCGTCAGTTACTCATAAACGAAGTTCCATTAGAGTGAGTGGTTGCAGTGTGTCATACCTGGGATCTTAACCTACATCACCGTATACAGGGGTGGTCCACTGATGGTGACCGGGCCAAATATCTCACGAAATAAGCGCCAAAAGAAAAAAACTACTAAGAACGAAACTCGTCTTGCTTGAAGGGGGAAACCAGATGGCGCAATGGTTGGCCCGCTAGATGGCGCTGACATAGGTCAAACGGATATCAACTGCGTTTTTTTTAAAATAGGAACCCCCATTTTTTATTACTTCGATGTAGATGTAGATGTAAAGAAATTGTGGATCTGATGAGATTCGAAAGCATAACCTCCTCAGTGTTAATCCATTACGTCACAAAACCAGACATTATAATGCAATCAATTTAATGCTCTTTACTATTACACATAATTCCGATTTTTTTTTCGTCAGTTACTCATAAACGAAGTTCCATTAGAGTGAGTGGTTGCAGTGTGTCATACCTGGGATCTTAACCTACATCACCGTATACAGGGGTGGTCCACTGATGGTGACCAGGCCAAATATCTCACGAAATAAGAGCCAAAAGAAAAAAACTACTAAGAACGAAACTCGTCTTGCTTGAAGGGGGAAACCAGATGGCGCAATGGTTGGCCCGCTAGATGGCGCTGACATAGGTCAAACGGATATCAACTGCGTTTTTTTAAAAATAGGAACCCCCATTTTTTATTACTTCGATGTAGATGTAGATGTAAAAAAATTGTGGATCTGATGAGATTCGAAAGCATAACCTCCTCAGTGTTAATGCATTACGTCACAAAACCAGACTTTATAATGCAATCAATTTAATGCTCTTTACTATTACACATAATTCCGATTTTTTTTCGTCAGTTACTCATAAACGAAGTTCCATTCGAGTGAGTGGTTGCAGTGTGTCATACCTGGGATCTTAACCTACATCACCGTATACAGGGGTGGTCCACTGATGGTGACCAGGCCAAATATCTCACGAAATAAGCGCCAAAAGAAAAAAACTACTAAGAACGAAACTCGTCTTGCTTGAAGGGGGAAACCTGATGGCGCAATGGTTGGCCCGCTAGATGGCGCTGACATAGGTCAAACGGATATCAACTGCGTTTTTTTAAAAATAGGAACCCCCATTTTTTATTACATCGATGTAGATGTAAAAAAATTGTGGATCTGATGAGATTCGAAAGCATAACCTCCTCAGTGTTAATCCATTACGTCACAAAACCAGACTTTATAATGCAATCAATTTAATGCTCTTTAGTATTACACATAACTCCGATTTTTTTTCGTCAGTTACTCATAAACGAAGTTCCATTAGAGTGAGTGGTTGCAGTGTGTCATACCTGGGATCTTAACCTACATCACTGTTTACAGGGGTGGTCCACTGATGGTGACCGGGCCAAATATCTCACGAAATAAGCGCCAAAAGAAAAAAAAAAAAAAACTACTACGAACGAAACTCGTCTTGCTTGAAGGGGGAAACCAGATGGCGCAATGGTTGGCCCGCTAGATGGCGCTGACATAGGTCAAACGGATATCAACTGCGTTTTTTTAAAAATAGGAACCCCCATTTTTTATTACTTCGATGTAGATGTAGATGTAAAAAAATTGTGGATCTGATGAGATTCGAAAGCATAACCTCCTCAGTGTTAATCCATTACGTCACAAAACCAGACTTTATAATGCAATCAATTTAATGCTCTGTAGTATTACACATAACTCCGATTTTTTTTCGTCAGTTACTCATAAACGAAGTTCTATTAGAGTGAGTGGTTGCAGTGTGTCATACCTGGGATCTTAATCTACATCACCGTTTACAGGGGTGGTCCACTGATGGTGACCGGGCCAAATATCTCACGAAATAAGCGCCAAAAGAAAAAAACTACTAAGAACGAAACTCGTCTTGCTTGAAGGGGGAAACCTGATGGCGCAATGGTTGGCCCGCTAGATGGCGCTGACATAGGTCAAACGGATATCAACTGCGTTTTTTTTAAAATAGGAACCCCCATTTTTTATTACTTCGATGTAGATGTAGATGTAAAAAAATTGTGTATCTGATGAGATTCGAAAGCATAACCTCCTCAGTGTTAATGCATTACGTCACAAAACCAGACTTTATAATGCAATCAATTTAATGCTCTTTACTATTACACATAATTGCGATTTTTTTTTTCGGCAGTTACTCATAAACGAAGTTCCATTAGAGTGAGTGGTTGCAGTGTGTCATACCTGGGATCTTAACCTACATCACCGTATACAGGGGTGGTCCACTGATGGTGACCGGGCCAAATATCTCACGAAATAAGCGCCAAAAGAAAAAACTACTAAGAACGAAACTCGTCTTGCTTGAAGGGGGAAACCAGATGGCGCAATGGTTGGCCCGCTAGATGGCGCTGACATAGGTCAAACGGATATCAACTGCGTTTTTTTTAAAATAGGAACCCCCATTTTTTATTACTTCGATGTAGATGTAGATGTAAAGAAATTGTGGATCTGATGAGATTCGAAAGCATAACCTCCTCAGTGTTAATCCATTACGTCACAAAACCAGACTTTATAATGCAATCAATTTAATGCTCTTTAGTATTACACATAACTCTGATTTTTTTTCGTCAGTTACTCATAAACGAAGTTCCATTAGAGTGAGAGGTTGCAGTGTGTCATACCTGGGATCTTAACCTACATCACCGTATACAGGGGTGGTCCACTGATGGTGACCGGGCCAAATATCTCACGAAATAAGCGCCAAAAGAAAAAAACTACTAAGAACGAAACTCGTCTTGCTTGAAGGGGGAAACCAGATGGCGCAATGGTTGGCCCGCTAGATGGCGCTGACATAGGTCAAATGGATATGAACTGCGTTTTTTTTAAAATAGGAACCCCCATTTTTTATTACATCGATGTAGATGTAAAAAAATTGTGGATCTGATGAGATTCGAAAGCATAACCTCCTCAGTGTTAATCCATTACGTCACAAAACCAGACTTCATAATACAATCAATTTAATGCTCTTGACTATTACACATAATTCCGATTTTTTTTTCGTCAATTACTCATAAACGAAGTTCCATTCGAGTGAGTGGTTGCAGTGTGTCATACCTGGGATCTTAACCTACATCACCGTATACAGGGGTGGTCCACTGATGGTGACCGGGCCAAATATCTCACGAAATAAGCGCCAAAAGAAAAAAACTACTAAGAACGAAACTCGTCTTGCTTGAAGGGGGAAACCAGATGGAGCAATGGTTGGCCCGCTAGATGGCGCTGACATAGGTCAAACGGATATCAACTGCGTTTTTTTTAAAATAGGAACCCCCATTTTTTATTACTTCGATGTAGATGTAGATGTAAAAAAATTGTGGATCTGATGAGATTCGAAAGCATAACCTCCTCAGTGTTAATCCATTACGTCACAAAACCAGACTTTATAATGCAATCAATTTAATGCTCTTTAGTATTACACATAACTCCGATTTTTTTTCGTCAGTTACTCATAAACGAAGGTCCATTAGAGTGAGTGGTTGCAGTGTGTCATACCTGGGATCTTAACCTACATCACCGTATACAGGGGTGGTCCACTGATGGTGACCGGGCCAAATATCTCACGAAATAAGCGCCAAAAGAAAAAAACTACTAAGAACGAAACTCGTCTTGCTTGAAGGGGGAAACCAGATGGCGCAAAGGTTGGCCCGCTAGATGGCGCTGACATAGGTAAAACGGATATCAACTGCGTTTTTTTAAAAATAGGAACCCCCATTTTTTATTACTTCGATGTAGATGTAGATGTAAAAAAATTGTGGATCTGATGAGATTCGAAAGCATAACCTCCTCAGTGTTAATCCATTACGTCACAAAACCAGACTTTATAATGCAATCAATTTAATGCTCTTTACTATTACACATAATTCCGATTTTTTTTCGTCAGTTACTCATAAACGAAGTTCCATTAGAGTGAGTGGTTGCAGTGTGTCATACCTGGGATCTTAACCTACATCACCGTATACAGGGGTGGTCCACTGATGGTGACCGGGCCAAATATCTCACGAAATAAGCGCCAAAAGAAAAAAAAAACTACTAAGAACGAATCTCGTCTTGCTTGAAGGGGGAAACCAGATGGCGCAATGGTTGGCCCGCTAGATGGCGCTGACATAGGTCAAACGGATATCAACTGCGTTATTTTAAAAATAGGAACCCCCATTTTTTATTACATCGATGTAGATGTAAAAAAATTGTGGATCTGATGAGATTCGAAAGCATAACCTCCTCAGTGTTAATCCATTACGTCACAAAACCAGACTTTATAATGCAATCAATTTAATGCTCTTTAGTATTACACATAACTCCGATTTTTTTTCGTCAGTTACTCATAAACGAAGTTCCATTAGAGTGAGTGGTTGCAGTGTGTCATACCTGGGATCTTAACCTACATCACCGTATACAGGGGTGGTCCATTGATGGTGACCGGGCCAAATATCTCACGAAATAAGCGCCAAAAGAAAAAAACTACTAAGAACGAAACTCGTCTTGCTTGAAGGGGGAAACCAGATGGCGCAATGGTTGGCCCGCTAGATGGCGCTGACATAGGTCAAACGGATATCAACTGCGTTTTTTTTTAAATAGGAACCCCCATTTTTTATTACTTCGATGTAGATGTAGATGTAAAGAAATTGTGGATCTGATGAGATTCGAAAGCATAACCTCCTCAGTGTTAATCCATTACGTCACAAAACCAGACTTTATAATGCAATCAATTTAATGCTCTTTACTATTACACATAATTCCGATTTTTTTTCGTCAGTTACTCATAAACGAAGTTCCATTAGAGTGAGTGGTTGCAGTGTGTCATACCTGGGATCTTAACCTACATCACCGTATACAGGGGTGGTCCACTGATGGTGACCAGGCCAAATATCTCACGAAATAAGAGCCAAAAGAAAAAAAACTACTAAGAACGAAACTCGTCTTGCTTGAAGGGGGAAACCAGATGGCGCAATGGTTGGCCCACTAGATGGCGCTGACATAGGTCAAACGGATATCAACTGCGTTTTTTTTAAAATAGGAACCCCCATTTTTTATTACTTCGATGTAGATGTAGATGTAAAGAAATTGTGGATCTGATGAGATTCGAAAGCATAACCTCCTCAGTGTTAATCCATTACGTCACAAAACCAGACTTTATAATGCAATCAATTTAATGCTCTTTACTATTACACATAATTCCGATTTTTTTTTCGTCAGTTACTCATAAACGAAGTTCCATTAGAGTGAGTGGTTGCAGTGTGTCATACCTGGGATCTTAACCTACATCACCGTATACAGGGGTGGTCCACTGATGGTGACCAGGCCAAATATCTCACGAAATAAGAGCCAAAAGAAAAAAACTACTAAGAACGAAACTCGTCTTGCTTGAAGGGGGAAACCAGATGGCGCAATGGTTGGCCCGCTAGATGGCGCTGACATAGGTCAAACGGATATCAACTGCGATTCTTTTAAAATAGGAACCCCCATTTTTTATTACTTCGATGTAGATGTAGATGTAAAAAAATTGTGTATCTGATGATATTCGAAAGCATAACCTCCTCAGTGTTAATGCATTACGTCACAAAACCAGACTTTCTAATGCAATCAATTTAATGCTCTTTACTATTACACATAACTCCGATTTTTTTTTCGTCAGTTACTCATAAACGAAGTTCCATTAGAGTGAGTGGTTCCAGTGTGTCATACCTGGGATCTTAACCTACATCACCGTATACAGGGGTGGTCCACTGATGGTGACCGGGCCAAATATCTCACGAAATAAGCGCCAGAAGAAAAAAACTACTAAGAACGAAACTCGTCTTGCTTGAAGGGGGAAACCAGATGGCGCAATGGTTTGCCCGCTAGATGGCGCTGACATAGGTCAAACGGATATCAACTGCGTTTTTTTTAAAATAGGAACCCCCATTTTTTATTACTTCAATGTAGATGTAGATGTAATAAAATTGTGTATCTGATGAGATTCGAAAGCATAACCTCCTCAGTGTTAATGCATTACGTCACAAAACCAGACATTATAATGCAATCAATTTAATGCTCTTTACTATTACACATAATTCCGATTTTTTTTTCGTCAGTTACTCATAAACGAATTTCCATTAGAGTGAGTGGTTGCAGTGTGTCATACCTGGGATCTTAACCTACATCACCGTATACAGGGGTGGTCCACTGATGGTGACCGGGCCAAATATCTCACGAAATAAGCGCCAAAAGAAAAAAAAAACTACTAAGAACGAAACTCGTCTTGCTTGAAGGGGGAAACCAGATGGCGCAATGGTTGGCCCGCTAGATGGCGCTGACATAGGTCAAACGGATATCAACTGCGTTTTTTTAAAAATAGGAACCCCCCATTTTTTATTACATCGATGTAGATGTAAAAAAATTGTGGATCTGATGAGATTCGAAAGCATAACCTCCTCAGTGTTAATCCATTACGTCACAAAACCAGACTTTATAATGCAATCAATTTAATGCTCTTTAGTATTACACATAACTCCGATTTTTTTCGTCAGTTACTCATAAACGAAGTTCCATTAGAGTGAGTGGTTGCAGTGTGTCATACCTGGGATCTTAACCTACATCACCGTATACAGGGGTGGTCCACTGATGGTGACCGGGCCAAATATCTGACGAAATAAGCGCCAAAAGAAAAAAACTACTAAGAACGAAACTCGTCTTGCTTGAAGGGGGAAACCAGATGGCGCAATGGTTGGCCCGCTAGATGGCGCTGACATAGGTCAAACGGATATCAACTGCGTTTTTTTTAAAATAGGAACCCCCATTTTTTATTACTTCGATGTAGATGTAGATGTAAAGAAATTGTGGATCTGATGAGATTCGAAAGCATAACCTCCTCAGTGTTAATCCATTACGTCACAAAACCAGACTTTATAATGCAATCAATTTAATGCTCTTTACTATTACACATAATTCCGATTTTTTTTTCGTCAGTTACTCATAAACGAAGTTCCATTAGAGTGAGTGGTTGCAGTGTGTCATACCTGGGATCTTAACCTACATCACCGTATACAGGGGTGGTCCACTGATGGTGACCAGGCCAAATATCTCACGAAATAAGAGCCAAAAGAAAAAAACTACTAAGAACGAAACTCGTCTTGCTTGAAGGGGGAAACCAGATGGCGCAATGGTTGGCCCGCTAGATGGCGCTGACATAGGTCAAACGGATATCAACTGCGTTTTTTTAAAAATAGGAACCCCCATTTTTTATTACTTCGATGTAGATGTAGATGTAAAAAAATTGTGGATCTGATGAGATTCGAAAGCATAACCTCCTCAGTGTTAATGCATTACGTCACAAAACCAGACTTTATAATGCAATCAATTTAATGCTCTTTACTATTACACATAATTCCGATTTTTTTTCGTCAGTTACTCATAAACGAAGTTCCATTCGAGTGAGTGGTTGCAGTGTGTCATACCTGGGATCTTAACCTACATCACCGTATACAGGGGTGGTCCACTGATGGTGACCAGGCCAAATATCTCACGAAATAAGCGCCAAAAGAAAAAAACTACTAAGAACGAAACTCGTCTTGCTTGAAGGGGGAAACCTGATGGCGCAATGGTTGGCCCGCTAGATGGCGCTGACATAGGTCAAACGGATATCAACTGCGTTTTTTTAAAAATAGGAACCCCCATTTTTTATTACATCGATGTAGATGTAAAAAAATTGTGGATCTGATGAGATTCGAAAACATAACCTCCTCAGTGTTAATCCATTACGTCACAAAACCAGACTTTATAATGCAATCAATTTAATGCTCTTTAGTATTACACATAACTCCGATTTTTTTTCGTCAGTTACTCATAAACGAAGTTCCATTAGAGTGAGTGGTTGCAGTGTGTCATACCTGGGATCTTAACCTACATCACTGTTTACAGGGGTGGTCCACTGATGGTGACCGGGCCAAATATCTCACGAAATAAGCGCCAAAAGAAAAAAAAAAAACTACTACGAACGAAACTCGTCTTGCTTGAAGGGGGAAACCAGATGGCGCAATGGTTGGCCAGCTAGATGGCGCTGACATAGGTCAAACGGATATCAACTGCGTTTTTTTAAAAATAGGAACCCCCATTTTTTATTACTTCGATGTAGATGTAGATGTAAAAAAATTGTGGATCTGATGAGATTCGAAAGCATAACCTCCTCAGTGTTAATCCATTACGTCACAAAACCAGACTTTATAATGCAATCAATTTAATGCTCTGTAGTATTACACATAACTCCGATTTTTTTTCGTCAGTTACTCATAAACGAAGTTCCATTAGAGTGAGTGGTTGCAGTGTGTCATACCTGGGATCTTAACCTACATCACCGTATACAGGGGTGGTCCACTGATGGTGACCGGGCCAAATATCTCACGAAATAAGCGCCAAAAGAAAAAAACTACTAAGAACGAAACTCGTCTTGCTTGAAGGGGGAAACCAGATGGCGCAATGGTTGGCCCGCTAGATGGCGCTGACATAGGTCAAACGGATATCAACTGCGTTTTTTTTAAAATAGGAACCCCCATTTTTTATTACTTCGATGTAGATGTAGATGTAAAGAAATTGTGGATCTGATGAGATTCGAAAGCATAACCTCCTCAGTGTTAATCCATTACGTCACAAAACCAGACATTATAATGCAATCAATTTAATGCTCTTTACTATTACACATAATTCCGATTTTTTTTTCGTCAGTTACTCATAAACGAAGTTCCATTAGAGTGAGTGGTTGCAGTGTGTCATACCTGGGATCTTAACCTACATCACCGTATACAGGGGTGGTCCACTGATGGTGACCGGGCCAAATATCTCACGAAATAAGCGCCAAAAGAAAAAAACTACTAAGAACGAAACTCGTCTTGCTTGAAGGGGGAAACCAGATGGCGCAAAGGTTGGCCCGCTAGATGGCGCTGACATAGGTAAAACGGATATCAACTGCGTTTTTTTAAAAATAGGAACCCCCATTTTTTATTACTTCGATGTAGATGTAGATGTAAAAAAATTGTGGATCTGATGAGATTCGAAAGCATAACCTCCTCAGTGTTAATCCATTACGTCACAAAACCAGACTTTATAATGCAATCAATTTAATGCTCTTTACTATTACACATAATTCCGATTTTTTTTCGTCAGTTACTCATAAACGAAGTTCCATTCGAGTGAGTGGTTGCAGTGTGTCATACCTGGGATCTTAACCTACATCACCGTATACAGGGGTGGTCCACTGATGGTGACCGGGCCAAATATCTCACGAAATAAGCGCCAAAAGAAAAAAAAACTACTAAGAACGAAACTCGTCTTGCTTGAAGGGGGAAACCAGATGGCGCAATGGTTGGCCCGCTAGATGGCGCTGACATAGGTCAAACGGATATCAACTGCGTTTTTTTAAAAATAGGAACCCCCATTTTTTATTACATCGATGTAGATGTAGATGTAAAAAAATTGTGGATCTGATGAGATTCGAAAGCATAACCTCCTCAGTGTTAATGCATTACGTCACAAAACCAGACTTTATAATGCAATCAATTTAATGCTCTTTAGTATTACACATAACTCCAATTTTTTTTCGTCAGTTACTCATAAACGCAGTTCCATTAGAGTGAGTGGTTGCAGTGTGTCATACCTGGGATCTTAACCTACATCACCGTTTACAGGGGTGGTCCACTGATGGTGACCGGGCCAAATATCTCACGAAATAAGCGCCAAAAGAAAAAAAAAAACTACTAAGAACGAAACTCGTCTTGCTTGAAGGGGGAAACCAGATGGCGCAATGGTTGGCCCGCTAGATGGCGCTGACATAGGTCAAACGGATATCAACTGCGTTTTTTTAAAAATAGGAACCCCCATTTTTTATTACTTCGATGTAGATGTAGATGTAAAAAAATTGTGTATCTGATGAGATTCGAAAGCATAACCTCCTCAGTGTTAATGCATTACGTCACAAAACCAGACTTTATAATGCAATCAATTTAATGCTCTTTACTATTACACATAATTCCGATTTTTTTTCGTCAGTTACTCATAAACGAAGTTCCATTCGAGTGAGTGGTTGCAGTGTGTCATACCTGGGATCTTAACCTACATCACCGTATACAGGGGTGGTCCACTGATGGTGACCGGGCCAAATATCTCACGAAATAAGCGCCAAAAGAAAAAAACTACTAAGAACGAAACTCGTCTTGCTTGAAGGGGGAAACCAGATGGAGCAATGGTTGGCCCGCTAGATGGCGCTGACATAGGTCAAACGGATATCAACTGCGTTTTTTTTAAAATAGGAACCCCCATTTTTTATTACTTCGATGTAGATGTAGATGTAAAAAAATTGTGGATCTGATGAGATTCGAAAGCATAACCTCCTCAGTGTTAATCCATTACGTCACAAAACCAGACTTTATAATGCAATCAATTTAATGCTCTTTAGTATTACACATAACTCCGATTTTTTTTCGTCAGTTACTCATAAACGAAGTTCCATTAGAGTGAGTGGTTGCGGTGTGTCATACCTGGGATCTTAACCTACATCACCGTATACAGGGGTGGTCCACTGATGGTGACCGGGCCAAATATCTCACGAAATAAGCGCCAAAAGAAAAAAACTACTAAGAACGAAACTCGTCTTGCTTGAAGGGGGAAACCAGATGGCGCAAAGGTTGGCCCGCTAGATGGCGCTGACATAGGTCAAACGGATATCAACTGCGTTTTTTTAAAAACAGGAACCCCCATTTTTTATTACTTCGATGTAGATGTAGATCTAAAAAAATTGTGGATCTGATGAGATTCGAAAGCATAACCTCCTCAGTGTTAATCCATTACGTCACAAAACCAGACTTTATAATGCAATCAATTTAATGCTCTTTACTATTACACATAATTCCGATTTTTTTTCGTCAGTTACTCATAAACGAAGTTCCATTCGAGTGAGTGGTTGCAGTGTGTCATACCTGGGATCTTAACCTACATCACCGTATACAGGGGTGGTCCACTGATGGTGACCGGGCCAAATATCTCACGAAATAAGCGCCAAAAGAAAAAAAAACTACTAAGAACGAAACTCGTCTTGCTTGAAGGGGGAAACCAGATGGCGCAATGGTTGGCCCGCTAGATGGCGCTGACATAGGTCAAACGGATATCAACTGCGTTTTTTTAAAAATAGGAACCCCCATTTTTTATTACATCGATGTAGATGTAGATGTAAAAAAATTGTGGATCTGATGAGATTCGAAAGCATAACCTCCTCAGTGTTAATGCATTACGTCACAAAACCAGACTTTATAATGCAATCAATTTAATGCTCTTTAGTATTACACATAACTCCGATTTTTTTTCGTCAGTTACTCATAAACGCAGTTCCATTAGAGTGAGTGGTTGCAGTGTGTCATACCTGGGATCTTAACCTACATCACCGTTTACAGGGGTGGTCCACTGATGGTGACCGGGCCAAATATCTCACGAAATAAGCGCCAAAAGAAAAAAAAAAAAACTACTAAGAACGAAACTCGTCTTGCTTGAAGGGGGAAACCAGATGGCGCAATGGTTGGCCCGCTAGATGGCGCTGACATAGGTCAAACGGATATCAACTGCGTTTTTTTAAAAATAGGAACCCCCATTTTTTATTACTTCGATGTAGATGTAGATGTAAAAAAATTGTGGATCTGATGAGATTCGAAAGCATAACCTCCTCAGTGTTAATCCATTACGTCACAAAACCAGACTTTATAATGCAATCAATTTAATGCTCTTTAGTATTACACATAACTCCGATTTTTTTTCGTCAGTTACTCATAAACGAAGTTCCATTAGAGTGAGTGGTTGCAGTGTGTCATACCTGGGATCTTAACCTACATCACCGTTTACAGGGGTGGTCCACTGATGGTGACCAGGCCAAATATCTCACGAAATAAGCGCCAAAAGAAAAAAACTACTAAGAACGAAACTCGTCTTGCTTGAAGGGGGAAACCAGATGGCGCAATGGTTGGCCCGCTAGATGGCGCTGACATAGGTCAAACGGATATCAACTGCGTTTTTTTAAAAATAGGAACCCCCATTTTTTATTACTTCGATGTAGATGTAGATGTAAAAAAATTGTGTATCTGATGAGATTCGAAAGCATAACCTCCTCAGTGTTAATGCATTACGTCACAAAACCAGACTTTATAATGCAATCAATTTAATGCTCTTTACTATTACACATAATTCCGATTTTTTTTCGTCAGTTACTCATAAACGAAGTTCCATTCGAGTGAGTGGTTGCAGTGTGTCATACCTGGGATCTTAACCTACATCACCGTATACAGGGGTGGTCCACTGATGGTGACCGGGCCAAATATCTCACGAAATAAGCGCCAAAAGAAAAAAAAAACTACTAAGAACGAAACTCGTCTTGCTTGAAGGGGGAAACCAGATGGCGCAATGGTTGGCCCGCTAGATGGCGCTGACATAGGTCAAACGGATATCAACTGCGTTTTTTTAAAAATAGGAACCCCCATTTTTTATTACTTCGATGTAGATGTAGACATACAAAAATTGTGGATCTGATGAGACTCGAAAGCATAACCTCCTCAGTGTTAATCCATTACATCACAAAACCAGACTTTCTAATGCAATCAATTTAATGCTCTTTAGTATTACACATAACTCCGATTTTTTTTCGTCAGTTACTCATAAACGAAGTTCCATTAGAGTGAGTGGTTGCAGTGTGCCATACCTGGGATCTTAACCTACATCACCGTATACAGGGGTGGTCCACTGATGGTGACCGGGCCAAATATCTCACGAAATAAGCGCCAAAAGAAAAAAACTACTAAGAACGAAACTCGTCTTGCTTGAAGGGGGAAACCAGATGGCGCAATGGTTGGCCCACTAGATGGCGCTGACATAGGTCAAACGGATATCACCTGCGTTTTTTTAAAAATAGGAACCCCTATTTTTTATTACTTCGATGTAGATGTAGATGTAAAAAAATTGTGGATCTGATGAGATTCGAAAGCATAACCTCCTCAGTGTTAATCCATTACGTCACAAAACCAGACTTTATAATGCAATCAATTTAATGCTCTTTAGTAGTACACATAACTCCGATTTTTTTTTGTCAGTTACTCATAAACGAAGTTCCATTCGAGTGAGTGGTTGCAGTGTGTCATACCTGGGATCTTAACCTACATCACCGTATACAGGGGTGGTCCACTGATGGTGACCGAGCCAAATATCTCACGAAATAAGCGCCAAAAGAAAAAAACTACTAAGAACGAAACTCGTCTTGCTTGAAGGGGGAAACCAGATGGCGCAATGGTTGGCCCGCTAGATGGCGCTGACATAGGTCAAACGGATATCAACTGCGTTTTTTTAAAAATAGGAACCCCCATTTTTTATTACTTCGATGTAGATGTAGACATAAAAAAATTGTGGATCTGATGAGATTCGAAAGCATAACCTCCTCAGTGTTAATCCATTACGTCACAAAACCAGACTTTATAATGCAATCAATTTAATGCTCTTTAGTATTACACATAACTCCGATTTTTTTTTGTCAGTTACTCATAAACGAAGTTCCATTAGAGTGAGTGGTTGCAGTGTGTCATACCTGGGATCTTAACCTACATCACCGTATACAGGGGTGGTCCACTGATGGTGACCGGGCCAAATATCTCACGAAATAAGCGCCAAAAGAAAAAAACTACTAAGAACGAAACTCGTCTTGCTTGAAGGGGGAAACCAGATGGCGCAAAGGTTGGCCCGCTAGATGGCGCTGACATAGGTAAAACGGATATCAACTGCGTTTTTTTAAAAATAGGAACCCCCATTTTTTATTACTTCGATGTAGATGTAGATGTAAAAAAATTGTGGATCTGATGAGATTCGAAAGCATAACCTCCTCAGTGTTAATCCATTACGTCACAAAACCAGACTTTATAATGCAATCAATTTAATGCTCTTTACTATTACACATAATTCCGATTTTTTTTCGTCAGTTACTCATAAACGAAGTTCCATTCGAGTGAGTGGTTGCAGTGTGTCATACCTGGGATCTTAACCTACATCACCGTATACAGGGGTGGTCCACTGATGGTGACCGGGCCAAATATCTCACGAAATAAGCGCCAAAAGAAAAAAAAACTACTAAGAACGAAACTCGTCTTGCTTGAAGGGGGAAACCAGATGGCGCAATGGTTGGCCCGCTAGATGGCGCTGACATAGGTCAAACGGATATCAACTGCGTTTTTTTAAAAATAGGAACCCCCATTTTTTATTACTTCGATGTAGATGTAGATGTAAAAAAATTGTGTATCTGATGAGATTCGAAAGCATAACCTCCTCAGTGTTAATCCATTACGTCACAAAACCAGACTTTATAATGCAATCAATTTAATGCTCTTTAGTATTACACATAACTCCGATTTTTTTTCGTCAGTTACTCATAAACGAAGTTCCATTCGAGTGAGTGGTTGCAGTGTGTCATACCTGGGATCTTAACCTACATCACCGTTTACAGGGGTGGTCCACTGATGGTGACCGGGCCAAATATCTCACGAAATAAGCGCCAAAAGAAAAAAACTACTAAGAACGAAACTCGTCTTGCTTGAAGGGGGAAACCAGATGGCGCAATGGTTGGCCCGCTAGATGGCGCTGACATAGGTCAAACGGATATCACCTGCGTTTTTTTAAAAATAGGAACCCCTATTTTTTATTACTTCGATGTAGATGTAGATGTAAAAAAATTGTGGATCTGATGAGATTCGAAAGCATAACCTCCTCAGTGTTAATCCATTACGTCACAAAACCAGACTTTATAATGCAATCAATTTAATGCTCTTTAGTAGTACACATAACTCCGATTTTTTTTTGTCAGTTACTCATAAACGAAGTTCCATTCGAGTGAGTGGTTGCAGTGTGTCATACCTGGGATCTTAACCTACATCACCGTATACAGGGGTGGTCCACTGATGGTGACCGAGCCAAATATCTCACGAAATAAGCGCCAAAAGAAAAAAACTACTAAGAACGAAACTCGTCTTGCTTGAAGGGGGAAACCAGATGGCGCAATGGTTGGCCCGCTAGATGGCGCTGACATAGGTCAAACGGATATCAACTGCGTTTTTTTAAAAATAGGAACCCCCATTTTTTATTACTTCGATGTAGATGTAGACATAAAAAAATTGTGGATCTGATGAGATTCGAAAGCATAACCTCCTCAGTGTTAATCCATTACGTCACAAAACCAGACTTTATAATGCAATCAATTTAATGCTCTTTAGTATTACACATAACTCCGATTTTTTTTTGTCAGTTACTCATAAACGAAGTTCCATTAGAGTGAGTGGTTGCAGTGTGTCATACCTGGGATCTTAACCTACATCACCGTATACAGGGGTGGTCCACTGATGGTGACCGGGCCAAATATCTCACGAAATAAGCGCCAAAAGAAAAAAACTACTAAGAACGAAACTCGTCTTGCTTGAAGGGGGAAACCAGATGGCGCAATGGTTGGCCCGCTAGATGGCGCTGACATAGGTCAAACGGATATCAACTGCGTTTTTTTAAAAATAGGAACCCCCATTTTTTAATACTTCGATGTAGATGTAGAAATAAAAAAATTGTGGATCTGATGAGATTCGAAAGCATAACCTCCTCAGTGTTAATCCATTAGGTCACAAAACCAGACTTTATAATGCAATCAATTTAATGCGCTTTAGTATTACACATAACTCCGATTTTTTTTCGTCAGTTACTCATAAACGAAGTTCCATTAGAGTGAGTGGTTGCAGTGTGTCATACCTGGGATCTTAACCTACATCACCGTATACAGGGGTGGTCCACTGATGGTGACCGGGCCAAATATCTCACGAAATAAGCGCCAAAAGAAAAAAAAAACAACTAAGAACGAAACTCGTCTTGCTTGAAGGGGGAAACCAGATGGCGCAATGGTTGGCCCGCTAGATGGCGCTGACATAGGTCAAACGGATATCAACTGCGTTTTTTTTAAAAATAGGAACCCCCATTTTTTATTACTTCGATGTAGATGTAGACATAAAAAAATTGTGGATCTGATGAGATTCGAAAGCATAACCTCCTCAGTGTTAATCCATTACGTCACAAAACCAGACTTTCTAATGCAATCAATTTAATGCTCTTTACTATTACACATAACTCCGATTTTTTTTTCGTCAGTTACTCATAAACGAAGTTCCATTAGAGTGAGTGGTTGCAGTGTGTCATACCTGGGATCTTAACCTACATCACCGTTTACAGGGGTGGTCCACTGATAGTGACCGGGCCAAATATCTCACGAAATAAGCGCCAAAAGAAAAAAAAAACTACTAAGAACGAAACTCGTCTTGCTTGAAGGGGGAAACCAGATGGCGCAATGGTTGGCCCGCTAGATGGCGCTGACATAGGTCAAACGGATATCAACTGCGTTTTTTTACAAATAGGAACCCACATTTTTTATTACTTCGATGTAGATGTAGATGTAAAAAAATTGTGGATCTGATGAGATTCGAAAGCATAACCTCCTCAGTGTTAATCCATTACGTCACAAAACCAGACTTTATAATGCAATCAATTTAATGCTCTTTACTATTACACATAATTCCGATTTTTTTTCGTCAGTTACTCATAAACGAAGTTCCATTCGAGTGAGTGGTTGCAGTGTGTCATACCTGGGATCTTAACCTACATCACCGTATACAGGGGTGGTCCACTGATAGTGACCGGGCCAAATATCTCACGAAATAAGCGCCAAAAGAAAAAAACTACTAAGAACGAAACTCGTCTTGCTTGAAGGGGGAAACCAGATGGCGCAATGGTTGGCCCGCTAGATGGCGCTGACATAGGTCAAACGGATATCAACTGCGTTTTTTTAAAAATAGGAACCCCCATTTTTTATTAATTCGATGTAGATGTAGACATAAAAAGATTGTGGATCTGATGAGATTCGAAAGCATAACCTCCTCAGTGTTAATCCATTACGTCACAAAACCAGACTTTATAATGCAATCAATTTAATGCTCTTTAGTATTTCACATAACTCCGACTTTTTTTCGTCAGTTACTCATAAACGAAGTTCCATTAGAGTGAGTGGTTGCAGTGTGTCATACCTGGGATCTTAACCTACATCACCGTTTACAGGGGTGGTCCACTGATAGTGACCGGGCCAAATATCTCACGAAATAAGCGCCAAAAGAAAAAAAAACCTACTAAGAACGAAACTCGTCTTGCTTGAAGGGGGAAACCAGATGGCGCAATGGTTGGCCCGCTAGATGGCGCTGACATAGGTCAAACGGATATCAACTGCGTTTTTTTAAAAATAGGAACCCCCATTTTTTATTACTTCGATGTAGATGTAGACATAAAAAAATTGTGGATCTGATGAGATTCGAAAGCATAACCTCCTCAGTGTTAATCCATTACGTCACAAAACCAGACTTTATAATGCAATCAATTTAATGCTCTTTACTATTACAGATAATTCCGATTTTTTTTCGTCAGTTACTCATAAACGAAGTTCCATTCGAGTGAGTGGTTGCAGTGTGTCATACCTGGGATCTTAACCTACATCACCGTATACAGGGGTGGTCCACTGATGGTGACCGGGCCCAATATCTCACGAAATAAGCGCCAAAAGAAAAAAACTACTAAGAACGAAACTCGTCTTGCTTGAAGGGGGAAACCAGATGGCGCAATGGTTGGCCCGCTAGATGGCGCTGACATAGGTCAAATGGATATCAACTGCGTTTTTTTTTAAAATAGGAACCCCCATTTTTTATTACATCGATGTAGATGTAAAAAAATTGTGGATCTGATGAGATTCGAAAGCATAACCTCCTCAGTGTTAATCCATTACGTCACAAAACCAGACTTCATAATACAATCAATTTAATGCTCTTTAGTATTACACATAACTCCGATTTTTTTTCGTCAGTTACTCATAAACGAAGTTCCATTAGAGTGAGTGGTTGCAGTGTGTCATACCTGGGATCTTAACCTACATCACCGTATACAGGGGTGGTCCACTGATGGTGACCAGGCCAAATATCTCACGAAATAAGCGCCAAAAGAAAAAAACTACTAAGAACGAAACTCGTCTTGCTTGAAGGGGGAAACCAGATGGCGCAATGGTTGGCCCGCTAGATGGCGCTGACATAGGTCAAATGGATATCAACTGCGTTTTTTTTAAAATAGGAACCCCCATTTTTTATTACATCGATGTAGATGTAAAAAAATTGTGGATCTGATGAGATTCGAAAGCATAACCTCCTCAGTGTTAATCCATTACGTCACAAAACCAGACTTCATAATACAATCAATTTAATGCTCTTTAGTATTACACATAACTCCGATTTTTTTTCGTCAGTTACTCATAAACGAAGTTCCATTAGAGTGAGTGGTTGCAGTGTGTCATACCTGGGATCTTAACCTACATCACCGTATACAGGGGTGGTCCACTGATGGTGACCAGGCCAAATATCTCACGAAATAAGCGCCAAAAGAAAAAAACTACTAAGAACGAAACTCGTCTTGCTTGAAGGGGGAAACCAGATGGCGCAATGGTTGGCCCGCTAGATGGCGCCGGCATAGGTCAAACGGATATCAACTGCGTTTTTTTAAAAATAGGAACCCCCATTTTTTATTACTTCGATGTAGATGTAGATGTAAAAAAATTGTGGATCTGATGAGATTCGAAAGCATAACCTCCTCAGTGTTAATGCATTACGTCACAAAACCAGACTTTATAATGCAATCAATTTAATGCTCTTTACTATTACACATAATTCCGATTTTTTTTCGTCAGTTACTCATAAACGAAGTTCCATTAGAGTGAGTGTTTGCAGTGTGTCATACCTGGGATCTTAACCTACATCACCGTATACAGGGGTGGTCCACTGATGGTGACCGGGCCAAATATCTCACGAAATAAGCGCCAAAAGAAAAAAACTACTAAGAACGAAACTCGTCTTGCTTGAAAGGGGAAACCAGATGGCGCAATGGTTGGCCCGCTAGATGGCGCTGACATAGGTCAAACGGATATCAACTGCGTTTTTTTTAAAAATAGGAACCCCCATTTTTTATTACTTCGATGTAGATGTAGATGTAAAAAAATTGTGGATCTGATGAGATTCGAAAGCATAACCTCCTCAGTGTTAATGCATTTCGTCACAAAACCAGACTTTATAATGCAATCAATTTAATGCTCTTTACTATTACACATAATTCCGATTTTTTTTTCGTCAGTTACTCATAAACAAAGTTCCATTAGAGTGAGTGGTTGCAGTGTGTCATACCTGGGATCTTAACCTACATCACCGTATACAGGGGTGGTCCACTGATGGTGACCGGGCCAAATATCTCATGAAATAAGCGCCAAAAGAAAAAAACTACTAAGAACGAAACTCGTCTTGCTTGAAGGGGGAAACCAGATGGCGCAATGGTTGGCCCGCTAGATGAGCTGACATAGGTCAAACGGATATCAACTGCGTTTTTTTTAAAATAGGAACCCCCATTTTTTATTACTTCGATGTAGATGTAAAAAAATTGTGGATCTGATGAGATTCGAAAGCATAACCTCCTCAGTGTTAATGCATTACGTCACAAAACCAGACTTTATAATGCAATCAATTTAATGCTCTTTACTATTACACATAATTCCGATTTTTTTTCGTCAGTTACTCATAAACGAAGTTCCATTCGAGTGAGTGGTTGCAGTGTGTCATACCTGGGATCTTAACCTACATCACCGTATACAGGGGTGGTCCACTGATGGTGACCGGGCCAAATATCTCACGAAATAAGCGCCAAAAGAAAAAAACTACTAAGAACGAAACTCGTCTTGCTTGAAGGGGGAAACCAGATGGCGCAATGGTTGGCCCGCTAGATGGCGCTGACATAGGTCAAACGGATATCAACTGCGTTTTTTTTAAAATAGGAACCCCCATTTTTTATTACTTCGATGTAGATGTAGATGTAACAAAATTGTGGATCTGATGAGATTCGAAAGCATAACCTCCTCAGTGTTAATGCATTAGGTCACAAAACCAGACTTTATAATGCAATCAATTTAATGCTCTTTACTATTACACATACTTCCGATTTTTTTTTCGTCAGTTACTCATAAACGAAGTTCCATTAGAGTGAGTGGTTGCAGTGTGTCATACCTGGGATCTTAACCTACATCACCGTATACAGGGGTGGTCCACTGATGGTGACCGGGCCAAATATCTCACGAAATAAGCGCCAAAAGAAAAAAACTACTAAGAACGAAACTCGTCTTGCTTGAAGGGGGAAACCAGATGGCGCAATGGTTGGCCCGCTAGATGGCGCTGAAATAGGTCAAGCGGATATCAACTGCGTTTTTTTTAAAATAGGAACCCCCATTTTTTATTACTTCGATGTAGATGTAGATGTAAAGAAATTGTGGATCTGATGAGATTCGAAAGCATAACCTCCTCAGTGTTAATCCATTACGTCACAAATCCAGACTTTATAATGCAATCAATTTAATGCTATTTACTATTACACATAATTCCGATTTTTTTTTACGTCAGTTACTCATAAACGAAGTTCCATTCGAGTGAGTGGTTGCAGTGTGTCATACCTGGGATCTTAACCTACATCACCGTATACAGGGGTGGTCCACTGATGGTGACCAGGCCAAATATCTCACGAAATAAGCGCCAAAAGAAAAAAAAAACTACTAAGAACGAAACTCGTCTTGCTTGAAGGGGGAAACCAGATGGCGCAATGGTTGGCCCGCTAGATGGCGCTGACATAGGTCAAACGGATATCAACTGCGTTTTTTTTAAAATAGGAACCCCCATTTTTTATTACTTCGATGTAGATGTAGATGTAAAAAAATTGTGGATCTGATGAGATTCGAAAGCATAACCTCCTCAGTGTTAATGCATTACGTCACAAAACCAGACTTTATAATGCAATCAATTTAATGCTCTTTACTATTACACATAATTCCGATTTTTTTTTCGTCAGTTACTCATAAACGAAGTTCCATTAGAGTGAGTGGTTGCAGTGTGTCATACCTGGGATCTTAACCTACATCACCGTATACAGGGGTGGTCCACTGATGGTGACCGGGCCAAATATCTCACGAAATAAGCGCCAAAATAAAAAAAACTACTAAGAACGAAACTCGTCTTGCTTGAAGGGGGAAACCAGATGGCGCAATGGTTGGCCCGCTAGATGGCGCTGACATAGGTCAAACGGATATCAACTGCGTTTTTTTTTAAATAGGAACCCCCATTTTTTATTACTTCGATGTAGATGTAGATGTAAAAAAATTGTGGATCTGATGAGATCCGAAAGCATAACCTCCTCAGTGTTAATGCATTATGTCACAAAACCAGGCTTTATAATGCAATCAATTTAATGCTCTTTACTATTACACAAAATTCCGATTTTTTTTCGTCAGTTACTCATAAACGAAGTTCCATTACAGTGAGTGGTTGCAGTGTGTCATACCTGGGATCTTAACCTACATCACCGTATACAGGGGTGGTTCACTGATGGTGACCGGGCCAAATATCTCACGAAATAAGCGCCAAAAGAAAAAAACTACTAAGAACGAAACTCGTCTTGCTTGAAGGGGGAAACCAGATGGCGCAATGGTTGGCCCGCTAGATGGCGCTGACATAGGTCAAACGGATATCAACTGCGTTTTTTTTAAAATAGGAACCCCCATTTTTTATTACTTCGATGTAGATGTAGATGTAAAAAAATTGTGGATCTGATGAGATTCGAAAGCATAACCTCCTCAGTGTTAATGCATTTCGTCACAAAACCAGACTTTATAATGCAATCAATTTAATGCTCTTTACTATTACACATAATTCCGATTTTTTTTCGTCAGTTACTCATAAACAAAGTTCCATTAGAGTGAGTGGTTGCAGTGTGTCATACCTGGGATCTTAACCTACATCACCGTATACAGGGGTGGTCCACTGATGGTGACCGGGCCAAATATCTCACGAAATAAGCGCCAAAAGAAAAAAACTACTAAGAACGAAACTCGTCTTGCTTGGAGGGGGAAACCAGATGGCGCAATGGTTGGCCCGCTAGATGGCGCTGACATAGGTCAAACGGATATCAACTGCGTTTTTTTTAAAATAGGAACCCCCATTTTTTATTACTTCGATGTAGATGTAGATGTAAAATAATTGTGGATCTGATGAGATTCGAAAGCATAACCTCCTCAGTGTTAATCCATTACGTCACAAAACCAGACTTTATAATGCAATCAATTTAATGCTCTTTAGTATTACACATAACTCCGATTTTTTTTCGTCAGTTACTCATAAACGAAGTTCCATTAGAGTGAGTGGTTGCAGTGTGTCATACCTGGGATCTTAACCTACATCACCGTATACAGGGGTGGTCCACTGATGGTGACCGGGCCAAATATCTCACGAAATAAGCGCCAAAAGAAAAAAACTACTAAGAACGAAACTCGTCTTGCTTGAAGGGGGAAACCAGATGGCGCAATGGTTGGCCCGCTAGATGGCGCTGACATAGGTCAAACGGATATCAACTGCGTTTTTTTTTAAAATAGGAACCCCCATTTTTTATTACTTCGATGTAGATGTAGATGTAAAAAAATTGTGGATCTGATGAGATTCGAAAGCATAACCTCCTCAGTGTTAATGCATTACGTCACAAAACCAGACTTTATAATGCAATCAATTTAATGCTCTTTACTATTACACATAATTCCGATTTTTTTTTCGTCAGTTACTCATAAACGAAGTTCCATTAGAGTGAGTGGTTGCAGTGTGTCATACCTGGGATCTTAACCTACATCACCGTATACAGGGGTGGTCCACTGATGGTGACCAGGCCAAATATCTCACGAAATAAGCGCCAAAAGAAAAAAACTACTAAGAACGAAACTCGTCTTGCTTGAAGGGGGATACCAGATGGCGCAATGGTTGGCCCGCTAGATGGCGCTGACATAGGTCAAACGGATATCAACTGCGTTTTTTTTAAAATAGGAACCCCCATTTTTTATTACTTCGATGTAGATGTAGATGTATAAAAATTGTGGATCTGATGAGATTCGAAAGCATAACCTCCTCAGTGTTAATGCATTACGTCACAAAACCAGACTTTATAATGCAATCAATTTAATGCTCTTTACTATTACACATAATTCCGATTTTTTTTTCGTCAGTTACTCATAAACGAAGTTCCATTAGAGTGAGTGGTTGCAGTGTGTCATACCTGGGATCTTAACCTACATCACCGTATACAGGGGTGGTCCACTGATGGTGACCGGGCCAAATATCTCACGAAATAAGCGCCAAAAGAAAAAAACTACTAAGAACGAAACTCGTCTTGCTTGAAGGGGGAAACCAGATGGCGCAATGGTTGGCCCGCTAGATGGCGCTGACATAGGTCAAACGGATATCAACTGCGTTTTTTTAAAAATAGGAACCCCCATTTTTTATTACTTCGATGTAGATGTAGATGTAAAAAAATTGTGGATCTGATGAGATTCGAAAGCATAACCTCCTCAGTGTTAATCCATTACGTCACAAAACCAGACTTTATAATGCAATCAATTTAATGCTCTTTACTATTACACATAATTCCGA
This sequence comes from Schistocerca gregaria, assembly GCF_023897955.1. Taxonomy (NCBI): domain Eukaryota; kingdom Metazoa; phylum Arthropoda; class Insecta; order Orthoptera; family Acrididae; genus Schistocerca; species Schistocerca gregaria. The sequence continues at coordinate 123,449,952 of NC_064929.1, forward strand.
TTTTTTTTTCGTCAGTTACTCATAAACGAAGTTCCATTAGAGTGAGTGGTTGCAGTGTGTCATACCTGGGATCTTAACCTACATCACCGTATACAGGGGTGGTCCACTGATGGTGACCGGGCCAAATATCTCACGAAATAAGCGCCAAAAGAAAAAAACTACTAAGAACGAAACTCGTCTTGCTTGAAGGGGGAAACCAGATGGCGCAATGGTTGGCCCGCTAGATGGCGCTGACATAGGTCAAACGGATATCAACTGCGTTTTTTTAAAAATAGGAACCCCCATTTTTTATTACTTCGATGTAGATGTAGATGTAAAGAAATTGTGGATCTGATGAGATTCGAAAGCATAACCTCCTCAGTGTTAATGCATTAGGTCACAAAACCAGACTTTATAATGCAAACAATTTAATGCTCTTTACTATTACACATAATTCCGATTTTTTTTTCGTCAGTTATTCATAAACGAAGTTCCATTAGAGTGAGTGGTTGCAGTGTGTCATACCTGGGATCTTAACCTACATCACCGTATACAGGGGTGGTCCACTGATGGTGACCGGGCCAAATATCTCACGAAATAAGCGCCAAAAGAAAAAAACTACTAAGAACGAAACTCGTCTTGCTTGAAGGGGGAAACCAGATGGCGCAATGGTTGGCCCGCTAGATGGCGCTGACATAGGTCAAACGGATATCAACTGCGTTTTTTTTAAAATAGGAACCCCCATTTTTTATTACTTCGATGTAGATGTAGATGTAAAAAAATTGTGGATCTGATGAGATTCGAAAGCATAACCTCCTCAGTGTTAATCCATTACGTCACAAAACCAGACTTTATAATGCAATCAATTTAATGCTCTTTACTATTACACATAATTCCGATTTTTTTTCGTCAGTTACTCATAAACGAAGTTCCATTAGAGTGATTGGTTGCAGTGTGTCATACCTGGGATCTTAACCTACATCACCGTATACAGGGGTGGTCCACTGATGGTGACCGGGCCAAATATCTCACGAAATAAGCGCCAAAAGAAAAAAAAAACTACTAAGAACGAAACTCGTCTTGCTTGAAGGGGGAAACCAGATGGCGCAATGGTTGGCCCGCTAGATGGCGCTGACATAGGTCAAACGGATATCAACTGCGTTTTTTTTAAAATAGGAACCCCCATTTTTTATTACTTCGATGTAGATGTAGATGTAAAAAAATTGTGGATCTGATGAGATTCGAAAGCATAACCTCCTCAGTGTTAATGCATTACATCACAAAACCAGACTTTATAATGCAATCAATTTAATGCTCTTTACTATTACACATAATTCCGATTTTTTTTCGTCAGTTACTCATAAACGAAGTTCCATTAGAGTGAGTGGTTGCAGTGTGTCATACCTGGGATCTTAACCTACATCACCGTATACAGGGGTGGTCCACTGATGGTGACCGGGCCAAATATCTCACGAAATAAGCGCCAAAAGAAAAAAACTACTAAGAACGAAACTCGTCTTGCTTGAAGGGGGAAACCAGATGGCGCAATGGTTGGCCCACTAGATGGCGCTGACATAGGTCAAACTGATATCAACTGCGTTTTTTTTAAAATAGGAACCCCCATTTTTTATTACTTCGATGTAGATGTAGATGTAAAAAAATTGTGGATCTGATGAGATTCGAAAGCATAACCTCCTCAGTGTTAATGCATTACGTCACAAAACCAGACTTTATAATGCAATCAATTTAATGCTCTTTACTATTACACATAATTCCGATTTTTTTTTTCGTCAGTTACTCATAAACGAAGTTCCATTAGAGTGAGTGGTTGCAGTGTGTCATACCTGGGATCTTAACCTACATCACCGTATACAGGGGTGGTCCACTGATGGTGACCGGGCCAAATATCTCACGAAATAAGCGCCAAAAGAAAAAAACTACTAAGAACGAAACTCGTCTTGCTTGAAGGGGGAAACCAGATGGCGCAATGGTTGGCCCGCTAGATGGCGCTGACATAGGTCAAACGGATATCAACTGCGTTTTTTTAAAAATAGGAACCCCCATTTTTTATTACTTCGATGTAGATGTAGATGTAAAGAAATTGTGGATCTGATGAGATTCGAAAGCATAACCTCCTCAGTGTTAATGCATTACGTCACAAAACCAGACTTTATAATGCAAACAATTTAATGCTCTTTACTATTACACATAATTCCGATTTTTTTTTCGTCAGTTACTCATAAACGAAGTTCCATTAGAGTGAGTGGTTGCAGTGTGTCATACCTGGGATCTTAACCTACATCACCGTATACAGGGGTGGTCCACTGATGGTGACCGGGCCAAATATCTCACGAAATAAGCGCCAAAAGAAAAAAACTACTAAGAACGAAACTCGTCTTGCTTGAAGGGGGAAACCAGATGGCGCAATGGTTGGACCGCTAGATGGCGCTGACATAGGTCAAACGGATATCAACTGCGTTTTTTTTAAAATAGGAACCCCCATTTTTTATTACTTCGATGTAGATGTAGATGTAAAAAAATTGTGGATCTGATGAGATTCGAAAGCATAACCTCCTCAGTGTTAAAGCATTACATCACAAAACCAGACCTTATAATGCAATCAATTTAATGCTCTTTACTATTACACATAATTCCGATTTTTTTTTTCGTCAGTTACTCATAAACGAAGTTCCATTAGAGTGAGTGGTTGCAGTGTGTCATACCTGGGATCTTAACCTACATCACCGTATACAGGGGTGGTCCACTGATGGTGACCGGGCCAAATATCTCACGAAATAAGCGCCAAAAGAAAAAAACTACTAAGAACGAAACTCGTCTTGCTTGAAGGGGGAAACCAGATGGCGCAATGGTTGGCCCGCTAGATGGCGCTGACATAGGTCAAACGGATATCAACTGCGTTTTTTTTAAAATAGGAACCCCCATTTTTTATTACTTCGATGTAGATGTAGATGTAAAGAAATTGTGGATCTGATGAGATTCGAAAGCATAACCTCCTCAGTGTTAATCCATTACGTCACAAAACCAGACTTTATAATGCAATCAATTTAATGCTCTTTACTATTACACATAATTCCGATTTCTTTTCGTCAGTTACTCATAAACGAAGTTCCATTAGAGTGAGTGGTTGCAGTGTGTCATACCTGGGATCTTAACCTACATCACCGTATACAGGGGTGGTCCACTGATGGTGACCGGGCCAAATATCTCACGAAATAAGCGCCAAAAGAAAAAAACTACTAAGAACGAAACTCGTCTTGCTTGAAGGGGGAAACCAGATGGCGCAATGGTTGGCCCGCTAGATGGCGCTGACATAGGTCAAACGGATATCAACTGCGTTTTTTTTAAAATAGGAACCCCCATTTTTTATTACTTCGATGTAGATGTAGATGTAAAAAAATTGTGGATCTGATGAGATTCGAAAGCATAACCTCCTCAGTGTTAATCCATTACGTCACAAAACCAGACTTTATAATGCAATCAATTTAATGCTCTTTAGTAGTACACATAACTCCGATTTTTTTTTGTCAGTTACTCATAAACGAAGTTCCATTCGAGTGAGTGGTTGCAGTGTGTCATACCTGGGATCTTAACCTACATCACCGTATACAGGGGTGGTCCACTGATGGTGACCGGGCCAAATATCTCACGAAATAAGCGCCAAAAGAAAAAAACTACTAAGAACGTAACTCGTCTTGCTTGAAGGGGGAAACCAGATGGCGCAATGGTTGGCCCGCTAGATGGCGCTGACATAGGTCAAACGGATATCAACTGCGTTTTTTTTAAAATAGGAACCCCCATTTTTTATTACTTCGATGTAGATGTAGATGTAAAAAAATTGTGGATCTGATGAGATTCGAAAGCATAACCTCCTCAGTGTTAATGCATTACGTCACAAAACCAGACTTTATAATGCAATCAATTTAATGCTCTTTACTATTACACATAATTCCGATTTTTTTTCGTCAGTTACTCATAAACGAAGTTCCATTAGAGTGAGTGGTTGCAGTGTGTCATACCTGGGATCTTAACCTACATCACCGTATACAGGGGTGGTCCACTGATGGTGACCGGGCCAAATATCTCACGAAATAAGCGCCAAAAGAAAAAAACTACTAAGAACGAAACTCGTCTTGCTTGAAGGGGGAAACCAGATGGCGCAATGGTTGGCCCGCTAGATGGCGCTGACATAGGTCAAACGGATATCAACTGCGTTTTTTTTTAAAATAGGAACCCCCATTTTTTATTACTTCGATGTAGATGTAGATGTAAAAAAATTGTGGATCTGATGAGATTCGAAAGCATAACCTCCTCAGTGTTAATGCATTACGTCACAAAACCAGACTTTATAATGCAATCAATTTAATGCTCTTTACTATTACACATAATTCCGATTTTTTTTCGTCAGTTACTCATAAACGAAGTTCCATTAGAGTGAGTGGTTGCAGTGTGTCATACCTGGGATCTTAACCTACATCACCGTATACAGGGGTGGTCCACTGATGGTGACCGGGCCAAATATCTCACGAAATAAGCGCCAAAAGAAAAAAACTACTAAGAACGAAACTCGTCTTGCTTGGAGGGGGAAACCAGATGGCGCAATGGTTGGCCCGCTAAATGGCGCTGACATAGGTCAAACGGATATCAACTGCGTTTTTTTTTAAAATAGGAACCCCCATTTTTTATTACTTCGATGTAGATGTAGATGTAAAAAAATTGTGGATCTGATGAGATTCGAAAGCATAACCTCCTCAGTGTTAATGCATTACGTCACAAAACCAGACTTTATAATGCAATCAATTTAATGCTCTTTACTATTACACATAATTCCGATTTTTTTTCGTCAGTTACTCATAAACGAAGTTCCATTAGAGTGAGTGGTTGCAGTGTGTCATACCTGGGATCTTAACCTACATCACCGTATACAGGGGTGGTCCACTGATGGTGACCGGGCCAAATATCTCACGAAATAAGCGCCAAAAGAAAAAAACTACTAAGAACGAAACTCGTCTTGCTTGAAGGGGGAAACCAGATGGCGCAATGGTTGGCCCGCTAGATGGCGCTGACATAGGTCAAACGGATATCAACTGCGTTTTTTTTAAAATAGGAACCCCCATTTTTTATTACTTCGATGTAGATGTAGATGTAAAAAAATTGTGGATCTGATGAGATTCGAAAGCATAACCTCCTCAGTGTTAATGCATTACGTCACAAAACCAGACTTTATAATGCAATCAATTTAATGCTCTTTACTATTACACATAATTCCGATTTCTTTTCGTCAGTTACTCATAAACGAAGTTCCATTAGAGTGAGTGGTTGCAGTGTGTCATACCTGGGATCTTAACCTACATCACCGTATACAGGGGTGGTCCACTGATGGTGACCGGGCCAAATATCTCACGAAATAAGCGCCAAAAGAAAAAAACTACTAAGAACGAAACTCGTCTTGCTTGAAGGGGGAAACCAGATGGCGCAATGGTTGGCCCGCTAGATGGCGCTGACATAGGTCAAACGGATATCAACTGCGTTTTTTTTAAAATAGGAACCCCCATTTTTTATTACTTCGATGTAGATGTAGATGTAAAAAAATTGTGGATCTGATGAGATTCGAAAGCATAACCTCCTCAGTGTTAATCCATTACGTCACAAAACCAGACTTTATAATGCAATCAATTTAATGCTCTTTACTATTACACATAATTCCGATTTTTTTTCGTCAGTTACTCATAAACGAAGTTCCATTAGAGTGAGTGGTTGCAGTGTGTCATACCTGGGATCTTAACCTAAATCACCGTATACAGGGGTGGTCCACTGATGGTGACCGGGCCAAATATCTCACGAAATAAGCGCCAAAAGAAAAAAACTACTAAGAACGAAACTCGTCTTGCTTGAAGGGGGAAACCAGATGGCGCAATGGTTGGCCCGCTAGATGGCGCTGACATAGGTCAAACGGATATCAACTGCGTTTTTTTAAAAATAGGAACCCCCATTTTTTATTACTTCGATGTAGATGTAGATGTAAAAAAATTGTGGATCTGATGAGATTCGAAAGCATAACCTCCTCAGTGTTAATCCATTACGTCACAAAACCAGACTTTATAATGCAATCAATTTAATGCTCTTTACTATTACACATAATTCCGATTTTTTTTTCGTCAGTTACTCATAAACGAAGTTCCATTAGAGTGAGTGGTTGCAGTGTGTCATACCTGGGATCTTAACCTACATCACCGTATACAGGGGTGGTCCACTGATGGTGACCGGGCCAAATATCTCACGAAATAAGCGCCAAAAGAAAAAAAAAACTACTAAGAACGAAACTCGTCTTGCTTGAAGGGGGAAACCAGATGGCGCAATGGTTGGCCCGCTAGATGGCGCTGACATAGGTCAAACGGATATCAACTGCGTTTTTTTAAAAATAGGAACCCCCATTTTTTATTACTTCGATGTAGATGTAGATGTAAAGAAATTGTGGATCTGATGAGATTCGAAAGCATAACCTCCTCAGTGTTAATGCATTACGTCACAAAACCAGACATTATAATGCAAACAATTTAATGCTCTTTACTATTACACATAATTCCGATTTTTTTTTCGTCAGTTACTCATAAACGAAGTTCCATTAGAGTGAGTGGTTGCAGTGTGTCATACCTGGGATCTTAACCTACATCACCGTATACAGGGGTGGTCCACTGATGGTGACCGGGCCAAATATCTCACGAAATAAGCGCCAAAAGAAAAAAACTACTAAGAACGAAACTCGTCTTGCTTGAAGGGGGAAACCAGATGGCGCAATGGTTGGACCGCTAGATGGCGCTGACATAGGTCAAACGGATATCAACTGCGTTTTTTTTAAAATAGGAACCCCCATTTTTTATTACTTCGATGTAGATGTAGATGTAAAAAAATTGTGGATCTGATGAGATTCGAAAGCATAACCTCCTCAGTGTTAATGCATTACGTCACAAAACCAGACTTTATAATGCAATCAATTTAATGCTCTTTACTATTACACATAATTCCGATTTTTTTTTTCGTCAGTTACTCATAAACGAAGTTCCATTAGAGTGAGTGGTTGCAGTGTGTCATACCTGGGATCTTAACCTACATCACCGTATACAGGGGTGGTCCACTGATGGTGACCGGGCCAAATATCTCACGAAATAAGCGCCAAAAGAAAAAAACTACTAAGAACGAAACTCGTCTTGCTTGAAGGGGGAAACCAGATGGCGCAATGGTTGGCCCGCTAGATGGCGCTGACATAGGTCAAACGGATATCAACTGCGTTTTTTTTAAAATAGGAACCCCCATTTTTTATTACTTCGATGTAGATGTAGATGTAAAGAAATTGTGGATCTGATGAGATTCGAAAGCATAACCTCCTCAGTGTTAATCCATTACGTCACAAAACCAGACTTTATAATGCAATCAATTTAATGCTCTTTACTATTACACATAATTCCGATTTTTTTTCGTCAGTTACTCATAAACGAAGTTCCATTAGAGTGAGTGGTTGCAGTGTGTCATACCTGGGATCTTAACCTACATCACTGTATACAGGGGTGGTCCACTGATGGTGACCGGGCCAAATATCTCACGAAATAAGCGCCAAAAGAAAAAAACTACTAAGAACGAAACTCGTCTTGCTTGAAGGGGGAAACCAGATGGCGCAATGGTTGGCCCGCTAGATGGCGCTGACATAGGTCAAACGGATATCAACTGCGTTTTTTTTAAAATAGGAACCCCCATTTTTTATTACTTCGATGTAGATGTAGATGTAAAAAAATTGTGGATCTGATGAGATTCGAAAGCATAACCTCCTCAGTGTTAATCCATTACGTCACAAAACCAGACTTTATAATGCAATCAATTTAATGCTCTTTACTATTACACATAATTCCGATTTTTTTTTCGTCAGTTACTCATAAACGAAGTTCCATTAGAGTGAGTGGTTGCAGTGTGTCATACCTGGGATCTTAACCTACATCACCGTATACAGGGGTGGTCCACTGATGGTGACCGGGCCAAATATCTCACGAAATAAGCGCCAAAAGAAAAAAACTACTAAGAACGAAACTCGTCTTGCTTGAAGGGGGAAACCAGATGGCGCAATGGTTGGCCCGCTAGATGGCGCTGACATAGGTCAAACGGATATCAACTGCGTTTTTTTTAAAATAGGAACCCCCATTTTTTATTACTTCGATGTAGATGTAGATGTAAAAAAATTGTGGATCTGATGAGATTCGAAAGCATAACCTCCTCAGTGTTAATGCATTACGTCACAAAACCAGACTTTATAATGCAATCAATTTAATGCTCTTTACTATTACACATAATTCCGATTTTTTTTCGTCAGTTACTCATAAACGAAGTTCCATTAGAGTGAGTGGTTGCAGTGTGTCATACCTGGGATCTTAACCTACATCACCGTATACAGGGGTGGTCCACTGATGGTGACCGGGCCAAATATCTCACGAAATAAGCGCCAAAAGAAAAAAACTACTAAGAACGAAACTCGTCTTGCTTGAAGGGGGAAACCAGATGGCGCAATGGTTGGCCCGCTAGATGGCGCTGACATAGGTCAAACGGATATCAACTGCGTTTTTTTTAAAATAGGAACCCCCATTTTTTATTACTTCGATGTAGATGTAGATGTAAAAAAATTGTGGATCTGATGAGATTCGAAAGCATAACCTCCTCAGTGTTAATGCATTACGTCACAAAACCAGACTTTATAATGCAATCAATTTAATGCTCTTTACTATTACACATAATTCCGATTTTTTTTCGTCAGTTACTCATAAACGAAGTTCCATTAGAGTGAGTGGTTGCAGTGTGTCATACCTGGGATCTTAACCTACATCACCGTATACAGGGGTGGTCCACTGATGGTGACCGGGCCAAATATCTCACGAAATAAGCGCCAAAAGAAAAAAACTACTAAGAACGAAACTCGTCTTGCTTGAAGGGGGAAACCAGATGGCGCAATGGTTGGCCCGCTAAATGGCGCTGACATAGGTCAAACGGATATCAACTGCGTTTTTTTTTAAAATAGGAACCCCCATTTTTTATTACTTCGATGTAGATGTAGATGTAAAAAAATTGTGGATCTGATGAGATTCGAAAGCATAACCTCCTCAGTGTTAATGCATTACGTCACAAAACCAGACTTTATAATGCAATCAATTTAATGCTCTTTACTATTACACATAATTCCGATTTTTTTTCGTCAGTTACTCATAAACGAAGTTCCATTAGAGTGAGTGGTTGCAGTGTGTCATACCTGGGATCTTAACCTACATCACCGTATACAGGGGTGGTCCACTGATGGTGACCGGGCCAAATATCTCACGAAATAAGCGCCAAAAGAAAAAAACTACTAAGAACGAAACTCGTCTTGCTTGAAGGGGGAAACCAGATGGCGCAATGGTTGGCCCGCTAGATGGCGCTGACATAGGTCAAACGGATATCAACTGCGTTTTTTTTAAAAATAGGAACCCCCATTTTTTATTACTTCGATGTAGATGTAGATGTAAAAAAATTGTGGATCTGATGAGATTCGAAAGCATAACCTCCTCAGTGTTAATGCATTACGTCACAAAACCAGACTTTATAATGCAATCAATTTAATGCTCTTTACTATTACACATAATTCCGATTTCTTTTCGTCAGTTACTCATAAACGAAGTTCCATTAGAGTGAGTGGTTGCAGTGTGTCATACCTGGGATCTTAACCTACATCACCGTATACAGGGGTGGTCCACTGATGGTGACCGGGCCAAATATCTCACGAAATAAGCGCCAAAAGAAAAAAACTACTAAGAACGAAACTCGTCTTGCTTGAAGGGGGAAACCAGATGGCGCAATGGTTGGCCCGCTAGATGGCGCTGACATAGGTCAAACGGATATCAACTGCGTTTTTTTTAAAATAGGAACCCCCATTTTTTATTACTTCGATGTAGATGTAGATGTAAAAAAATTGTGGATCTGATGAGATTCGAAAGCATAACCTCCTCAGTGTTAATCCATTACGTCACAAAACCAGACTTTATAATGCAATCAATTTAATGCTCTTTACTATTACACATAATTCCGATTTTTTTTCGTCAGTTACTCATAAACGAAGTTCCATTAGAGTGAGTGGTTGCAGTGTGTCATACCTGGGATCTTAACCTAAATCACCGTATACAGGGGTGGTCCACTGATGGTGACCGGGCCAAATATCTCACGAAATAAGCGCCAAAAGAAAAAAACTACTAAGAACGAAACTCGTCTTGCTTGAAGGGGGAAACCAGATGGCGCAATGGTTGGCCCGCTAGATGGCGCTGACATAGGTCAAACGGATATCAACTGCGTTTTTTTTAAAATAGGAACCCCCATTTTTTATTACTTCGATGTAGATGTAGATGTAAAAAAATGTGGATCTGATGAGATTCGAAAGCATAACCTCCTCAGTGTTAATCCATTACGTCACAAAACCAGACTTTATAATGCAATCAATTTAATGCTCTTTACTATTACACATAATTCCGATTTTTTTTTCGTCAGTTACTCATAAACGAAGTTCCATTAGAGTGAGTGGTTGCAGTGTGTCATACCTGGGATCTTAACCTACATCACCGTATACAGGGGTGGTCCACTGATGGTGACCGGGCCAAATATCTCACGAAATAAGCGCCAAAAGAAAAAAAAAACTACTAAGAACGAAACTCGTCTTGCTTGAAGGGGGAAACCAGATGGCGCAATGGTTGGCCCGCTAGATGGCGCTGACATAGGTCAAACGGATATCAACTGCGTTTTTTTAAAAATAGGAACCCCCATTTTTTATTACTTCGATGTAGATGTAGATGTAAAGAAATTGTGGATCTGATGAGATTCGAAAGCATAACCTCCTCAGTGTTAATGCATTACGTCACAAAACCAGACTTTATAATGCAATCAATTTAATGCTCTTTACTATTACACATAATTCCGATTTTTTTTCGTCAGTTACTCATAAACGAAGTTCCATTAGAGTGAGTGGTTGCAGTGTGTCATACCTGGGATCTTAACCTACATCACCGTATACAGGGGTGGTCCACTGATGGTGACCGGGCCAAATATCTCACGAAATAAGAGCCAAAAGAAAAAAACTACTAAGAACGAAACTCGTCTTGCTTGAAGGGGGAAACCAGATGGCGCAATGGTTGGCCCGCTAGATGGCGCTGATATAGGTCAAACGGATATCAACTGCGTTTTTTTAAAAATAGGAACCCCCATTTTTTATTACTTCGATGTAGATGTAGATGTAAAAAAATTGTGGATCTGATGAGATTCGAAAGCATAACCTCCTCAGTGTTAATGCATTACGTCACAAAACCAGACTTTATAATGCAATCAATTTAATGCTCTTTACTATTACACATAATTCCGATTTTTTTTTCGTCAGTTACTCATAAACGAAGTTCCATTAGAGTGAGTGGTTGCAGTGTGTCATACCTGGGATCTTAACCTACATCACCGTATACAGGGGTGGTCCACTGATGGTGACCGGGCCAAATATCTCACGAAATAAGCGCCAAAAGAAAAAAACTACTAAGAACGAAACTCGTCTTGCTTGAAGGGGGAAACCAGATGGCGCAATGGTTGGCCCGCTAGATGGCGCTGACATAGGTCAAACGGATATCAACTGCGTTTTTTTTAAAATAGGAACCCCCATTTTTTATTACTTCGATGTAGATGTAGATGTAAAAAAATTGTGTATCTGATGAGATTCGAAAGCATAACCTCCTCAGTGTTAATCCATTACGTCACAAAACCAGACTTTATAATGCAATCAATTTAATGCTCTTTACTATTACACATAATTCCGATTTTTTTTTCGTCAGTTACTCATAAACGAAGTTCCATTAGAGTGAGTGGTTGCAGTGTGTCATACCTGGGATCTTAACCTACATCACCGTATACAGGGGTGGTCCACTGATGGTGACCGGGCCAAATATCTCACGAAATAAGCGCCAAAAGAAAAAAACTACTAAGAACGAAACTCGTCTTGCTTGAAGGGGGAAACCAGATGGCGCAATGGTTGGCCCGCTAGATGGCGCTGACATAGGTCAAACGGATATCAACTGCGTTTTTTTTAAAATAGGAACCCCCATTTTTTATTACTTCGATGTAGATGTAGATGTAAAAAATTGTGTATCTGATGAGATTCGAAAGCATAACCTCCTCAGTGTTAATGCATTACGTCACAAAACCAGACTTTATAATGCAATCAATTTAATGCTCTTTACTATTACACATAATTCCGATTTTTTTTTGTCAGTTACTCATAAACGAAGTTCCATTAGAGTGAGTGGTTGCAGTGTGTCATACCTGGGATCTTAACCTACATCACCATATACAGGGGTGGTCCACTGATGGTGACCGGGCCAAATATCTCACGAAATAAGCGCCAAAAGAAAAAAACTACTAAGAACGAAACTCGTCTTGCTTGAAGGGGGAAACCAGATGGCGCAATGGTTGGCCCGCTAGATGGCGCTGACATAGGTCAAACGGATATCAACTGCGTTTTTTTAAAAATAGGAACCCCCATTTTTTATTACTTCGATGTAGATGTAGATGTAAAAAAATTGTGTATCTGATGAGATTCGAAAGCATAACCTCCTCAGTGTTAATACATTACGTCACAAAACCAGACTTTATAATGCAATCAATTTAATGCTCTTTACTATTACACATAATTCCGATTTTTTTTTCGTCAGTTACTCATAAACGAAGTTCCATTAGAGTGAGTGGTTGCAGTGTGTCATACCTGGGATCTTAACCTACATCACCGTATACAGGGGTGGTCCACTGATGGTGACCGGGCCAAATATCTCACGAAATAAGCGCCAAAAGAAAAAAACTACTAAGAACGAAACTCGTCTTGCTTGAAGGGGGAAACCAGATGGCGCAATGGTTGGCCCGCTAGATGGCGCTGACATAGGTCAAACGGATATCAACTGCGTTTTTTTAAAAATAGGAACCCCCATTTTTTATTACATAATCGTTCAGCACGTAAAGATGTTACGTGATACCACTTACTTATACGTTTGTGACTACTACAGCGCTATCTATCACAAGGCGAAAAAAGTGGTCCAACTAAAACATATTTCTTTACGTACTACACGAGTATGTAATAAAAAATAGGGGTTCCTATTTTAAAAAAAATTTATTTTAAGTATGCAATAAAATTAATAATAAATGTGAATACCGTTTAAAACTGGCCAAAACGACGTGTCTGGTAAAATATCGAATACTTGTGTAATGCATGATAATGTTACTCGGCCTCTTGATTGGCACCTATTTATGTAACTTCGGAAATATAGTAGAAAAATTGATTCAAATTTTCAAAGTCAAGAACTCTCGACGCTTCATTATGAATCTGCAAAAATTCAATGCCTCTTGACGTCGCAGTTACACGGAACAAAAACAGAGGGCATCAAAAACTTCTATTATCTATCAATAATTCAATAAACTCTTTGTGCGTCGGGATTTTACGGTCCACTTAACGCCGCACAGAGCACGCTAATTACATTCGTGCAGTTAAATTTATTACAGTCAAATAAAATACGCCAGTATATTGCAGCAAAAATCAGATCTTTCCTCTACTTTGCTTAACAGACCAACGCGCAAAAACTATACATACGTGCATTTTTCCTGCGAAATGGACTAGCAAAAGAGCGATAAAAATTCGTGCACAAGTGCATTCACCGAAACTCTCTAAAAAACGGAAATTTAGATTATTATATAACATGGCATTATTTTGATATATTGTATTGCTCCCCTCCCTCTCGGAGCGAAAATATTTAATAACTGAATATTGGTGCTACCATTCGTAACACTATTTTGAAAATTTATAGCTATGTCAATACAAATATATGAATAAAATCAGTTGACTGTAACATTGGAATTTCACATAAATTAATAACGCTACCCTACCCCCATGAACCATGGACCTTGTCGTTGGTGGGGAGGCTTGCGTGCCTCAGCGATACAGATGGCCGTACCGTAGGTGCAACCACAACGGAGGGATATCTGTTGAGAGGCCAGACAAACGTGTGGTTCCAGAAGAGGGGCAGCAGCTTTTTCAGTAGTTGCAGGGGGAACAGTCTGGATGATTGACGGATCTGGCCTTGTAACACTAACCAAAACGGATTTGCTGTGGTGGTACTGCGAACGGCTGAAAGCAAGGGGAAACTACAGCCGTAATTTTTCCCGAGGGCATGCAGCTTTAATGTACGCATGAAGAGCTGCATCAAACCAGTCTTAGGACTGAAGAACACAACAACAACAATAACGCTACAGGTCCTTTTTTGGGATGGATGAGAATCAGACCATCACGAAAATCATCATTGGTGTCGAGTACGTGTGAATTACAAAAACGTGGCTACCAATCAAAAATGCGACTCTCCATGTTTCATTCCAAGCTCTTCATCTGCGACTGCCTTAGGTGGATAGACTACCCAACTTACCTCGTTCTTCTTCATTTTTGTTCTCTTCTCTATATCTTATTTCTCGCATTCAGTGTCGTTGGTTGTTGTTGTGATCCTCAGTCCAGAGACTGGTTTGATGCAGCTCTCCATGCTACTCTATTCTGTGCAAGCTTCTTCATCTCCCAGTACCTGCTGCAACCTACATCCTCGTGTATCTGTTTAGTGTATTCATCTCTTGGTCTCCCTCTACGATTTTTACCCTCCACACTGCCATCCAATACTTAATTTGTGATCCCTTGGTGCCTCAGAACATGTCCTACCAACCGATCCCTTCTTCTAGTCAAAGTGTGCCACAAATTTCTCTTCTCCCTAATTCTATTCAATACCTCCTCATTAGTTATGTGATCTATCCATGTAATCTTCAGCATTCTTCTATACCACCACATTTTGGAAGCTTCTATTCTCTTCTTGTCTAAACTATTTATCGTCCACGTTTCACTTCCATACATGGCTACACTCCATACAAATACTTTCAGAAACGATATTCACGGTATGTTCGTGAAGTGGTACTACGGGAAAATCGCTACTTCACTGGTTCCTGGGAGATGCTATGACCCATCACTTGTGCACCGACTATAAGACCACGTTCAGACTCACTTAAATATTGATAATCTGCCATTGTAGCAGCAGTAACCGACCTCATAACTGCGCTAGACAGATGTCTTATAAAGTTGTTGCCGACCGCGGCGCCATATGCTGCCTGTTTACATATATCTGTATTTGAATACGGATGCGTATACCAGTTTCGCTCAAATGGCTCTGACCACTATGGGACTTAACATCTGAGGTCATCAGTCCCCTACACTTAGAACTACTTAAACCTAACTAACCTAAGGACATCACACACATCCATGAACGAGGCAGGATTCGAACCTGCGACTGTAACAGCAGCGCGGTTCGGGTCTGAAGCGCCTAGAACCCTTCGGTCACAGTAGCCGGCTATACGAGTTACTTTGGCCCTTCAGTGTACTATGTTAGTAGACATGAATGGTAAAAATACAGTATGCTAGCCGGCCGGAGTGGTCGAGCGGTTCTAGGCGCTACAGTCTGGAGTCGCGCGACCGCTACGGTCGCGGGTTCGAATCCTGCCCCGGACATGGATGTGTGTGATGGCCTTAGGTTAGTTAGGTTTAAGTAGTTCTAAGTTCTAGGGGACTGATGACCATAGATGTTAAGTCTCATAGTGCTCAGAGCCATTTGAACCATTTTTTGAACATAGATCCGTAGTGCACATCAGTGGCGGGAATCAACAACTCGTCCCCCAATTTTCATATCCTGTCATTTGGAAACTTCCTTAAATTTAACAAATTACTGACACTCTCAAGACCGACCGTTTACGTGAGTTAGTTAAATTTTTCTTTGTAACCACCTTAAAGTTTTATTACTGAAAAAACATTTGATTGTAATACCGAAAATTTAAGTTATCACCTAAAATATGTATATTTGTTCGTCTTCTTTTTGAAATACTAGGCAACAGGTCTCTAAATTCGAGTCGTATTCAGTAAGTAATGCAACACATATTTTTTCTGGGCCAATTTTGGTTGAGAAAATATGGAATTTGTTGTGGGATATCGTGAAATAATACCGCTTGAGCTATTTATTGTCCATGCTTCACTTCCATACATGGCTACACTCCATACAAATACTTTCAGAAACGACTTCCTGGCACTTACATCTATACTCTATGTTAACAAATTTCTCTTCTTCAGAAACGCTTTCCTTGTCATCGCCAGTCTACATTTTATATCCTCTACCATCATCGTCCGGCTGGTCCCGGCGGAGGTTCGAGTCCTCCATCGGGCATGGGTGTCTGTGTTCGTCCTTATGATAATTTAGTAAGCTTAGGGACTGATGACTTTAGCAGTTAGGTCCCTTACGATCTCACACACATTTGAACATTTTTTCGACCATCATCAGTTATTTTGCTCTCCAAATCGCACAACTCATTTACAACTTTAAGCGTCTCCTTTCCTAATCTAATTCCCTCAGCATCACCCGATTTAATTCGATTACATTCCATTATCCTTGTTTTGCTCACGTTCATCTTATATCCTCCTTTCAAGGCACTGTCCGTTCCGTTCAGCTGCTCTTCCAAGTCCTTTGCTGTGTCTGACAGAATTACAATGTCAGCGGCGCACCTCAAAATTATTATTTCTTCTCCATGGATTTTAATTCCCACTCCAAATTTTTCTGTTGTTTCCTTTACTGCTTGCTCAATATACAGATTGAATAACATCGGTGATTTATGTGCTTAAAATTTCTAGTTTGCTACATTCGCTATTTAATTCATTATTATTAATGCAGTCTGCTTGAACGACTTCGTTAAAACCAATAGAGGGCTACTCGTAAGAACGACCGTGATTTCAAGATACACTCCTGGAAATGGAAAAAAGAACACATTGACACCGGTGTGTCAGACGCACCATACTTGCTCCGGACACTGTACAAGCAATGATCACACGCACGGCACAGCGGACACACCAGGAAACGCGGTGTTGGCCGTCGAATGGCGCTAGCTCCGCAGCATTTGTGCACCGCCGCCGTCAGTGTCAGCCAGTTTGCCGTGGCATACGGAGCTCCATCGCAGTCTTTAACACTGGTAGCATGCCGCGACAGCGTGGACGTGAACCGTATGTGCAGTTGACGGACTTTGAGCGAGGGCCTATACTGGGCATGCGGGAGGCCGGGTGGACGTACCGCCGAATTGCTCAACACGTGGGGCGTGAGGTCTCCACAGTACATCGATGTTGTCGCCAGTGGTCGGCGGAAGGTGCACGTGCCCGTCGACCTGGGACCGGACCGCAGCGATGCACGGATGCACGGCAAGACCGTAGGATCCTACGCAGTGCCGTAGGGACCGCACCGCCACTTCCCAGCAAATTAGGGACACTGTTGCTCCTGGGGTATCGGCGAGGACCATTCGCAACCGTCTCCATGAAGCTGGGCTACGGTCCCGCACACCGTTAGGCCGTCTTCCGCTCACGCCCCAACATCGTGCAGCCCGACTCCAGTGGTGTCGCGACAGGCGTAAATGGAGGGACGAATGGAGACGTGTCGTCTTCAGTGATGAGAGTCACTTCTGCCTTGGTGCCAATGATGGTCGTATGTGTGTTTGGCGCCTTGCAGGTGAGCGCCACAATCAGGACTGCATAAGACCGAGGCACACAGGGCCAACACCCGGCATCATGGTGAGGGGAGCGATCTCCTACACTGGCCGTACACCTCTGGTGATCGTCGAGGGGACACTAAATAGTGCACGGTACATCCAAACCGTCATCGAACCCATCGTTCTACCATTCCTAGACCGGCAAGGGAACTTGCTGTTCCAACAGGACAATGCACTTCCGCATGTATCCCGTGCCACCCAACGTGCTCTAGAAGGTGTAAGTCAACTACCCTGGCCAGCAAGATCTCCGGATCTGTCCCCCATTGAGCATGTTTGGGACTGGATGAAGCGTCGTCTCACGCGGTCTGCACGTCCAGCACGAACGCTGGTCCAACTGAGGCGCCAGGTGGAAATGGCATGGCCATCCGTTCCACAGGACTACATCCAGCATCTCTACGATCGTCTCCATGGGAGAATAGCAGCCTGCATTGCTGCGAAAGGTGGATATACACTGTACTAGTACCGACATTGTGCATGCTCTGTTGCCTGTGTCTATGTGCCTGTGGTTCTGTCAGTGTGATCATGTGATGTATCTGACCCCAGGAATGTGTCAATAAAGTTTCCTCTTACTGGGACAATGAATTCACGGTGTTCTTATTTCAATTTCCAGGAGTGTACATGCTTGTGAAAACTGCAAGACTTACAGGAAATTGACGTATGTCAGCGGAAACTGCATCTCTCCCAGTTTCGATTGGAAATACGAGACGTGCTGGACAAGCTTTATACCAACAAAGGGCAACGGCCTTGCCGCAGTGCCTACACCGGTTCCCGTGAGATCATCGAAGTTAAGCGCTGTCGGGCGTGGTCGGCACTTGGATGGGTGACAATCCAGGCCGCCACGCGCTGTTGCCATTTTTCGGGGTGCACTCAGCCTCGTGATGCCAATTTTGGAGCTACTCGACCGAATAGTAGCGACTTCGGTCAAGAATATCATCATAACGACAGGGAGAGCGGTGTGCTGACCCCACGCCCCTCCTATCCGCATCCTCTCTGAGGATGACACGGCGGTCGGAGCGTTCCGGTTGGCCACTCGTGGCCTGAAGATGGAGGAAATTACAAAGTTTTTGACGGGCGGGCGGTGATGGTTTGAGAAGCGGCCGGTAGAGTTCGAGAGGCAGTAGGACGGTTATTCCGTTCCACTGTCAGTTGTGAGTGAGACGGCGACTGTGGAACACAAGGTTTTCTGCGTCCTTCAGTTCCCGAAAAGTGAGTCGCAAATTGCAGCACAGCGGTTATTTCGTACCATACTCGGTATTCGACTAACAACTGCCAAAAGCATTGGTAGCCGGTTTAAGCAATTTAAACAGACTGGGAGTGTTTGCAGAGGAAAAAGCAAAGGCCGACCTCGTGTATCAGAGGATAAGGAAGGCGAATTAGAGAAAGCTTTGTTTGTAGTCCCAGTAATTCTGAAACTTCCTGGCAGATTAAAACTGTGTGCCAGACTGAGACTCGAACTCGGGACCTTTTCCTTTCGCGGGCAAGTGGTATACCATCTGAGGTCCCCAAGCACGACTCACGCTCGGTCCTCACAGCTTTACTTATGCCAGTACCTCGTCTCCTACCTTCCAAACTTTACAGAAGCTCTCCTGCGAACCTTGCAGGACTAGCGCTCTTGGAAGAAAGGGTATTGCGGAGACATGGCTTAGCCACAGCCTGGGGGATGTTTCCAGAATGAGATTTTCACTCTGCAGCGGAGTGTGCGCTTATATGAAACTTCCTGGCAGATTAAAACTGTGTGACGGACCGAGACTCGGGCACACTCCGCTGCAGAGTGAAAAGCTCATTCTGGAAACATCCCGGTAAGTGTAGCAATAGAGCTAGTCGAGAGCTTCGAATACTCCAACCAACTGTGTGGAAAGGCCTGAAACGGTGTTTGCTGTACAAGCCCTACCGATTACAACTAGCGCAGGGTCTCAACCTCAATGACAAAGAGAAGCGTCACTCACTTTGGGGCTATGAGCTAGCAAAGATAGAGGATGACGCATTTCCACAGCCTGAAATTTTTATCGATGAAGCGACGTTCCACCTTCCTGGAAAAGGCGACAGACACCATGTTCTCATATGGGATTTGGAAATTCCATATCCACCATTGTAACACGAAAGAGACTAACCGGAGACCAACATGTTCTATACCTTACTCCGCACAAAGCTTTCTGAACATTTGTCTTTGCGGAAATAACTGTAACGGGGTGTACCTGGACATTCTGGAGCAATGGCTCTTCCCTCAAGTTATGGAAGATTCCCAAGATTTCGTATTCCAACAGGATGGAGCTCCGCCCCATTGGCACGGCATTGTAAGAGGCTGTTTGAACGACTCCCTTCCTCTGTGCTGGATCGGTCGCAGGGGACTTGAGGACCTGGCTATGCACTTTTGGCCACCGACATTTCCTGATCTCACACCCTGCCACTATTTCTTATGGGGTTATGTGGAGGGATATGTTTACGTCTCGCCTCTACCGACCACTCCGAACGTTCTGCGGAACCGGACCGCCGCTGCCGTGCACTCAGTAACAGCAGATACGTTTTCGCGTGTGTGTTGTCCACCGCGTCGATGTTTGCCGTGCAGCCAGCGGTGGCCACAATGAACATTTACAACATTAACCACATTTAACATTATTAAACAATTATTAAAAACTAAAAAATTTAACCGGTAGGAAGAAGATGCTGTGATATGCAAATGATTATCTTTTCTATACACTTTATGCCCTAAACTCCCATCTGGCCGTTTAATTTGTGATACATCCTAAAAATTTTGTTGTCCATTGCTCACCTTATCCATTGAAAATTGTATCTTTGGATTAATGCTGTTTAGGTACACCAAGAAACCATATAATTCCTCTTCAGAGAGATTCTGTACCAGAAAACTCTCATCCACATATCCATACCACTTCAAAGGGCCATTACTGGAAAATTGCAGCACCTGTTAGAAAAATTCCACCAATAGTTTAGTAACAGCTGGACTCAGAAGGCTGCCCGTGGCCACTCCTTCAGTTTGTTTGCAAAACCCGACCCGGTCGGGGCACAGATTTTCAGCTGTCCCCAGCAAGGTATATCAACAACACTTGTCGGCAGCTGATGGTTTCAATTAATTATCATTTATTCTAGAGAAGCTGCACGGTCATCAATGGTATCTGTTCTTTCGTGAACAGTTACTATCTTTATACATAGTTAAAGGGCACCCGGCCATTGACCTTCGTCCGTACGAATGCTCACAGGTTGCCCGAACTCTTACTGGAATTGTTACCTTAGTTGGCGCGAGTAATGAGTGGATGGGCAGATATCTATCAGGAACAATACGTATGTAGATTGTGGACAGTTGGGAATGTGGGTCTCAGGGGAAGCGTGCAAGGGATAAGTCCCTGCAGTCGCGCCATTCATCTGTGTCCTCGGTGGCTCTGACGGATAGAGCGTCTGCCACGTAATCAGGAGATTCCGGATTCGTGTCCCGGTTGGGGCACACATTTTCAGCTGTCCCCCATCGAGGTATATCAACAACACATGTCGGCAGCTTAGGGTTTCAATTAATTAGCATTTATTCTAGAGAAGCTGCACGGTCATCAATGGTATCTGTTCTTTCGTGGACAGTTACTATCTTCATATATCTTTATGATACTGCTAGCTGAGTTTCCGTCTCAGAAGTGAAACATGGCGGATATTCGGTGGTGATTTGTCCAACCATATCGTGGTAATCCGTGGGTGCTATGTTTATTCTGCAAGGCCGTATTATTGGCAAGAATCATGTGAACATTCTGGTTAATCAGACTCATACGATGCTGAACTGTTTGTTCCCCAATGACAATACTGCTTTCCAAGACGATATGGCCCACTTTCACACCGGTGGAATCGTCCAGGTCTGGTTTTATGAGCATGAGGATAAACTGTCGCGTCTACCTAGACGCTACTTCATATATCTATCTTCATATATCTTTATGATACTGCTGGCTGAGTTTCCGTCTCGAAAGTGAAACAAGGCGGATATTCGGTGGTGATTTGACCAACCATATCGTGGTAATCCGTGGGTGCTATGGTTATTCTGCACGGCAGTATTATTGGCAAGAATCGTGTGAACATTCTGCTTAATCAGACTCATACGATGCTGAACTGTTTGTTCTCCAATGACGATACTGCTTTCCAAGACGATATAGCCCACTTTCATACCGCTGGAATCGTCCAGGTCTGGTTTTATGAGCATGAGGATAAATTGTCGCGTCTACCTAGACCACCCTAGTGATCATATCTCAGTACTGTTCAACCTTTGTCGTCTACTTCGGAGAAAAGAGGTGCGTGGTTACTAGCCACCTGTATCATAGTTCCCTCTACTTGACACTGGTTTGCAGGGAGCATGGTATAAGATTCCATTGCAAACCGTGTATTTATCCACTCCGAGACGAGTGGACGCTGTTTCTGAATGCGAACGGCTATCCCATGCCATATCAGGCGCGGTAATGTATTGTTCCATACTGCCGTCCACCCCCTACATAATAAGAGAGCGGAACGAAACTCCTGCTGATACCGAAATCTCGCTGCCAGCTGAGAATTTATCATGTACGCCTGTATCTGTTGGGGACGATAATCTTAACACTAGAACGGCGGAGTTCCTGGCGTTGCTACAACGGCGGAAAGTGATTAATTTGACCCCAGACAAATTAATTTCATATTTGACTTAAACAAGTACTTTTTTATGTCTACAATGAGATTTTCACTCTGCAGCAGAATGTGCGCTGATATGAAACTTCCTGGCAGATTACATCCACCTGGCTTTGGCTAAGCCATGTCTCCCCCATATTTTTTTCTTCCAGGAGTGCTAGTTCTGCAGGGTTCGCAGGAGAGCTTCTGTGAAGTTTGGAAAGTTGCAGAGGAGGTACTGGCGGAAGTGAAGCTATGAGGGCGGGGGATGAGTCGTGCTCGGGTAGCTCATATGTTCGAGCACTTGCCGCGAAAGGCAAAGGTCCCGAGTTCGAGTCTCGGTCGGGCACACAGTTTTAATCTGCCAGGAAGTTTCAGATACCCCTCCGTTGTGGTTGTACCTACGGTACGGCTATCTGTAACGCTGAGGCACGCAAGCATCCCCACCAACGGCAAGGTTTATGGTTCATGGGGAGAGGGGGGGGCTAAGTTTTTGATGTTTCAATTTTTTCTTTTGAAACAAAAATGAATTGGATTCCTTTGGTGTTCCTTGTTCAGTATGTAAAGAAATCGGTTGTCAAAATCTGGTCCTCAGTTGGTCTTTGATGGCTTGCTCTTGCTGCCAGGGCTTTACAGTACCTCCGATTCCATCACATGGAGATTTTCCATGGCTTTTAGCAAAATAGTTCCATTCAGTTGAGATGCCAGAGTATTTCGATGGTGGCAGAGATTCAGAAAATTTTAGAATTTTTTGTACTGCGCTGCTGACCCATCACTGCAGTGGTAAATGTATGTGATTATTCCAAGGAGACATTTTAGATCTTCTATTAATTTCACAAAAAAAGCATGAACAACAATTGCATCAGGTTTCAGGCTGAGTTATTTTACAGTAGCTGATGCTGCTGATTTCCAAGTTATTTATGAAGTACACAACAAATGTGTGTAAAGTTGCTTGGCTGTTATTCCAGTGGAAACCTTGAGTTGCATCCTGGACAATAAAGAAATAATTTTCAGCAAAGTCCATTAATATGGTCAGTTTAGTTGGCTTACAGCTTTCTTATACGCATTTTAGGTGCATCTACAGTATGAACTTCTTCCTTTCCTTGTTCCTTACTAAGTTATAGATGACCCATGCATTTATTGCCGTCATGTCCAGTATGTTGTAGAAAACATGCATAGGCTATCTCCTACATGCATCCTTCGTAGTATATTTACGGTCATTTGATTAACCGTGTCCACGCTATACTTTGCTGCACTGTAGAATGTCACGGTTTCAGGCTTTTTCTTTCCTTCCTTGCTCATGGCTACTTAAGGTGCAGCGTACTTAGAAGAATGACACTTTTATTCTTCATTCCTTGGAACATAGTCAAGGTGCAGTCTGTGTAGCCACTATAGTGCAGTATTGTGGTGGAGTGTGTTTAAACATTCGGTTTCCTTATTTCATCGGGCATTTCAAGACGGGTATTGTTCATTGTACCAAGTTTTCTTTTCTTTGAGTTTTTTAGCAAGTTGAAGAGACGTAAAGAAGTTGTCTTGGTCACGTTTCTTCCTTTATTTACAAATGGCTACATGGGACACAGAATGATGTACTCTCCAAGTAGTTATTTCTCTCTATGCATGTCCTCTTTGCCGAGGTATGGGAAAGCATTACATGTATACTTTATCGTTACCAATAGGCATCCAGAATTTGAGTCCATATTTGTCTGGTTTGTTGGACATGAATTGAGTAAACCTGCAGCTTTATTTTCTTGGTAACAGTTGGTCGTCAACGGTTATATATTCTCCAGGGCGGTAAGCGTGAATACTGTTTTCAATGAACTTTCCCCAAATATCAGATACAAGAGCGAATTTGTTGGCTGCTAGGCCTTGATTTTTCACCAAAGCAGAGAAATCTGAGAAGCTCCTGAAATATGTACCTTGGCATAACGTCCTTGACAAAAGCAGGACCCCCTAGAGTACGACCAGAGATCATCCACACACATACCTTTCGTGCACAATACACTCCAAACGTACATGATGGCTGTCAGTTTCTTCAGTTCCTCAAGTGACACAATCGAGTCATTTTTTTAGTGCTTTTCAAGCATATGATTCTCTGTATTTCTTCATGAGACATAGCATTGCTGCATCAAAAGTAAGACGGAAGGCACTGATGACAGAGCTGTCTACTCGTTGGCAAGCATAAGCAGTGGGACCTCCTCTCTCCTTCAGAACATTCACAGCTGACCGCCTTCCATAAGATGAATAATTTCCGACCTCCCACACGGTTCCATCCCTTGCAATCATCTTTGTAGACGCTTCCAACTCTACCAGCTGTGGTGAAGTAATGATTCACGTACGTCAGCGTCTGCACCCTCTTCCACTAATCGCCCCTCGTTCACAATATTTTCATCTTCAGTTGTGATACGTACATAGTAATCATCTCCATTAGTGAAGTCAATTTCCGATTCAACTACGGAATTCTATAGGAGATATAAAACTTCTTCAACAGAAAGGCCACGTTGAAAACGTGTTTCACAGACAAAGACTGCCTGAGTATCACAAAATAAGTTTTGGCGCGCTAGAATGTACACGTGCCATTTTGCAACAGCAAAGAACAACGGCTCTGTGTTACGGAGAACTGTTGCCACTTTATTATTGGATAATTTACTTATATTCAGAAGAGAAACTAAAGTGAGGTCAAATTCCTTCCGCCGGTCTAGGTTCAAATGACTCTCATCACTACGGGCCTTAACATCTCAGATCATCAATCCCCTAGACTTGTTGTTGTTGTTGTGGCCTTCAGTCTTGAGACTGGTTTGATGCAGCTCTCCTTGCTGCTCTATCCTTTGCAAGCTTCTTCATCTCCCAGTACCTACTGCAACCCACATGCTTCTGAATCTGCTTAGTGTATTCATCTGTTGGTCTCCATCTATGATTTTTACCCTCCACGCTGCCCTCCAATACTAAATTGGTGATCCCTCGCTGTCTCAGAACATGTCCTGCCAACCGATCCCTTATTCTAGTCAAGTTGTGCCACAAGCTCCTCTTCTCCCCAATTCTGTTCAATACCTCCTCATTAGTTATGTGATCAACCCATCTAATCTTCAGCATTCTTCTGTAGCACCACATTTGAAAAGCTTCTATTCTCTTCTTGTCTAAGCTATTTATCGTCCACGTTTCACTTCCATACATGGCTACACTCCATACAAATACTTCCTGACATTTAAATCTATACTCGATGATAACAAATTTTTCTTCTTCAGAAACGCTTTCCTTGCCATTGCCAGTCTACATTTTATATCCTCTCTACTTCGACCATCATCAGTTATTTTGCTCCCCAAATAGCAAAACTCCTTTACTAATTTAAGTGTCTCATTTCCTAATGTAATTCCCTCAGCATCACCCAACTTAATTCGACGACATTCCATTAACCTCGTTTTGCTTTTGTTGATGTTCATCTTATACCCTCCTTTCAAGACACTATCCATTCCGTTCAGCTGCCCTTCCAGGTCTTTTGCTGTCTCTGACAGAATTACAATGTCATCGGCGAACCTCAAAGTTTTTATTTCTTCTCCCTAGACTTATGACTTCTTAAACCTAACTAACCTAAGGACATCACACACATCCATACCCGAGGCTGGATTCGAATCTGCGACTGTAGCAACAGTGCGGTTCCTGGTTGACGAACCAAGAACTGCTCTGTCACAGAGGCCGGCGTCGTTCTAGCTATACAGAATGAAATGACGAAGAAAATTAAAATATTTTGTTAATACTAAACATCTTCAGAAAGAGTAGAAAAAATTAGGAAAAGTCATATAATTTTATTAACGAAGTAAATAAATTGGGTATGACAATGAATGTAAAACGTATGGCAGGGTTAATTTTGACCACTTCTGCCGTTCTAGTGTTAAAGGGGATCGTAAAGAGCAATAAAAATGTTTTTTTTTGTTTTGCAATCTATTCTGTGCAGCACGTAGCAGTAGTAACCCGGCTGTAAAGCGGTGACTCACATTGAGACGCCGGGTCGCTACAGCTTACAGCGTCGGCTCGGGGGAAGGGGATTCCCCTCCCCTCCCCTCAGCAGCGCACAGTGGTGGCGCTGGCGGGGCAGCTGCGGCGCTGGGATGTTTTAAATAATTCAGCCGCGGTCGACCGACCGCCGCGGCGGCAGTCGGCGAGTGTGTATGCGCGTGGGGCGAGGCAGCGGTGCCCCTGGGAGGCGGGCAACCCAATTACCGCGCCCGTGTTGCGTGCGGAATATCTGCCCCTGCTCTACCCCTGCGTTGCCCTGCTCTGCCACCCGCCGCACACACACACACACACACGCAGGGAGGGTACAACTGACGCTACTCGACACGTCTGGCTGCCATTTCCATAGCAGGGGCGAGTTTCACTGGCTGACCTGTCGTCGACTCGTATCACTCAGCGGCTTCAGCACACGAAAAATCGCTTGCTTCGAAACTATAAATTCTTCCTGGTACCGACATCAGTTTGACGGATGCCATACGAGGGCTGTTAAAAAAGTTAGGTGACTTTTCAAATTGCGCGGGTAATTTACATTCGACTACCGATGCTACTACATATGTCCCGAACATGTCTCAAGTGCACACCACACGTCGTTTGTTTTTGACAGATACAAAGGTTACACGTGTTTTAGTGTTTTCGGCAATTTCCGATTATTATAAAAATGGAGCAAAGAATCTTTGTGTGAATAAAGGAATCGTGCTCTAAAACACTTGAAATGTTGACTGTGGCATACGTTGAGTCTGCTCTAAGTAAAGAGAAAAATGTTTACAAGCGGTACAAGCTCTTCCTGGATGCCTGAGAAGGTCCCAATGACGAACCTCGCTCTGGACACCCCGGCACATGAACAACATCTACATCTGCATCTACAACCATACTCCGCAAGCCACCTGGCGGTGTGTGGCGGAGGGTACTTTGAGTACTTCTATCGGTTCTCCCTTCTATTCCAGTCTCGCATTGTTCGTGGAAAGAAAGATTGTCAGTATGCCTCTGTATGGGCTCTAATCTCTCTGATTTTATCCTCATGGTCTCTCCGCGAGATATACGTAGGAGAGAGCAATATACTACTTGACTCCTCGGTGAAGGTATGTTCTCGAAACAAAAGCCCGTACCGAGCTACTGAGCGTCTGACTTGCAGAGCCTTCCACTGGAGTTTATCTATCATCTCCGTAACGCTTTCGTGATTACTAAATGATCCTGTAACGAAGCGCGCTGCACTCCGTTGGATATTCTCTATCTCTTCTATCAACCCAATTCTGGTACGGGTCCCACACTGGTGATCAGTATTCAAGCAGTGGGCGAACAAGCGTACTGTAACCTACTTCATTTGTTTTCGGATTGCATTTCCTTAGGATTCTTCCAATGAATCTGTCTGGTATCTGCTTTACTGACGATCAACTTCATATGATCATTCCATTTTAAATCACTCCTAATGCCTACTCGTAGATAATTTATGGAATTAACTGCTTCCAGTTGCTGACCTGCTATATTGTAGCTAAATGATAATCTTTCTTTCTATGTATTCGCAGCCCATTACACTTGTCTACATTGAGATTCAGTTGCCATTCCCTGAACCATGCGTCAATTCGTTGCAGATCCTCCTGCAGTACAATTTTCCATTGTTACAACCTCTCGATATACCACAGCATCATCCGCAAAAGGCCTCAGTGAACTTCCGATGTTATCCACAAGTCTTGATCATGTCCAAGCTGCGAAGAAAATTGTTTTGGGAAGTCGTCAAGTTGCCGTAAGAGAAGTTGCTGACGATGTCGGCATATCGGTCGGCTTGTGTCATGCGATTTTTTTCGGATGTTTTGTGCATGAGACGTGTGTAGGCTACGTTTGGAGCTCTGGAATGACGTCAACGATGATCCTGATTTGCTCAAAAGGGTCATAACTGGTGACGGCACATGGTTTTAAGGTTATGATATCTATACAGTGGAAGCACCCCGGAGAGCCAACACCGAAATAACCACGCCAGGTTCGATCAAATGTCAAAGTTTTGCTCACTGTTTTTTTCGATTACCGTGGCGTAGTACATCATGAGTTTTTGCCTCGAGGTCGTGCGGTCAGTAGCGAGTATTACCTTGATGTCATACATCGTTCGCGAGAAGCAATACGCTAAAAACGTGAGGAATTATGAAAAAACTCTTTATGGCTTTTCCATCACGACAATGCAGCCGCTCATTCCTAGTTCCTTGTGAGAGATGTTTCGGCCAAAAACAACACGACAATAGTGCCTCAGCCACCATATTCACCAGATTTACTGGGCCTCTGCGACTTTTTCCTCTTCCAAAAGCTGAAGAGACCTATTTTTAACGATTGAGGAATTAAAAACTGCATCTCTTGAAGTACTCAAGGCTGTGCCAAAAAGTGCTTTTGAGAAGTGATTGGAGGGTTGGAAGATACGGTGGCACAAGTGTATTATATCTGAGGGAAATTACTTTGAAGGGGACAACATGAATTTTGATGAATAAATATTTTTTTCATAAAAATATAAAGTCACCTTGCATTTAGCACACGCCTCGTATGTCTTTAAAAAGGACTGTAACATGACTATCAACGAAAGCAGAGCAAGGATAGCGTAATGTAGTCGAATTGAATCAGATGAAGCTGAGGAAACGAGACACTGAAGGTAATAGTTATTTTGCCACCCAAATAGCAGAATTTGTCTGATTGTAGAAAATGCATGTTACCGGGTTAGTGACTTGAAAAAGGATTATAATATGATTATCAACGAAAGGAGAGAAAAAAAGATATGTGAGTAAAAAAAACATGTGATATAGTCGTATTAAATCAGGCGATGTTGAGAGAATCAGATCAGGAAAGGAGGCACTGAAGATAATAGACGAATTCCGCTACTTAAGTGGCAAAATAACTAATTTTAGAAAATGCATCTGAACTTTGTTGCTAAACAGTTTTATTCACACCGGCTTCGGTTGTCAGCCATCATCCAGGGACTAAACCAAATAGATGAAAATGAACAAATTACTGACGAAAAATGCACAATCCATATTTGTTAAATACTAAACACCATATGCAAAAATAATTGAAAAGCAGCAAACGCCAAAGAGTGTACCTGTCAAAGATATTACAATCAATATTACATTAATATTAAGATCGTTATGAACATGTTCGACGTATAATCTAATATATTTTTTAAATACGATATTTTCACAAATTCACGTCTGCGTCTTACAATGATGACAACATAAGTATCGTCAGGTGAATATAAACACCTATTAACCTAAGAATCACGTCCTATACGCATAACGTACCTCATTGTGTTGAGTACAAAAATGAAGTAAAAATTTGAAGATTGCAAAATTATACATAAAAACATAGTACATCAGTCTGTTATGAAACCAAAATTGTTTTACTTGTATAGGGTGCGACGTCTAAAATCAATGAACAAAAAAATTATTGGAAGTCACATGAGTGAAATTATTGTTGAGAAATAAAAAGTACAGAAACGTCACATGCCACATAAAATAATACATGTTTATGGTGGAAGTCTGTTACGTCATAAGTGAAGGAGACATAAACAAGAAATATAGTTCAGTACATACCACGTACACATGTAGACATGTTATGTCGTTTTGCAAGTATCCTTGATCCTGGGTGTCTCTATCCCAGTTGAATAATTTACAATATTTCACTGACAGCTGCTGAAGTGTATCATATTATGTCCTCACTATGGCATCTGTCTGTAGCATGATACATGCTATGTAAAAGTCGTATTGCTTTTTGCTTTGCAAGTATTTATTTTACATTATTTTTTATATGATCTTGAGTATGTAACAACTATATTTCGTCACTAACATGTATTGTTAATTTCTTCTATTTGATATAGTCCTTGGATGATGGATGACAACAGAAACCGGTCGGAACAAATGTGTAAAATTCAAGTCCGCTTGCATCTTCTAAAATATATTCATGTCTGTGTATTGTCGCCTTAAAATTTTTTAAAATAACTAATGATAGCAGTAGTGGAGGGGATGTAAAATGCGACTGATAATAGCAAGAGCAGCTGTTTTGGAAAAGATAAAGTTCCTAAAACTTCGTAGAAATTACAGTATTGTGATGTGTTTTCTGCACATTTTACCTCATACGAAACTATGATATGCAGTTCAGACAAGAAGAGAATAAAAGCTTTTGAAATACGGAGCTACAGAAAAATATAGAAGGTCAAGTGGGGAATGGGGTAGCTATCGGAGAGATAATGAACGTCATTGGGGAAAACAGTAGTTTGCATCACACCTTGACCAAAAAAAGGGACCGGCTATATGACACATCGTCACAACTTGACGAAGTGAAGGGACTGGCTGATATGACACATCGTCATAACGTAACCAAAACAAGGGACTGCCTGATACATAGCCACAACTTGACCAAAGGAATGGACCGGCTGATATGACACATTGTGAAGCATCAAGGAATAGTAAGACTGGCAATGAAAGAAAGTACAAGGGGTAAAACCTATAGTGGAATACCTATGCACGTTCAGATGGATATAGGTTGTAGTCGTTAAGCAGGGATAAAGGGTTGTCGCAGGATACATTAGTATCAGGGTAGTCTTCTAACCGAAAGCAATGACGAACATAACATATAGAATGGGATATAAGAGGATGACAAAGAAAATTATAAACCTCTCCTTATCAATGAGAAACTACGACTGAATGACAGAACTGAAGATAACTTAAAAGAAATAGGAGTTCTTGGAGAAATCACTCAATATATAACGATATTTAGAACCCCACTTCGGAAATATAAGTTTGCTTTCAAGTCTGATGAATTTCATGATGGACAGAGTAACGTGAAAAGAAACAAAGAGGACGAATGAAAATGAACAATGACGAAATAAGAAAAAATGTGATAAATACATTGACGTGACATAATTCATGGGATAGCGATTTGCAGATATACAAATGGCGTTAGTATCGTGTATTCAAGGTACAAAAAGTGCATTGGCGGAGTTGTTATTTGTACTCAGGTGACACATGTAAGAAAAAGTCCTTCACTTTGAACGCCGAATCGTAGTTGATGCTAGGCCCGTGAGAGAACCCAATTCGAAGTCGTTAGGAAATTCAATATTCCGAGATTTACAGTGTCAAGAGTCCCCCGACATTACCAAATTTCAGGCATTACCTTTCACTATGGACAACACAGCGGCCGGCGGACTTCACTTAACGACCGGGAGCAGCGCCGTTTGCGTTGACTCGTCGGTGCTGAAAGACAAGCAATACTGAGTGACATAACCGCAGTAACCAATATGGGACGTACGACGAACGTATCCGTTAGGACAGTGCTGTGAAATTTTCCGTTGATGGGCTACGGCAGCAGACGAACAATGCGAGTGCCTTTACTGACAGCACGATATCACCTGCAGCGGTTCTCCTAGGCTCGATGATGACGATGATAATGATGATGTTTGGTTTGTGGGGCGCTCAACTCTGCGGTTATCAGCACCCATACAAATTCTGAACCTTTGCTTAGCCCAATCTCGCCACTTTCCCGATGATGATGAAATGATGAGGACAACACAAACACCCAGTCATCTCGAGGCAGGTAAAAATCCCTGACCCCGCCGGGAGTCGAACCCGGGACCCCATGCTCGGGAAGCGAGTACGCGGTCGCGAGACCACGAGCTGCGGACTCATGGGCTCGAGACTGTATCACCTGGATCCTGGACGACTGGAAAATCGTGAGCTGGTCAAATAAGTCGCGATCAGTGGGTAAGAGTTGCAGGCAGGTTGGCTCTGAGCACTATGGGACTTAACTTCTAACGTCATTAGTCCCCTAGAACTTAGAACTACTTAAACCTAATTAACCGAAGGGCATAACACACATTCATGGCCAAGGCAGGATTCGAACATGCGACCGTAGCGGTTGCGCTGTTCCAGATAGTAGCGCCTAGAACCGCTCGGCCACCGCGGCCGGATGCCGGCAGGTTTCGAGTGTGGCACGTACCATATGAAGCCAAGGATCCAAGTTGTCAACAAGGCAGTGTGCAAACTATGGCTGCATAATGGGGTGGGTGGTGTCTGCATGGAACGCACTGGGCCACCTGATTCAACTGAAGCGATCATTGACTAGAAATGGTTGTGTTCGGCTATTTAGTGGCCATTTGCAGCGATTCGTGGACTTCATGTTCCCAACCCACAATGGAAGTTTTATGGATGACAATGTGCCATGACACTGGGCCGCAATTATTCTCCATTGGTTTGAAGAGCTTTTTGGACAATTCGAGCCAATTATTTGGCCACCCAGAACGCCCGATATCAATCCCGTCGAACATTTACGGGACACAATCGCAGGGTCAGTCGCACACAAAATCATGCAGCACCAACACTTTAGCACTTATGGACATCTATAGCTGCAGCATGATCCAGTATTCCTGCAGGGAACTGTCAACGGCATGTTGAGTCCACGTAACGTCGAGATGGAACGAGGTCCGACACGATGTTAGGAGATATCTCATGACTTTTGTCACTTCAGTCAAAGTTCGAACGTGGTGCATATTGCCGTACATGGAATCAAAATAAAATCATTAACTGTGTTAAGTGCGACGGGCTAATACTATGTAACCAAGTGGGAAGGCTGTAGTTGTGATGGGAATAATAGAAATAAATTCAAGTTTGGTTCCTACTCACACACACACACACACACACACACACACAAAGAAATAAACAAACAACAAATCCGCTACTTTCGATACGCAATAATCTACAGTCCCTGACCGCAATCACACTACTTGCCATTAAAACTGCTACATCGCGAAGGTCACGTGCTATAGACGCGAGATTTAACCGACAGGGAGAAGATGCTCCAATATGCAAATGATTAGCTTTTCAGAGCATTCACACAAGGTTGGCACCGGTGGCGACACCAACGTGCTGACATGAGGAACGTTTCCAACTGATTTCTCATACACAAACAGCAGTTGACCGGCGTTGCCTGATGAAACGTTGTTGTCATGCCTCGTGTAAGGAGGAGACATGCGTACCATCACGTTTCCGAGTTTGATAAAGGTCGGATTGTAGCCTATTGCGATTGCGGTTTATCGTACCGCGACATTGCTGCTCGCGTTGGTCCAGATCCAATGACTGTTAGCAGAATATGGAATAGGTGGGTTCAGGAGGGTGATACGGAACGCCGTGCTGGACCCCAACGGCCTCGTATCACTAGCACTCGAGATGACAGGCATCTTATCGGCATGGCTGTAACGGATCGTGCAGCCACGTCGCGATCCCTGAGTCAACAGATGGGGACGTTTGCAAGACAACAACCATCTGCACGAACAGTTCGACGACGTTTGCAGCTGCATGGAGTACCAGCTCGGAGACCGTGGCTGCGGTTACCCTTGACGCTGCATCACAGGCAGGAGCGCCTGCCATGGTGTACTCAACGACGAACCTGGGTGCACCAATGACAAAACGTCATTTTTTCGGATGAATCCCGGTTCTGTTTAAAGCATCGTGATGGTCGCATCCGTGGTGAACGCACATTTCAAGGTTGTATTCGTCATCGCGTGGTGGTATGGGGTGCCATTAGTTACACGTCTCAGTCACCTCTTGTTCGCATTGACGGCTCTTTGAACAGTGGACGTTACATTTCAGGTGTGTTACGACCCGTGGCTCTAACCTTCAATCGATCACTACTAAGCCCTACATTTCAGCAGGATAATGCACGACCCCATGTTCCAGATCCAGTACGGGATTTTCTGGATACAGAAAATGTTCGACTGCTGTCCTGGCCAGGCATTCTCCAGATCGCTCAACAATTGAAAACGTCTGGTCAATGGTGGCCGAGCAACTGGCTCGTCACAATACGCCAGTCACTACCTTTGATGAACTGTGGTACAGTGTTGAAGCTGCATGGGCAGCTGTAGCTGTACACGCCATCCAAGCCCAGGCGTATCAAGGCCGTTATTACGGGCAGAGGTGGTTGTTCTGGGTACTCATCTCTCAGGATCTACGCAACCAAATTGCATGAAAATGTAATCA